>NC_042615.1:104638097-104945954 GCF_901001135.1 Rhinatrema bivittatum | reverse complement strand
ATAAGATATCAGTTTGGACACAGGGAATGATCTACCTCCTGAGAGAATTAGTTCTACTGTTCCTTCAACATAATATAACTTTTTGTGTTTTGCATGTCCGAGGAATTAATAATGACATTGCTGATTAATTGTCTTACCAAAAGTGGACCTCTTTCAGATCCCTGGAATCGTTTACTGATATCAAAAGAACATCAGTCCTTGAGAAAGTATGGAGTTTGGTCCACAGAAGCATTTTGACTCATAATGACCTCTCTGGCACTGTATACTAGGAATAGTATAGTCTGACATTGGAGCCCTATCAGACTAGCAATCATTTGTCAAGCAAATGGATACCAAATACTTGTGCCCAATTATAATTAGCAATACTGTACATTTTATATCACAGCACAAGCTAGAGGGCATATCCAGTTCATCAGTGGCAGCTAAGCTAGATGAGATAGGCTTCTTTGCACATGCATTAAGCAAATTCATCATTGAGAAGATACACAGTGGGCATGACTGTCCAAAAATGTTATTAAAAGTTCTGCATTCAGTATGTTTCAATGCTTTTGAAACATTAATTTTCAGGTGTGCATTCTCGCTAGCACTTTTTGGAGCATTACATCTGAGTAAGTTGATTCCCCAGTCTGCTTGCTCCCCTTGAACTACTGGGCTCATGTTGAGTGACATACACCTTAGACATAGCAGAATTATAATCCACATTTGCAGATCAAAAACAGACCAGATGGAGCAAGGAGTGAATTCTGCAATGCCTGCTAGGCAATATTACTTGCCCAGTACTGAGGCCAGGAGAAAGCCCTTTTTTTTGAACTATATGAGAACAGTTTTCCCTTTCCCTGTTTTCAATTCATGATGGTGTTAAAGTTAAGCTTAGCAGACATATGCTGTGATGGAAGTTTATATGGAAGTCATTTCTTCAGCACTGGCCCTGCTACAACAGGGCCAATGTCTTCCCCTAAGACAAATCATAGCCATAGGTAGATGGCACTCACAGCTCTATGGGATACATATCAAGCTTGAGAACTATTACAATGTATGTTTATGCTAATGTGACCTATATTCTCTAGGTACAGCAAGCAGACTGTGCTGTGTTTAGGTATGTGCTATGTGGGCCCTCATGTGTCCACTGAGCCCACAAGAGTGCAATGTTCAGACCATTGAGGGAACACCTAGGCCTGGCTAATAGCGAAACATTCCTGCTCTGGATGGGACATTGAGAGATGCAATGGAACAATGAATGCCTCGGCTTCTTCAGAAGAAAAAATCACAAGCACCTCCCTGGGCAGTGGTCTTCAACTTGAGAGGCAATGATATTGCATCCACACACACTGCAAACCTCTATATGCTGCCTACCCACATCTAAGGCATAACACCACAAGAGAGAGGATGTTGGGAAGATGGGGGAGTTGTAGAGAAAGGGTACTGAATAGATGAAGGGTAAAGTGGAGGGAGAAAGAAAAGTAGGATTCTGGGAGGTATGGATTAGAGAGAGAGGATGATAACATTGCAAAAAGGAGTCAAATAAATTGGAGTGATGGTGTGCTGAGCATGCAGTGAAGGGGAGAAAGAAGAGAATGCAGAAGGGGAGAAGAAAAGAGAAACTGGACAGAAGGACAGAGAAGGGAGGCTGTGTACAGTGGACAGGGGACAAAGGAATGAGGATGCAGAACTGAGGAGGATGTAAGGAGAGTAAGAGAACGATGCTGAGTGGGACTAGAGAGGGTGATACTGTGTCAGAGCTGCTACCAATAGACTGGTGTGAAAGGGGGAGGGTGTACAATTTCAGATTTATCTAGGCTGCCTAACTGCTGTGCGCAGCCCTGATGTTTTAACTGGCAGTGCTCTGTTGTAACATTGTTGGGAATGGAAGTTTGCAAAATTATTAAACTGTTATTATTATTATAGGTGTGGTGGTCAGGACCTGCATTGAGACCTGCTGTGTATTGCGAAAACAGAGTTCTCTCAGGCAGTGTGTCCAAATGGATATGTTTTGTGCATACATTGATAGAAATGAATTTCTTGCTAAACCAGAGAATGTTGGGAATAATCTCAATCTCTCAAATTTACTGCTCATGTCCTACTTATTACCTGCATTGTACCAAAGAGAGCCTCCTTCTGGAGTTCAAAGGGTACAGACTTTATAGGCAACATAACATGGTGTGCTTGTGTAAACCACATGCCCTGTAGGAAAAGACCTCTGTCATGGCCCAGGTATAGGATATTTTAGTGTAGTTGTGCTCTCAACCTTAGCAGCAAGCTCTTTGATGGTGCCTCACAGGAGTACAGTCCAGTGCCCACCCCTCAGCTGGGTCTCTCAGAAGGATAAAGGGTCCTCAATCCACCCAGCAAAGTTTCCCAGAGTTAGGAAGAGAGGCAGGGATAAATTAAAACATTAAACTTTTATCTCTGGTGCAAGTAATAAAGTAATTTCTTTTATTTAACAATCAAAAATCTTTCACGGTATCCAATAAAAACTTTTTCCTTCAAACTTATACTATAAAATTTTCTCTAACTTTTCTGAACTCAGGCATATCAGTTAGTTAGACAGAACATTTGAAATATCACAGATTTCTCTACTAAAATAACTAGATGAAAACAATCAATTTTTTTTTATTGCTTTGTTTTAAAACCTCTTTGATTTTTGTCTTAACTATGCCTTATCTTTAAGGGCAGAAACTTTGTGACTAATTTTTATCTCTCAGATATTTGCAGAGACTCTTTTCTGGTTTGTTGCCTTGGAGGTGGACCCTTGTCCTGGAGCAGTGTAGAACGGCTCCCTGGAAGGGACCAGGAAGCACCTGCCCCCAGGGTGTAGAGCACATGAGGAGACAGAGGCTAGGATGAGCTTCACCACTGGAAGCCCGCGGTCCCCCCGGGTGGAGCCCTGTGCCACTTGAACTTAGGTGGGCCTTGCAGGGTCTCCCAGAGAGGTAGTAGAGAGGCGTGCCTATGAGCAGCAAGGGAGCACGGTTGGTCACTAGGCTGCAGATCTGGAGAACCAAGGATGACCAGTACAGCATAGGCAATGACAAGCCAAGGGACAAAGCCAGAATCAGGAGACGTGGTCAATGGCAGCCGGGGTCAGGTTCCGAGGATCAGTCCAAGGAGTCAACGAAGCAGGGGTCAGGTTCTAGAGATCAGACGAGGTAACAAGGCAGGCAGAGGCCAAGATCCAGGCAGCGAGCAGAATGGCCAAGGAGCAGGCCGAGGTCAGTACCAGAGAGACAGTCCGAGGGTACTACCTGGGGAGACAGGACAGACAGACGCTGGAACAGAAGGACTCTGGAACAGGAGGTCACTGGACAAGGCTGGAACAGTAGGACACTGGAACAGTAGGATGCTGGACAAGACTGGAACAAGACTGGAACTAGTACGCTCACAGTGCCGACCTGATTGCCAAGGCAAGGAAGTGCAGGCAGGAACTTCCTTATATTGTATGTTCAATCAGGGCGTGCTGCAGAGCTAGGACCCACCCCTGGCCCTAGAAGAGGTCGGGCGGTCTGCACGCGAGTGTAGGGGCGTGGCCAATGCCACTGAGGACGCTTGACCATTGGCCTGTGGGTGATAGGCTGACGTAAAATTCATGGCAATGTTGAACTTTTTGCATAGAGAGTGCCATACCTGGCGGCAAATTGTGGTCCTCAGTGAGATATGATTTTCTTTGGGATTCCATGGAGATGGAATATATGTTTCAGGAACAACTTGGCTAATTCTGGGGCTGATGGGAGGCCCGGGAGGGGAATGAAGTGACCCATTTTTGAAAAACAGTCGATGATGACCCAGATTACGGTATTGTTCTGGGATGGAGGCAGGTCTGTGATGAAGTCCATTGAGATGCTGGATATTGGCTCGGTGCTAGAAGTGGTTGGAGTAGGCTCCAAGGCTGTTCGGTAGGTGGCTTCTGTTGGGCACACACGGGACAAGAATCTACAATGTTATGAGAGTCTTGCACCATGTTGGGCCACCAGTAATATCTCCACAACATCTCTAGGGTCCTGATACGACCCTGATGTCCTGACAACTTGGAATCATGAGCCCATTTCATGTAACCTACATGGAACAATGGTTTTCCCAACTGGAACTGTAGTGGTCACGGCAAGGGATATGCAGGCAGGATCTATGATGTGTCTGGGAACTTCAGGAACATCCTCTGGTTCGAAGGATCTTGATAGTGCATCAGCCTCTGTGACATAGTAAGGGCAAAGGCGATCAGCGCCATTTTGAATACTGGCATCCGACGGCCAGAGTGCAGGAGGTCGCTCCCGGACCCCCGCTGGACTTTTGGCAAGTCTTGTGGGAGTCAGGA
This sequence comes from Rhinatrema bivittatum, assembly GCF_901001135.1. NCBI lineage: Eukaryota > Metazoa > Chordata > Amphibia > Gymnophiona > Rhinatrematidae > Rhinatrema > Rhinatrema bivittatum. The sequence continues at coordinate 104,941,648 of NC_042615.1, read as the reverse complement.
GGGTCCCCCAAGACTTGCCAAAAGTCCCTGGTGGTCCAGCGGGGGTCCGGGAGCAACCTCCTGCACTCCGGCCGTCGGATGCCAGTATTCAAAATGGCGCCGATTGCCTTTGCTCTTACTATGTCACAGGGGCTACCGGTGCCATTGGTCAGCCCCTGTCACATGGTAGGAGCACAAGATGGTGCCGATGGCCATGTGACAGGGGCTGACCAATGGCACCGGTAGCCCCTCTGACATAGTAGGTGAAAAACTATCGGCGCCATTTTGAAACAGCAGTCGAGGGTGTGAGTGCAGGGGATGGCTCCCAGACCACCCCGCTGGACCACCAGGAGTTTTGGTAAGTCTTGGGGGCGTCAGGAGGGTGGGGGGTTTGTTTAAATTGGCTCCTTTAGGCTGCCAAATAATTTGGCGAATATTCGTTGTATTTGTGGGGTATCGCGATACGTTTCGCTTCCCCACGAATACAATGAATAGGGCCCTATACGTTGCAGATTCCCAATTCGTAGGGAACAAATGCACACTCCTACTATTTCCTTTACACTGAGATTCTTCCAAAAACAAAGTGTAAGGTGTTCCCTCAGTGTGTGATCCATACCAGCTTGTTGAAACTGTATTTTTTCTAACTACTAAAATGAAATGATTATCAATAATACCCTATTCTGTGAGAAAGAACAGCGTCCCTAAGCAGTTATATATTCACTCACTACCAGCCTGAAACCTTGAGAAATTTATGTTAGGCAAAGTCTTCCATTGTCTGTTGGGATATTTTTTGTTTTCTTCACCCTCAGATGAGAATTTCTTTGTTGCCACTGGAAATCTTCCCTGGCTGTGCCTGAAATTTCACTTTGAGTGAGGTAAAGCTGTAACTTTTCTTAAGGGCTACTCTTTCTTTCCAGTTTAGACAAGATCTCTTGTTGCTTTCATATATTTTTTTTTTTTTGAAAGCTTTTCAATCACAGGTCTATGTCTGAGACCTCACTCCCATTCCCTCTTCCTTAGTAGGACTGGCTTATTTGTCCAGTACTTCAGACAATTAATTGTCTCTTCAATTTAACTTCATTCACTTTGTCACCTCATAGTGAGTAAAGCTCAATAACACAGTTGGACACTCTTTCTCCAGACTCCCACTAACTTAATTATGCTGATCTAAGAACCTAAGACACAACAGTGATTTTAATAAAACTCTACTCTCCCTTCCATTACCTTGACTGGAACCAGTATTCTAAGTGTACTCATTCACTTCATATAATCACACTCTATTTTTTTTGTTTTTACTATTCTTTCTCTTGTGTTTTAAAACTTTTACAAGGTCATAGAGCTGAGCACTGTGACAGCGATCCTTCTCTGTTAGTGTCAGCCTTTTCTCTCTCTAAAAGTGGATTTTTCTTGTACTCTGTAATCCTTATGTTCAATGATATCACAGTGTAAATTAGTTCCTGGGGCTAGTTGGTGGTCATAATAAATGTGCTTTAATGAGCTCTCTGTCTACTATTATTGCTATTTGAGTTGAGAAATCTTTGATATCTTTTAAAACTTTCCCTGATGATTTTAGTATTTGCTGGTCTCATGTGCATTGACTTGGGCTAATAGGACTATTCCAGCTTATTTCCTGGTAACTAGGAAAGTTGTAACTATGCAACTAAGGTTACAGATCATGAATTTTTCTCCATTGCTATGGTAGTACTAGTTTTATCAAGGAAAACTTGGACTGAACTATTAGAACTGGGGAGAATGCAAGGTACCATTTATTTATTTATTTTTATCTTGTATCTTCCTAACAAAATGTAGTTGTTTTTTTAATTTATTTGCTATTCTTCAGGCACTTCAAAGCAGATTACATTTAAATACTGGAGGTATTTTCCACAATATATCAAGTTTTTAAGTTTAAATATACCTAAATTGTATTTTTCTGGGCAACAAAAATATTCTTAATATCTGTTTATATTTGCCCATCCTACCACAAGCTCTCAAATGACCCTCAAGCTGTTTGCAGAAATTGACATTTTTCTTTTAAAAAATATTATTTTCATTTGAAAAATATCTAGGCCAGGGTCCCCAAGTTTCCTTCTGGTGACAACAACAAGCAAGGCTTCTATAGTACAAATTTCATTATAAAAAGGCATTTTTGGGGATAAGACAGGGTATCCCCCATCATCTCCTGAGTCTCTTTACCTGAACCCAACTTTTATTTTTTCTCATTTGTATATAATTTTCCTTAGTTTTCATTAAATTTGCTGGCCTCTGCTCTGGAGCTTCAGGTCCCACTGACATCATAATTGATAACAGCAGAATCATGGCTCTAATAACTATATTTGGGGCTTTCCCAGGGCCCCTGATGCTTCTTTTAGCTTCTCTCCACTTTCTCTGATGCAGTTTATACTCTCTCACTTACCACCATGACTAGGGAACGTTACGGGAGGGTAGGTAGTCATAGTGATCAGACATCCAGATGATCACTCTGGATCCTCCTCTCTCAGCTGTTTTCTACCTATGGTCAGTTTCTCTCAACTCCCACAGCCCACACATCATCATGGTATTCACCCACTATTTGCAGCCTCTTAAGTGATAGATTTAGGGTTTTGGCACCCCTAGGCACTGGTGCTGTCACCTCCTATCACCTCGCCACCCTCCTCCTCAAGGTTGGACAACAGGGAACTGAAGGTCCCCTAGCTTCCTTTGGTAGCACAGGGGTAGATTCTGTTGTGGCAGAAATTTAAAAATTCAAAAGCAAATTGACAAACATTTCCATCTTTTATATTACATTATAAATATAAACTAGTTTTGCATTATGATTAATATAATTTTATATTATTTTTCTGGGATTAAGAAAAGTGATCTCAAGTATCAGTACAGGGAGGAGATAGGGAAGGGTGGAGGATCAGTAATTGAGTAAGGAGAAAGGGAAGTGTGAAAATGAAAGAGGACTGGGGATGGGGAAGATTAGGAAGCCATGACACACAAACCCTTCCCTCGTACCCAAATCAATGCCCCCTAGGCAATCCCCCTCTCATCCCCAGCCTCTTTTCTCACCCTCTAATGATCTATATTCAGCTAGTCTCTCTAAACTTATCCCCTTTGATCTGCCTGCTGCAGGCTCTCCTGTTCCTTGCATGCTGCCTGGAAGGGAGGCACTGGATCAGTAAGGAGAGGGCATTCTCTATTGAGTGAGATTCAGTCAGCCTGCTGTCTCCCCCCCCTCCCCCCCCCCCCCCCAAGTTTCTTCTGCCCTAAGCACATGCCTAGTGTGCCTATTGACAAATCCAGGCCTGGGCCTCTCCTCCCTCTACCTCTGCTTATTTGCTGCTCCCTGTTGCTGCTCCTGCAGGTCTCTGACAGTCTCCTGCAGCATTACAGTGAGCCCATTCCTCCAATAATTATGGCACATTTGCAGCTAGCTTGTGAGTGGGAGGGTTGACAATGGCAGTGGCTCAATGTGCAGCTGACCACCCTACTCACATTGGTCCATCCACTCAGAGAAACATACATCTCCAGCCTCCTTAGGCTGCAGAAAGCCTGACACTGGCTCCTTAGCCCTCCTCAATTGAAGTCTTCTGCTCTGCTGGCCTTCCTGCCACAGCTTTTCCTCAAAATGGCTCCCTTGCCTCAGACTCAGCAATCCAGTGCCTCCTTTCCCTCTAAGGCCCCCAACACTTCCTGGGCCCACCTCAGCAGGAGCTTCAATCACAGCATCGACATGCTTTTCTATGCTCCCTGCCTAACAAAGCCCCAAGTTGCTCCATCCCCACCGAACTCCCAGGAAGACCTCAAGATCCAGGTCATCCATTTTGTAAAATACTTTGGGTACCTTATATACATTTGGATAATTGTCTTATTCAGGCCAATGGCACTCAATATAATTGGAACTATTTCTATATATTTCTGCTACATTTTTGTAGTCCTTGATTGCATCTCTTGTTACTTTTTCCATATGATCCACAAAATCACCTCTATCAGCAATGTCATGCCATGCTTATATTTTTTTTTCCTTCATCACAATATCTGGTTTTCTAGCATCAGTCTTCCTGTCAGTTGGATTATGAAGGTCCCTAAATGATCACAACTTCTTTATTCTCTTATATCCTTCAAGCATTGTGCTTCCAATATTTGGTACATCAATGTTATAATGTTTACACAGTTTCTAATGAATAAGTAATGCCAACTTTTATGTCTTTCTGTATACAGGTCTTCTGACATCAACATTTCACATCTAGTTTATCTGTTTTACCATTCTTTTCCATGCTGGCTGTGAACCATCTTGTCCAAAATCCTATGAGGGAACTGAGGATCCATTTCCCACAGCCTTTACCCTATTCTTCTCATGCATTAAAAACTTTTTTGGGCTATCAGACCATGAAAATATTGTCAGATATGACTATACATTTTCCTGAGAATGCAAAAAATGTGCTTTGTCATCTGAGGTGCCAATTCTATCCATTAATGGACAGAACAACAGTCATTCATTAAGAAAAAGAAAACAGACTGAAGAGATTTTAAAAAGAGTATTTTTATACTCTGACATATCTTCCATGACTGCAGATCTTCATGTTGATTACCTGGCTAAGCCATTACTATTGTTTTTCTCGAATAATCTGTTTTCTGTGTGTGTCATATTTTTCATATTTTTTTCCAATAAAACTGGCCCACATACATCTGAAATGATATTCAAGTGAAGCTGAAAAACAATTAAGTATGGTACAGTATGTCTGGCTTATTTTTCAATGTAATTAAATATTATTACAAAACAAGACATATTTAACATTATTATTTATATTCCACTTAATTAGATGTCTGTAATTCATATTTGACCAAAAACATGAGATAAAATGGTATCCCAGTGATCTGCAAGAAGCTTCATAAAATATGAATGTACTTTTTGCCAATTTGACACGTTAATTCTTAGTAAATCATGTTGTATTTCTTTTCACCACAGTTGCCACCAGATGGTGATTCTCAGCTGGATTTGCTATGCTATAGATTTAAATAAATACATAAATTGTAGTACATTATTCCCAGGATGTGCTTTTGCTTTTCTTTTCCACTTGCTAATTTCTAGTCCTGCCAGGTAACACTTACTTCAGCAAAAGGATAACTAGTTGTACTTTGCTGATATTGGTCACCTCAGGCTATTGCAGATTCTAAAATTAAGCTGAAATTAAAAATGAGTAGGAAAAATGATATCTTCAGTTTTAATTTTTTCTTCCCAGCAAGATTTTCTTTATTTTATCTTCACTGATGTGCAAAATCTTTTAAGTCCTTCAATACTAAGATTCTAAGTCAGGCTAGGAGTAGCATAAGTTGGAGTCAGATAGTGGCATTTAATCTACCAATGTGTTAAGCCCCCAAATCTTTACCCCCAAATGTTCTAGACCAGTTGAAAACATGATCTACATAGCAGGATTAATTCAACAAATTGATTTCATCTTCACACTGCAAAAATACTTGAGGTTGGAAATATATTTAGCAACCAAGGTACAGATCTCAAAACTTAGGCCTGAATTTTCTAAGGTTGCAGACCTTAGAGAATCCAGCAGTAACAGGGGGCAGGGGGGTAAAGCGGGGAGCGGGCCTGCGAAAGCCGGCAGCGATCGCACCTCTGCAGTGTGATCGCTGCCGGCTTTCGCACCCAATAGCGCCATCGTAAAAGGTGGTGCTATTGGGCGCGCTACTGGCAGTGAAAAGGGTTATTAAATTTTCGCCGCCAGCAAAGTTTCCCGCACGTCCGCCCCGACAATGCCCCAACTCCTCCTCTTCCAGGGCCGACTCCACCCCGACTCTGCCCCGATCTAGGTATCACACGCGAAAAGTTCCTTTTTGCCTGCGATACGCTACGAAAATGACCCCCTTAGATACTTCATACATTTAAATCTGATATATTTACTCTCATGTATTTTTCTACTAAATATAATGGAATAGGTACTTTCCTAATTGAAACAAATTGTTGAGAACCAAATGAGCTCTACTTTGCAAATATCCTCATTAAAAGAAGTTCATTAAAGGTAAGGCAAAATCCCCTTAAGTTTAGTAAAAATGATCAAAAATTCCATTCTCTTTTAATTAAAACATTTGCTCTCCCTTTAAGAGCATAAGAAGCTGCCATACTGGGTCCATCAAGACCAGCATCCTTTTTCCAACAGTGATCAATCCAGGTTACAAGTACCTGTCATGTACCCAAAGGTTATTCACCACATTTATATTTTCAAGAGGGAGAGGTAATTTGCCTTTAGCGATCCCTGAGTGGGAACTTAACCCTGCCTTCCCTGGTTCAGGACCCATTGCTCAGACCACGTGCTACTTTAAATTTTGGGGGGTTACCTTGCACCCTTCCCTTGCAATTGCAGTTCACTCAGGACATATGATGTAATTAGAGAGAAAATATGCAAATAAAAATAATAAAAAACAGGATTATTTGAGTGTTTTGCCAGAAAAAAATTACTGAGTCATAATCTTACTTTTCAGCCCAGTCAAGCATATCTTTATTTTAATTTCATTGCTTTGATCTTGGTCTGCAGTGCATATCCAAATGCAGCAGCAGTGGTGTGATGTTGCTGATGGTCTTGCCACTAGTACTGTGATGTTATCTTATAGCTTTTTGTAATTGTACTGTTATTAGAGTGCCTTGTTACTGAAGTTATACATAGCTGTGTATGTAAGAATATAAGAACATAAGAAATTGCCATGCTGGGTCAGACCAAGGGCCCATCAAGCCCAGCATACTGTTTCCAACAGTGGCCAAAACCAGGCCATAATAACCTGGCAAGTACCCAAACACTAAGAAGAACCCATGCTACTGATGCAATTAATAGCAGTGGCTGTTCCCTAAGTATAATTGATTAATAGCCATTAATGGACTTCTCCTCCAAGAACTTATCCAAACCTTTTTTGAACCCAGCTACACTAACTGCACTAACCACATCCTCTGGCAACAAATTCCAGAGCTTTGTTGTGCATTGAGTGAAAAAGAATTTTCTCCGATTAGTCTTAAATGTGTTACTTGCTAACTTCATGGAATGCCCCCTAGTCCTTCTATTATTCGAAAGTGTAAATAACCGAATCACATCTACTCGTTCAAGACCTCTCATGATCCTAAAGACCTCTATCATATCCCCCCTCAGCCGTCTCTTCTCCAAGCTGAACAGCCCTAACCTCTTCAGCCTTTCCTCTTAGGAGAGCTGTTCCAGCCCTTTTATCCTTATAATAATGCCTGTTAGGATGATAATCCTACCTTTAACTCTTTCTATGATTTTACTATTGTTGACCACATATCTCATTCACAGGTATACATTTTCTTGCACTCACAGTTGGTGTTTTGGGAGCTGGAGAATGGGTCAGTGAAAGCAGTTAAATACATACTTTCAGTTTTTGAAGCATATATATGTACATGAAGAAAGTCTGTGTAATTTCCTGTATATAATATATGTCCATGTGTCTACCAGAACAAACCAGGAATTTTTAAAGCTCATCTGTGCTCATAAACATGGTTTAAACATTCAGACTAAAGTACCTGCCATATTCAGAATGCTGAATATTACCTTTCCTTTTATCTGTCCTTCATGAACAAAGTCCTAAACACTCAATAAAACTGGTTCCAAGAAAAGTGATATCTTCCCATAGAAATCTTCATTAGTCATCTAGTTTAAGGGCTTAATTTTCCAATTAACTTATCCTCCATCTACCTCTCCCTTACCAATTATAAAATGATCCAGCATTTTGCTCATAATAAAGCTCAAAGTAATTTGTTTCCTCTCACTATCAGTCTTGTTAGCTAAAATTTAGAATTACTAGTAACAGATTTTCACCAGATTGAATTGGAAAACACTATAAATGGAAACAAACTGCTATAAACAACAATTCAAACCACCATTTTTTAAAGATTTTTTTAAAGGCAAAAGAATGAGTGCAACCCTTTTCAAAATATAACTTGAAGATTTTTCTTTAAAAAAAAACCTGTAATTTTTAATTAATAAATAATGTGAACAAATATTTATAGAATGGATACAAGTGTAGAATTACCTTTGCTTTTGCATTGATGCTTAGATGAATGATTCTCTTTTATTGGCAAATATAGCTATTTTATTTCATTATCTGCTTAAAATAATTTTCTATATTCAATAAATGACAAAGAAATATGAAAATTTGGTCTTGACTGCTTCTTTAATAAGTGAGGTGAACAGGCAGGGTCTATAGTACTGAAAGCAACATGGTGCCAGGCCTGCTGATCACTGCACAAATTATGTAGGCCTTTCATCAGCCAGTAGGGGAGGAGCACTGTGAATGCTAGTGGTGTCTGGTTTTTCATGCTTGTCCCTGTGGTTCAATTCATTGCCAGAAAGGTTCATGGTATCTGGTTGATGGTTTTGCCACAGGGATGTGTAGAGAATATCCCAATTCTTTCTAATAAGACAAGCAGCTAAGATGGACTCTCTGATGACAAAAAAGTAGACATTGGCCTGTATGGCTATCTGTAGCCAAATGCAGATATAAGAGAAAGAATTTGCAATGGCTGTGTGTGCAACCAACTTGACAGATTTACAGGCCCTGTCCACCTGAATGGAGCCAGTGAGGCCAATAGAAACATAAAGATGATGAGTGCGGTGTGAATCTGTGCTGCCAGAACACTAGTTGTCTCTTTTTATGACTCTGGGGCCAATTTCAGAGCAGGACTTATCAGATCACTGTCAGATGTGAACAACTGACAGTTGTCATACTGGCCCCTTTCTAAACCTGGAGAAAGAAACAAAGAACTCGAAAATGGCACAAAAAAACCTTAATTGTGTATTCACCTGACTATGCATGAAGCTGCCAAAAAATGTATAGATAAGCCCTTAAAAGCAACAGGGAGCAAGCAATCAGGATCATTGTTGGTCAATCATTACCCACCCATTCAAGTGCTGCTTTGCCTCCCAACACCCTGGATAGAAGTAACTTGCAGAAACAAACACCTGAATTTTAAAAGCTCTGTGCGTGAGCCCCATGCATTTTCAAAAGGGCCCAGCCACGCATAACCCATGGCATGTGCAGAAGTGCCAGACCAGCTAAAAGGGGCCTAGGGCGTGGTCTGGGTGGGGAGAGGGGTAGTGGGGGCCGCCCGTGCACATCTTTGAAAATCGACCCCAAAGGACATAGCAGAGCCTGTCCCACATGCTACAGCTATCCAAAACTAGATAGCTCAACAACCCACTTCAAAGACCAAAAAGGATTGAGACCATGAGACCAAAGACCCAGAGAGCTTCATTTGCCAAAATCCTCTCCTTTTTTCAAATTTGGGGCTATTTGATTGGGGCAAATTTGAAAAAAATGGGAGGAATTTGACAAGGGGCAGGATGTCACCACTCAACATTGGTTTCTAGTTATGTTTTTAAGGCTACACTCTCAATGGGGAGGGGGGGGGTTGGAGAGGGTCAACAGACCCCCAGGGACAGGGTTTCGGCACAGTGGGAGAGGTTTATTTTTGAGCCACGTGACTCTTTAACATGATGGTGGCCCTGGCCAAATTGGGCCGCCATCATGTGTTTATACCATTTCCCCACTGTATTTTTCTTGCTGGATTTTTCCATGATAAAAAATATCATGGGGGAATGGTTGTGATATTTACTGGGGAGGGCCCAAAATTACAGAAACAATTTCCGACAATATTCCACCCCTCTTGCAGTAAAATATAGCACTAATAAATGTCCCTCTAAGTTTTGTAACAGAGGCAACAGAAGGTGAAGGGACTTGACCAAGGTCACAAGGAATGTCAGCAGGATTTGAATTCTGCCTTCTCTAGTGTGCATCCTGCTGTCTAGAACTGCTCTGCTACTCCTCTACTCCAATGTAGTTGACTTGATTAGAAACTGGATGAGTGATAGACAACAGAGTGGCAGTAAATGGAATTCTGTTCTAGGAAAGAAAGGTGATTAGTTGAATGCCTCAAGTGTCTGTTAGATATCTTTGTGAATGCTATAACAGAGGTGAGAAGGAAAAATGTGTCTTTTTGCAAATGACACTAAGCTCTACAACAAAGTGAGCAAGTTCTGAGGAAGCAGACAGAATGAGGAGAGATTTAAGTGCCTTTAAAAGTGGTTGCATGCTTAGCAGCTAACTTACAATGTAAAAATGTGTGGAGTCATGAATTTCAAGTGCAGAAATCTAATGGAGTGAGACAATGATGTTCACCAATCAGGAAGAAAAATCTTCAGGGTGATCATCTCTTATTATTTCAAGGTAGTAAAACAGCATGACAAGACAGAGCTAGGAACAGAGGAATGTTAAGGAAAAGAGGAAGAAGGATGACCAATGAAAAGAGGTAATAATGGCTACATAAAGGTCATTGGTGATACATCTCCTGAAGTCTGCTCTAATTCTGAATACAATGCCTCTGAAAAGATATAAACAGAGTAGAGATAGTCCAGAGAATTGCTACCAAAATGCATCAAAAGTCTTAGGAGATGAGACTTAAGTACCTCATTATATATTCCCTAGAGAAAAGAAGAGATGATCTGATGTGATTAAGACATTCAAATAGCTTAAAGCTATAAATAATGCAAAAGAAGCAAACCATTTTCAGTGGAAATGAAATTCTGAAACAAGTAGTTATAATATGAGCCTCAGAGGAGTTAGACTCAAAAGTACCATTAGAAAATAACTCTTCACTGAAAGGGTGGTGGATGCATGAAATAGCCTTCCGAAAAAAGTGCAGAAATAAAAAATTTATTGATTTCAAACAGGTAGGGAATAAGCACAAATTATTCTCAGTTGTGAATGTTTTGAGGCAGTTAAATATTTCTATCATATCCATTCTCTTCCTCCTTTCATGTGTACAGATTTTAGGGCTATAATTGTGCACCTAGTCTTTTGGAATATTCTTCAATCTCTGCTTGAGGTCCCTGACTGCTCTGAATGAGAAACTTCACAAAACACTGGTAGGAAATCTTTTCTTAGACTCTTACTGCAATAATCCACCAATGAATACAATAATGCTTCAAAGATAAGGCATTTCACAATTCAGCATAAAATGTCACTTTCTCTATGGTTCTGTTACTTCACAGATTACATAAACAGCACAACAAATGATGTATATTAAACAATATTTTGCATTATTCAATTTTTATTATATAAAAGCTTCTAATATAAAGTGCCATATGCTTTAATTAAAAAACAATCTTTTAAACATCAGTTATACATTGCATCAAAAAAAATAATAATTTGTGACTACCTCTTATAAACAAATCTACATATCAATTAATCTATAAAACAGAATGGGACCCCTATTTAAAACACATATACTCTCATACACACTCATGCAAACACATTAAAAATAAGCATGTTTTACCATCCCAACAAAGTATATACTACAATAATAGCATATATTCTTCAACAAACAGTAATTTTTAATGTTCTTATGAATTAATGTTATTGTCCATTTAGTCTTCAAATCTTTAATAGGAATATTTAGTTTGAAATTCCTTCTTTAAACAAGACCAATAGAATTAAATTTTCTGTATAGCTCAAACAGAGCAAAGTATGGGCCTCATTTTCCAATCGCGAAAACATCATGCACAGAGATAAAACAACCAATGAATCTTCGCAATACACGAAAGTGACCGAACAGCCTATTTCCACTCCACTATTTCCCTATGGGAGGGCCACCTAGTAACTCGAGGTGGGGATTAGGTATGAGCATAGGGGGTTGGGGGCCACTTTCACATTCAACATGAGACGTACGGAAAGAACAGTGGTCTCTAGTGAAGATTTGCTGGCCGTCGGAGTGAGGAAACTCACTCCGAGAAGAGATTTGGGCAACGTTCTCTCCACCTAGCTTGATGGACACTTTACTTGGGCAACAACAAGCTAGGTGGAGAGAACGTTGCCCAAATCTCTTCTCGGAGTGAGTTTCCTCACTCCGACGGCCAGCAAATCTTCACTAGAGACCACTGTTCTTTCCGTACGTCTCATGTTGAATGTGAAAGTGGCCCCCAACCCCCTACGCTCATACCTAATCCCCACCTCGAGTTACTAGGTGGCCCTCCCATAGGGATACAAATACTTGTCTAGGGCATAGGCACTATAGCAAGGTTCTCTCTCTCTCTCTCTCTCTCTCTTCTCTTTCTCTCTCACTCACACACATCGTTCATCAAAGTGTGTTAGGACACAAATGTGATATAATGCACATTGTATATGCAAGCTAGCATGTACATTTTAAATTTAGTATACATGTCAGAGGAGTTAATACAAATTAAAGTGTCCTACCACATTCCGGGATAGCATAATGTGTAAAGTTAGTTATTTCTGACATTAAATCCCACATTAGTATTAGGTAGAATTTAATGTCAGAAATAACAAAAACATTTTTTTTTTAGTATAAGAGAAAAAACATTTTTATTGCACACCCACGACCGTTATCCTGGATTGTGGCTATTGTCATAGCTATTATCGAGTGCGATAAAAAGAGATCTTCTATCAGATACATCTACCAGGCCCTCCTGGGCCAATAAAAACAAGTATTCTTACCTGGCCTGTCTTCCTAAACCCATAGGGGCAGATTTTCAAAGGGTTACGCATGTAACGTACGCGTGTAACCCCCGAAAAGCTGCCCCAAGCTGCCCCTGCGTGCACCGAGCCTATCTTGCATAGGCTCGGCGGCGCATGCAAGCCCTGGGACGCGCATATGTCCCGGGGCTTCGAAAAAGGGGTGGGAAGGGGTGGGTCCGGGGGAGTGGCGGGGGTCCGGGGGCGGGATCGAGGCCTCCTTCATTGTGGCCATGCCGGGGAATGGCGCGCTGGCACCTGGCCGGCACGCAAAAGTTACGCCTGCCCAGAGGCAGGTGTAACTTCTGCAACAAAGGTCAGGATGGGGGTTTAGGTAGGGCTGGGGGGCGGGTTAGGTAGGGGAAGGGAGGGGAAGGTGGGGGGTGGCAGAAGGAAAGTTCGCTCCGAGGCCGCTCCAATTTCGGAGCGGCCTTGGAGGGAACTGGGAAAGCCATCGGGGCTCCCTTAGGGCTCGGTGCGCGCAAGGTGCACAAGTGTTCACCCCCTTGCGCACGCCGCCCCCAAATTTTATAACATGTGCACAGCAGCACACATATGTTATTAAATCGTGCATAGATTTGTTCTCGCCGGGTTGGGCAAACAAATCTACGCCCGCGCATATCTTTTAAGATCTGGCCCATAATGTTTGTGGCAAATTTACTTGTTGGGGGAAACTGGATGCTTCAGGAGGCTCGCCGCAGACAAGAACAAGAAAGATAACAACAACCAAAAGAACAGGCAAGTAAAGTTCCAACCAATTCTAGAAAAGTTCCTGCACTAGAGCCCAAGCAACTAATTCCACAGGGAGAGGGTCAGGGCCCCACAGCAGCACCTGGCATACAGAAGACCATGGCGAAGGAGATACAGAGAGAACATCTTTCCTCCACGAGCCTCATTGCTGGGCATGCCAGAGGAGTATGTGGTTGGCAGGTGTTGCTTCAGCACTTAGACTATCCTGGAATTATATAAAGAAGTCCAAGGGGATCTGTATCCCATCACAGAAAGGTCCCATGCTGTGCTGGGCCTCACCTGACTATTGGCCACCCAGCATTTCATGGCAAGCAGTTCCTTCCAAACAACAGTAGGAGTCTTGGGGGGAATGTCCCAAACCACTGTTTCCTGCTGTCTGGACCAGATCTTAACAGCTTTATCTGACTGCATGAATCACTACATAGCATTACACTGGGACAGGCAGAACTTGATGGAATTAAAGAGAGACTTTTATGCCATAGTTAACTTTCCCAATGTTCTGAGAGCTATCGACTATACTCACATAGTCATCATCTCACCCCGAGACAGGGATGAGGTCTTCCACATCAGAAAGCTCTTCCACTCCCTCAATGTGCAAGTAGTCTGTGGCACTTGAATGTACATGCTTGAAGTGGTGGTCAGGTACCTGGGAGCCATGCATGATTCCCTTATACGTAGGCAATCGGGCCTATATGAAAATTTTGAGGATGACCTCTTCGGTGATGGTTGGCTCGTAGGGAAGAGAGATGCTTCTTTCTGTATTCCATCTCTGCTTATGTGTTGGCAGCAAATGGCATATACATGAGGGGGGGGCTGTGAGGGGAAGTAACAACATTACTGAGATGACAGGTGGCATTGTATAGTTAGGTCTTCATGCCATTGCACCAGGGTCTGGCTTTCTCTCCCCATGCTCCAGATGCCTGCTAATCTTGTAAGGCCAAGCAATGCACTACACACTTTCTATGGGTTCACTTTAAACAGTGGCCATTTGCATTGCTCCTGTTTGAAGGAGATGAAATTTCAGTGCATAATCACAACCTTTAAATGTCTATACTGTTGCTACTCACTAATAAGGTCTGCCCTGTTAGTGATGGGTTAGCCAGGATGTCAGGCACAGTTTGTCTTGTCCATCACACAGGTAAACCATAAGCAGCTTCCTGTACATTTTGAGGCCTAGCATATTCCCTGTGTCAGGGCTCACAAATTGGTATCTCTGGAGGACATACAGTAGAGTAGCCAGGGACTTGCACATTCGGACCACGAGGTAGAATTTTTTCTCCTAGGGCAGGTATGGCAGATCTGATGTACTGCTTCAGGGTTTGATGACTGCTATAAACAAGTAGACTTAGCTGGATTGTCGAGGACTGCCACATATTTGGTGGAATCTCCGATTCAGTTTTTTAGTCAGGAAGATCTGACCTAGATTCAGCTAATGCTATACTGGTCATATAGTGTCACAGAAAAAGGTGGCATATACCTATGGTAAGGCTTTTAAAGCTCATGTTAAGCTAGAGGGTAGCTGCTACTATTGTATAGCTGCTGTGGTTTGGCAGCCCAATTCTGTCTTTGCTGTGGGAGATTTCTGGATACAATGGCAGGACATTAGGGGTGTGCATTCGTTTTCGCCGTATTGGCAATCCACAACATATATTGCACTATTCGTAGTATTCGTGGGGAAGTGAAATGTATTACGATTCCCCACAGATACACAAATCTTCGTCGAATTATACGGCCACCTAAATAAAAATTTAAACAAACCCCCCACCCTCCTGAACCCCCAAGACTTACCAAAACTCCCTGGTGGTCCAGCAGGGGGTCCGACGGACGGCCCCTGTGACATAGTGAGGGCAAAGGCGATCGGGGCCATTTTGAGTACTGGCATCGGACGGCTGGCGTGCAGGAGGTCGCTCCCGGACCCCCACTGGACTTTTGGCAAGTCTTGTGGGGGTCAGGAGGCCTCCCCAAGCTGGTCAAAAGTCCCTGGGGTCCAACAGGGGTCCCGGAGCGACCTCCTGCACTCCGGCCGTCCGATGCCAGTACTCAAAATGGCGCCGATAGCCTTTGCCCATACTATGTCACAGGGGCTACCGGTGCCATTGGTCAGCCCCTGTCACATGGTAGGAGCACAAGATGGTGCCGATAACCATGTGACAGGGGCTGACCAATGGCACCGGTAGCCCCTGTGACAAAGGTTATCGGCGACATGATGAAACCGGCAGCGAGGGTGTGAGAGTGCAGGGGATGGCTCCCGGACCCCCTGCTGGACCACCAGGGAGTTTTGTTAAGTCTTGGGGGGTCAGGAGGGTGGGGGTTGTAGTTAATTTTAATTTTAGCTGAGACACGAATAGAAATCGTCGTATTAACGCATTGGGGCACCATACGGCCGAATGCAACGTATCTGCTCCCCGACGAATCCGAATCACGAATGCAACATATGGCGACCCTCTGCACATCCCTACAGGACATGGCTTTTCACCCTATAGCCACCAACTTTCTAGGATCCTATAGCTAGGAAGTTGGGAAATGTACATGTGTAAGTGACTTTTAAAATAGCAACTTACGCATGTACAGTAACTGTTGGTCCAACTAGGAATGCCCCTAGACTGCTCCTTTTTTACATATGTATATGTGTGCAAGAACGTGAACATACATGCATATTTTGAACTTTAATAAAATATGGAAAATACAAGTAGAGGCTATTTACACATGCATATGCAAATTTTTATGTGCTTAACATTTTGAAAATTTTTAAATGCCTTAATATAGATTTATTTTATTTATTTATTTTAAATCTTTTCTATACCATCGCTAAGATATATACCATTGCAATGGTTTACATATAGGCACATAAAATAAGATAAGTGAATGTGTACTATAGTACATTCTAACAGGTGCCAAATGTTCAGTTACAATATATCATAAAAGGGGCACAATAGTTGGGTAGTGTAAGTTTTGTCTAGGTGTATCATCGGTACTGTACATCGGTATATATTTATGTTTTATGAGCTTTAATAAAGTAATGTCATGTATGTTGTGAGATTATTGCTGTGTGCTTGTGTTTTTTTGCATGTTCCTGTATGTTCTCTATTCTCCGGTCTCTTTAGAAAAGGCTTGTTTAAAGAGCCATGTTTTTAAGTTTTTCTTAAAGGTTTTGAGATCGCTTTGTAGTCTGATCTCAGGAGGCATTGTGTTCCATAATATGGGGCCTGCTAATATTAAGGCCCTTTCTCTTACTTGTAATAGTTTTGCTGTCCTTACTGAAGGAATGGTTAGAAGTGCTTTATTTGCGAGCAAAGGTTTCTTTGTGGGACGTATACTTGTAATGCTGTGTTTAGCCAGTCTGCTTCTTTATCATGTATTAGTTTATGTATGGTACATAATACTTTGTATTTAATCCTGTATTTAATGGGTAGCCAGTGTAATTTTGCCAAGGTTTCAGTTATATGGTCCCTTTTTCTTTTTCCGGTCAGTATTCTAGCTGCTGTGTTTTGTAATATTTGAAGTGGTCTTAATGTTGAATTCGGGAGTCCTAGTAAAAGTGCATTGCAGTAGTCAGTGCTTGAAAAAACTAGTGCCTGGAGCACTGTTCTGAAGTGAGATGGTGTTAGTAGTGGTTTTAATCTTCTGAATATCATGAGTTTTGCATAGCCTTCTTTTACTTTTAGTGAAATGTGTTGTTTTAGATTGATTTCTGAGTCCATTATTACTCCTAGATTACGTACTTTTTTAACTAGATCAATTTTCTGGTTGTTTTTGAGTGTTATTGGATTTTGGATGATTACGATATTCTTTCTCTCTAAGGGCCTCATTTTCCACACCGCTCGCATGCGATAAGGGACCTTTCACACGCGAAAAGACCCTTATTGCGTGCGATACCAGGATGGGGGTGGAGTCGGAGCGGAGTCGGCCCCGGAAGAGGAGGAGTCGGGGCGGCACCGGGGCCGACTCTGCACCGACGCCGCGGACAGCGAAAAGGTAAGTGCCTTTTCGCAGCAGCTTTCGCTCCCAATAGCTACACCTCCTATGGTGGCACTATTGGGTGCGAAACCGGCAGCGATCACACCGCAACGGTGTGATCGCTGCCGGCTAGTGCAGGCCCTCCCCCCCGTTTCCCGTTACCCAGGTAGAGAGTCCATCAAGCTAGGTTGAGAGAACACTGCAGAAATCTCATCTTGGAGTGAGTTTCCTCACTCCGAAGGTCATCAAATCTTCACAAGAGACCTGTTCGTATGTGTCACATAGAATATCAAAGTGGCCCCTAAACCCCTATACTCATACTAAACCCCACCTCGAATTACTAGGTGGGCCTACCATAGGGATACAAACACCTACATATGGGGATGACATTATGGCCAGGTACTCTCTCTCTCACACACTCTCTCTCTCTCTCTCTCTCTCTCTCTCTCTCTCTCTCTTCTCTTCTCTTCTCTTCTCTCTCAGGACCATTAACAATGGTCCCCTGGTGGTTGAATGAAGGAAATACAACAGGTCTGACACCTATTGCAAATTCAGATATTGTAATAAACTGAATTTTTGCATAAACCATGCCCCTTTTGCAATTGCAAACCGCATTTTGATAAATCCAGGCCTAAGTTTGTAATTTATCACTGAATAATTTAGCTATATCATTGCATTTTGATTCTGGTAGACTTTGAGGCAAATCTTGTTTGTCATTAGTGAGATTTGATACTATAGAAAATAGGGTTCTAGGGTTGTTAGCAAATTTTTCAGTTTTATTGCTATAGTATTCTTTTTTAACATTGAGGATTGTTTGTTTGTAAAAAGCTAGCTGTTTTCTGTATTTAGTCAGGGTTTTGGTTGTTTTGTGTTTTCTCCAGCTTTTTTCTAATTTCCTGAGCATTTTTTTTGCCTCTCTTATTTTTATATTATGCCAGGGGTTATTTTGTTTTGTTTCTTTAGGTGTATTGTTTTGATGGGGTTTATTTTATCAGCTTTTTGGTTGAGTCTAACCATTTTTCCATGGCAGCAGCAGAGTCTTTATATTCCAAATCTGTTAGTACTTCCTCTAGTTTGTCTTTTAGTTCTTCATTATTATAGGGTGGCCAATATTTAAATTCTATGGATTTATGGTTTTCCACTGAACATTTATGGCCAGATTTTAAACCCCTTCCCCCCCACGTAAAAACAGGGGTTATGCATGTAGCCGGGTCTTATGTGCGCTGCACACATTTTAGAAGAGGCACAATCACGCACATAACCCTCATTACACACACAAGAGCCAGGCCTCTGTGAAGAGGTGGTCCCGGGGTGGAGCGGGGCAGGACGGGTCAGTGCCATTCCTCGCTGTCCCAAAGCCTTGCATGCTGGCAGCTTGCCGGCACGCGCAAAGTTATACTTCGGTAGGGCCCCTGAAGTAACTTGAGAAATACATTTAAAAAAAAAAAAGGGTTTTAGAGGGTGGGAGGAGAGGGGAAGGGGAAGGGAGGTTAGGGTAGGGGGTAGGAAAGTTCCCTCCCAGACTGCTGCTTAATTGGAGCGGGGCTGGGTGGGAAACTGGGGGAAGGCCCTTGATGCGTCACCGCATGAAAGTCACCAATTTGAACCCACCTTCCACATGCCACCCACCAATTTTATAACATGCGCGCACTGGCACGCACATGTTATAAAACAGCATGTCCAGTTGCGTGCGCTGGGTAGCAAGTGCACCTGGACGTGCGCATGTATTATTTTAAAATCTACCCCTTAGGTATGTAAGTTCTGTTGAAAATAGGTGCCTAACTGAAAAGCCTTATGTATTTTTATAATATGGGTCTCAATAATTTCTCTCTCTATTAAGCTCAATGCTCAGTATTCCAGAGACCTTAAGAACATAAGAACATAAGAACATAGAAAATGCCATACTGGGTCAGACCAAGGGTCCATCAAGCCCAGCATCCTGTTTTCCAACAGTGGCCAATACAGGCCATAAGAACCTTCACAGTCCAATACTCATAAAACAAAACAAATGGTCTTGGTCATATATTTCAAAAAAATGTCAATATAATGGGGTAGATTTTCAAAGGGTTACATGAGTAATATATGTGCGTAAACCCATTAAAAACCCTCCGGCATGCGCCGAGGCCTATTTTTCATAGGTTTGGCAGAGCATGCAAGCCCCGGGCACGTGTATGTCCTAGGGCTTTGAAAAAAAGGGCCAGAAAGGGGGCGGGGCAGTCCGACGGGGTCTGGGTGCAGTCGACGGTCTGGGGGCAGTCTGTGGGTGGTCTGAGCCCTCTGGCACAGAGAACAAACAGGCCGATACAGTAAAGCGCAGCCACGGTTACCCTGCTTCTAACCCGCTTCTAACTCACAATTTGGCTGCGTAAGTCCAACCCGCGATTCACTACCCCTTTAAACTCATCCTTACCGCTTCTTTAAATCAACCGGTAACCCTTTCCCGCCCACAGCATGTATATGAGATGTAAACGATCGGATTAGCTATTCCCTCCCATACAGCAATGTGACGCCCCGATTATCTCCTTTTTAACCTGGAGTGTGTGCAGCGCGTTTAACCTGACTAACTTACCGCCTAACATTAAACCTGCGTTAGTGTGGAGCGTCGGGTCAGAGAGACAAAATTTTCATGGGCAAATGACCCCCTCACCCCCCAGGACCCTTACCCTAGCATTAGTGTGGTTATGCAGCAATAGGCAGGCTCCGGTCAAAATTGCCCCCTCCTGAAGCAAGGTGCAGGGCACAGGGCACATGGTGGAAAATGGACATGTCATTAAAACAAAAGTAAATAAAGTATAATAAAAGTAACTTACTGCATTTGAATTTTCTTTGAGCAGTCCTCTCTCTCTCTCCTCCTCCCGAGGCTGCGTATACTGCGGCTCCCCTAGCCTCCCCGGGGGCAGCCGGTGGCGAAAAGCGGCGGGCGAAAGCATACGGGCGGGCGGGCGGGCAAAAGCGTGCGGGTGAAAGCGGCAGGTGAAAGTGTGCAGGTGAAAAGCATACGGGCGAAAGTAAATGAATGCACGCCTGTACGCGGCGGGAGCCGGCGGGCGTGCATTCATTCACTCACCTTCGCCAGGGGCGTGCATGCATCCATCCAGCGGCGAAAGCGGCTTCCAGCAGCCCCCGCCGTCCAAGGTGAATGAATGAGTGCCTGTGCGTGCAATTTGGTCGCTCAAGGCGTGACGTCACGACGTTTGGCGTCACGGCGTGTGACATCGGCGTTCGCTAATGCACTCCCTGAGCGCCCAAATTGCATTCATTCACCTTCGCCGGCGGGGGCTGCTGGAAGCCGCTTTGGCTCCCCTGCCCCCGCCGGCGAAGGTGAATGAATGCACGCCTGTGTGTGCAATTTGGGTGCTCAAGGCAGTGCTTTAGCGAACGCCGACGTCACACGCCGTGACGTCAAACGTCGTCACGTCACGCCTTGAGCGACCAAATTGCACGCACAGGCGTGCATTCATTCACCTCCGGCGGGGGCTGCTGGAAGCCGCTTTTGCTGCCGGCTCCCTCCGCTGGATGAATGTATGCCCGCCGGCGAAGGTAAGTGAATGAATGCACGCCCGCCAGCTCCCGCCGCTTACGGGCGTGCATTCATTCACTTTCGACCGTACGCTTTCACCTGCCTGGGAGGTGGAGGAGAGAGAGAGGACTGTTCAAAGAAAATTCACATGCAGTAAGTTTACTTTTATTACTCTTATTACACTTTATTCACTTTTGTTTTAATTTTCGTGCTACCCTTGCTTTGGGTGGGGGGGGAGAGGACTCGCAATCCCCCCTGGTACCTGTCATTTCAACGTCATTTGAAATGACGTTTGAAATGACAAGTACCAACACACCAGGATACTGTATAGGAGCTGTATAGCGCTCTGTACAGTAAAACGGATTGCGCGGGCCTAACGCTTCTTGGACGCGGCTTGCATTTGCAAGCTATTTAAATACAGTATCGAGCGGTAGGTGATCCGAACTGTGCGTGCAGAAAACGCGGGTGCGCCCGGCCGTAACGCACCTCTTTCTACTGCTCCTTACTGTATCGGCCTGAAAGGTAGGAGGGGGATTTAGGTAGGGCTGGGGGGTGGGTTAGATAGGGGAAGGGAGGAGAAGGTGGGGGGAGCAAAAGGAAAGTTCCCTCCGAGGCCGCTCCGAGGCTGCTCCAATTTTGGAGCGGCCTCAGAGGGAACGGGGAAAGCCAACGGGCCTCCCCTAAGGGTTGGCGCATGCAAGGTGCACAAGTGTGCACCCGACCTTGGATTTTATAACATGCGTGCGGCAGCACGCGCATGTTATAAAATTGGATGTACATTTGTGCGCGCCGGGTAGCATGCACAAATGTCCCCCCCGCGTGCCCGCTCCTTTAAAATCTGCCCCACTACACGTTGTGAATTTAACTCTTTTTGTAACAAAATTTATGTAGGACTGACACTCAATGGACTTATAAAATTGTAAAAGCCCCTTTAAGTTGAAAGTCCATTTTCTTTATTTCAAATTTTTTATAAAAAACTTATTTAGTAAATATGTATCAATTCCTATTTTAAGATTCCAAAAACAATGTTCCAATCCTTCGGAGCAATTTATCTTTATTTAAGGTAAGTAGTTACTGTGTGAAGGTCACTTGGAAAAGTTAAATGCTCCTAAGAAATGGGACATTGTTTTTGGAATCTTAAAAGAGGAATTAATACATATTTTACTAAATAAGTTTTTATAAAAATTTGAAATAAAGAAAAGTGGACTTTCAACTTAAAGGGGCTTTTACAATTTTATAGTCCGTTGAGTATCGGACCTACATAAATGTTGTTAGAAAAAGAGTTAAATTCACAAAGGGGTAGATTTTTAAAAAAAGCACGATCGCGTACTTTTGTTCGCACAGCAGGCGCAAACAAAAGTACGCTGGATTTTATAAGATACGCGCATAGCAGCGTGTATCTTATAAAATCCTGGATCAGCGCGCGCAAGGCTGCCGATTTTGGGCAGCCTGCGCGCGCCGAGCTGCGCAGCCTACCTCCGTTCCCTCCGAGGCCGCTCCGAAATTGGAGCGGCCTCGGAGAGAACTTTCTTTCGCCCTCCCCTCACCTTCCCCTCCCTTCCCCTCCCTTCCCCTACCTAACCCACCCCCCCGGCCCTGTCTAACCCCCCCCCCACCTTTGTCCCTAGATTTACGCCTGCTAGAAGCAGACGTAAATCTACGCGCGCCAGCGGACTGCTGGTGTGCCGTCATCCGACCCAGGGGCTGGTCCGGAGGCCTCGACCATGCCCCCGGGCCGGCGCCACGCCCCTGGTCCCGCCCCCGAAATGCCGCGTCCCGCCCCCGAAATGCCGCGTCATTCGGGCCCGCACCCGACACGCCCCCTTAAAAAAAATCCTGCACTTACGCGCGTCCCGGGGCTCTGAGCGCACTGGCAGCCTATGCAAAATAGGCGCGCCGGCACGCGAGGGCCCTGCTCGCGTAAATCCGCCCGGATTTACGTGAGCAGGGCTTTTAAAATCCACCCGAAAGTGTGTTATATTGAAAATTTTCTCAATCATTTCTAACATATGTTTAAGTAATAGAATGTTAAAAGAACCAGTATTAGTAGCATTGTCCAAAAGATATTGGCATTGAGCCATGGGAATTTCTCTAGCCTGATCTATCTTTACCATGCTATCCCTGAACAGGTGGCTATGCTTTACATTAGTGTGCTTATCTAGCATATTGGCACATGGAACACCATCAAAATAATAGTCTTCCAATTGTTTGGAATGTATACCATGCTTCACTTGTTTGAAACTTGTAAACTCTTGCAGTTTGTCATTATTATTTGCATCCACCATTCTATAACATTTACCACATGTAACAAGGTTTTTGATGTACTGATTGCCACAGTTTGACAGCACCTTCTTTGCTATGAATTTGCAGGATGTCACCAACCTCATAATGGAACATTTCATTCCCATTTTTTAATCTTCCTCCCAATTATCTCAGCTAAATATATATTGAAATGCAGCATTATGGGGTTTATTTACTAAGCACTTCAGTGCTAATGCAAGTGTTAAGGCACGTTAAATGTCTGCGTTAGTTAACACAGGCAATCTAACACACTTTAAATCAGTGTTAATGTACTTGCATTAACTTTAATGTTAAACTTTATAATGAGGTAATGAGATCAAAACTATACAGACTAACTCATCCATTAGTACATGGAAACTGTGTGCACTTTAGCACAAATGTTAATGCAGAAGGAGCCCAAGAAAGTGCTTGATAAAATAAAAATATCCTTAAAATCTCAGATCAAAGTGCCACTTTCTCTTTCAAAAAGGTATGAGGAGGCTGAAAAGAGTTAATAAAAGATAAATCCAGATGTGTACGAAAAATTGTAAAGCTTAACTTTAGAAATAGAGTAAACAAAGAACACAAGTTATTTTTAAAGAGATGAAAAACAAATTATAAAAGAGACTATTAAAGTAAAAAATGTGCACATAGAAATGACTGGATCTACACATGTGTTGCTATTAGGCACAAATTGAGTATACTCATGTCCAGATATATATGCTTTAACAGACTTCTGAAGCTAAAAAATGGTATGGGCAAGTTTGGATGATTACACATTGGTGACAAATCTGTTCAGAATTGAGGACATTAATTAAGGTTCTATGGTAACACTTCATCTGTGTCCCTCATAATTTTTTTCAGTAATTTGGAATTTCATTTTGGTTCAAAATATTTTTATGGCAATTGTAATTTGGAACATATATGCTGACATCCCCAACCATTTGCTGAGAACCAGACAAAATGACTTATAAAATTTGAGGCCTAAAAATAGTTATAAAGGGGCAGATTTTCAAAGGGTATGCGCATAAGATACGCGCATACCCCCCGAAAACCTGCCCCAAGCTCCCCCTGCACGCGCCGAGCCTATATTGCATAGGCTGCCGGCGCGCACAAAGCCCCGGGACGCGTGTAGGTCCCGGGGCTTTCCTGGGGGGCGTGTCGGGGGCGTGTCACGGCTGGCATGTCATCAGGGGCATGTCGGGGGCGTGTCGGGGGGGTTTCGCGGCCGGCATGTCATCGGGGGTGTTCCGGGGATGTGGCCGCAGCCTCCGGACCAGCCCCCAGACTTGACCATGGCGCTGGCAGCCAGGCCGGCACTTGCAAGTTATGCCTGCCTCGGGAGGCGTAACTTTCACAATAAAGGTACGGGGGGAATTAGTTAGGGCCGGGGGGGGGTTGATTAGGGGAAGGGAGGGAAGGTGCGGGGGTGGGGGGGTGGAAGGAAAGTTCCCTCTGAGGCCGCTCTCACTTGACCCTCATGGATAGACACTCACCATTCCCATTTATAGTCCTGCCACAACAATTTTCATTACCTTTGTATCATTAGTTATTATCTGTTTCACTGTTCAACTGCTATTTCCACAACTTGTAAACTGTCAAGATACTTTAGTTGTAATCCTCTGAACTGACCACAGATTGTAACCTTCTATATGTTCTATCATTATACATGTAAAATGTTATATGTACTGTTGTTATACCTGCAAATCGTTGTGAAGGCCAGTACCAAACAACGGTATATAAAAAATATCCAAATAAAAATAAATAAATAATTTTATATTTTTCCCTCAAAACTAGTTCTCTGACAATTTTTCCAATGTCTGGGTCTGAGTATCTACATCATTTCATGGTTATGGCCATCATTTTTTCCTGGCTTTAGCATGTTTTAGTGAGGTTTTTACCTTAAGGTAGGCAAGGCTTCCATCGGGGCAAAATCTACTATTAAAATAACCTTGATGTCAGTCAGGTGGCCAATTTTGTTCCAATTTTGCTTAATTTTCAATTTATTTTTTATTAGACCCCCCCCTCCCAGGCTCTGTGGTACCTATTGATGTAATCTGTGACATCAGCAGGATCTCAGCCCGGCCATGATCACTAGGGGTGTGCATTCGGATTGACCGCATTAGTAAAACGCAACTCATATTTTTTTTTTACTTAAAAAATTGATTCGACATAAACGATCGGATTTCCCACATATCGAACATAGATATGTTCGATATGTGGGAAATCGCGATTGTTGAGCCAAAATAAAAATATAAACCCCCTCACCCTCCTT
The DNA here is from genome assembly GCF_901001135.1 of Rhinatrema bivittatum. NCBI lineage: Eukaryota > Metazoa > Chordata > Amphibia > Gymnophiona > Rhinatrematidae > Rhinatrema > Rhinatrema bivittatum. The sequence goes on along the minus strand of NC_042615.1, from coordinate 104,916,359 downwards.
AATCCCCCCCCCCCCCCGACTTACCACAATTCCCTGGTGATGGAGCGAGGAGTGAGGACGCCATTTCTGCAATCCTTGGCGAGAAGCATGTGACGTCGGCGGCACGTCGAGTGACGCCGGCGTCACGTGATTCCCGGCAAGTTCGCGCCGGACGTCCGGCGCGAACTTGCCGGGAATCACGTGACGTCGCGTCTGAGTGACGCGGCGCCACGTGATTCCCGGCTCGTTCGCGCCGGACGGCTCGTTCGGCCCAAAAAGAACTTTTGGCCAGCTTGGGGGGGTCAGGAGGCCCCCCCAAGCTGGCCAAAAGTTCTTTTTGGGCCGAACGAGCCGTCCGGCGCGAACGAGCCGGGAATCACGTGACGTCGCGTCTGAGTGACGCGGCGCCACGTGATTCCCGGCTCGTTCGCGCCGGACGGCTCGTTCGGCCCAAAAAGAACTTTTGGCCAGCTTGGGGGGGTCTCGACGTGCCACCGACGTCACATGCTTCTCGCCAAGGATTGCAGAAATGACGTCCTCACTCCTCGCTCGATCACCAGGGAGTTGTGGTAAGTCTGGGGGGGGGGATTAAGGAGGGTGAGGGGGTTTAATTTTTTTTTTTGCACATATGTACATATACCCAACTCATTGGATTTTTTTTATGTCCACATTGGCCGCAAGTGGGACCCCCTTTCGGACATAAAAAATATGAACATAAAATTTTGCTCTGCACATCCCTAATAATCACCTTCCCCAAGGCCCCAAAGCAATTTGCCTAATTTTTCAATAGATACTGCGGTGACGCAATCAGGCACTCACCATCAACTCGGGAACTGCAGAAGGAAAAAGATGGCATCAGCTGCAGCCCACCACTTCACTGACTGCTCTCTTGCAGGCCCCTCTTGCCACTGCTCCCACTTCACTCAATATAAATGGGTGTCCAGAGTAAGGGCCAGCTTGTGCAGCAGTCCGAAGTCACTCCCATCTCACTGGCAAACCGCCCCAAGGAAGAAGGCAAAAACTGCTGCCACACTTCCTGCTTGGGCCCTTTCCCATCATCACAAATTAGCCAGCCTCTGGGGTTTTTCCATACCACCATGCTGGCACAGCACCATGGCCTCTCCCTCTCCCTCAATAGATAAGACTCATTCCCAGGTAAATTTTATCTTTTTTTTTTTATCAAGTTTTGGGGTACCCTATTTACAAAACTTAGCAATGTAAGGTGTTTTTTTTTAGTGGCTTCAGTACAGTCTCAAAAAAAAAAGGAAATTACATTTCCTAAAACAGATTGTTTCACCCAATTTACTTTTAGCCCAATATTCAAAGATGGTTGAGCACCTGAATGTAGGCGCCTAAAGACAGCAATTATAGGTTCCTAAATTATGTTTCTGAATATTGAGTAATAACTTTAAACATGTATAAGGTGCTTAAATCTAGTTGCCTAGTGCTGAAATTCTGTACTAGCCTGCTTATTCCTAGCTACCACCACCACGATAAATGTGGAGTTAGATTCCTCATTCCCTGCCATCCTTCCCCCTCTCCCCCATCAAAGATGCAAAATGTTTAGTGGGAGCAGTTGCCAGACTCTCAGCATCCCCATATCCTTCCTGGCTATTAAAATAGTAAGTGGTAATATTCCCCATGGCATCACCCTTCCCAAATTCCTCCTCCTTCTGGTCCAAACTCCCTTTTATCTTCCATATGTCAATCTGGGAGGAGGACACAGTATTATCACTTTCTGGCAAAGCTGAATACTAAGTTCAGTTAGCACTGACATTCACTGCACTCTCAATGCAAGTCATATTCAGAACTAAATATTGGACTCTCTGTTATCAAGGACTGATACAATCTAATCTCCAATCAAATAATGAGATTCTATCATAACTTACAAATGACAATACAAAAATGACTTTATTCATACAACATAATTATATATAAGACACATATCATTCACACCACATTCACACCTTAAAATACTTACAAACCGACTAAAACAACACATATATCATTATCACTAAAGTATGAGGAGTAATATAAGATGACACACAATATGTGATAGGTTACGTGAAGCTTTATATAAATGAAGAGTGATGTATTTAGAAGATATAATGATATAACATTTTAAAAAAATGGTATAATTATTTACATCCTGTTCATGTGTGATGTTCCAACGAAAATTGGTATAAGGAATAATTGGGGATAGTGGTTGTGTTTTTGCCATTTGATATGTCTGTATAGAGACAGAGGTGAAAGAGATTCTCTATTCTATATTATTTGCAAAAGTGTATAACTTAGCATTGTATGTATCGGGTGGGCCCGCAGCAAATGCCAGGGCCCACGACTTACCTGGGGCCATGGGCCCAGAGGCAAGCGACGGGCGCAAGCTGGCACCGTTGGGGAAGCCCGGCCTCGGAGCGCTCCGGCACTTCAAGGATGGGGCGGGTCCGGCATCATCGGGGCGCCCACGGCGCGTCCCGATGATGTCAGATGCATGGGGCAGCTTGGGGGGCAGTCCCAGTGGGACGACGTCACGGGGGCCAATGCGGCTGGCCTGATGATGTCGGCCCGGGCCATTTAAATGGCGTTTCGCACCGCAGCCGGCCCCTTTTGCCCTGGAATTCCCAAGGGAGAAGACATACCGGCTGCGGCATGAATCGCTCACCACGTGGTCCAATCATTGCCGCAGATTCTGGCCCAGACCACGGGATTTAAAAAAAAAATATATATATATATATATATAATATAAAAAAACTAATTTGTTATTGCCACACTGGGCAATTGCTTAAAAAAAAAAAAAGAAGCTCCCAGAGCCAAGCAGCCGGCTGGGACAAACCGGCCAGTGATTAGCCAGCCACGCAGCGAACAGCAGCTGGGGAGAGGAGACGGATAACCTGCTGCCTGCCTGCCTTTTACATCAGACGGTCACAGATGGAAGGACCCCCCTCCATACTGTCCAAGCCATTCAATGATGCAGTGAGTACCCAATCATTATGGGAAGGGGACCGAGAAGCAGGCAAATAGAGCAGAGGGGCTCCAAGATGCAGGGCTCGATGAGCCAAAGGGGAACCTGGGGCACCCGAAGCCGAAGGGGATCAGGAATGCCGACGGAGGAGGGAAGAGGCTGTGGAAGGGACCCTCGAGGGAGAAGCAATGGAAGGGACACCCCACAGCGTGATAACGTGTGTCGAACGGATGGACCTTGAATCGTGGTGCTGCTAGGACGAGGGCCACGCATCGAAGCAGGGGGAGGCGTCAGACTACAGTAGACCATATAAATAATGCAGGAGGTTCAACGCCAAGCACAGGGGATCAGACCCAGCCCTGCAGCTTCCCATATATACCGGGTTTACCTCCCCCTCCCTGGGCATGCGGCCCTTGGATCCAACCAGGCAGCCCTGATAGCAGGAGCAGCGGCTCGGGACCTAACGCATATGCACAATACCCGCAGTCGGCCTACCCGAGAGGGTTGCCATTAGAGATGTGCTTCGTTTTTTCCTACCGGGTCATTTTTCGGTTCGGATACTTCGTGGTACAATTCGGGTTTCTCGTTTCGTTTTTCCGAAAAACGAAACGAGGAAACCCGAAACTGGGCCGAAAAACGAATCCGGAAACGAAGCTAAAAAAAAACCCCACCCCAAGCATTTAAAATAATTTTGAAGCCTTTTGGTTCATATATACAACCCCCCCCCCCCCCCATCCCGATCCCTCCCCAAGACTTACCAACATCCCTGGTGGTCCAGCGGGGTCCCGGGTCCAATTTGCCCTCCGTGCCCGGTGTGCTACTGCAAGCCGTGCGCCTCAAAATGGTGCCGAATAGCCTGAGCTACCATGTCACAGGGGCTTTCAGCGCCATTGGTCAGCCCCTGTCACATGGCCATCGGCACCATCTTGTGCTCCTATCATGTGACAGGAGCTGATCAATGGCGCCAAAAGCCTCTGTGACATAGTATGGGCAAAGGCTATCGGCGCCATTTTGGTTACTGGCAGCCGACAACGAAATCACTCCCGGACCCCTGCTGCAGCCCCAGGGATTATTGGCAAGCCTTGGGGGGGGGGGTCAGGAGGGGGGGGTCAGGAGGGGGTCAGGAGGGGGCTCAACAATAAGACAATACCACGCAACCTATGGACATGGACCAGATCATTTCTCAGACTGATGAGCGTGGTAACCAAAGATGACCCGTACCAATGTGGACCGATGCTTGGATATGCAGACGCAATCTTGGAAGCACAAAGAGCATATGAAGGCTGGGCATTTCTAAATTATGACGAATGCTTTCATGAAAGAATGGCGGAGACCAGCACAATGTCATGGGCGATGCATGATATTGACTTATGGCTGAAGCAAATGACAAATAGGGTGGCTGATGCGGGCGTCTGTGGATGAACCGGGAACAGAGTACAATACAATGGAGGGCCTACAAACAATACCAATAATATCTGTTGGAGATACAACAAAACATCATGCACATTCAAGGACTACAAGTTTAAGCATCATCCGACCAGCAAATGAACAAAGAAGGCCGCCACTGGGAGTTCTTTCCCAGGGAAATCAAATGAGGCATTTGCAAAAGCAGCCTCGCCAATTCAACTGGACAGAATGTTAGAATGGCTCACCAAATACCCAAGGAAGGAGGATGCAAAGAAGATTACCAGGGGTTTTGGTGAGGGCTTCCGAATTCCTTATCAATAAGGATCAATGAATTTACAGCCAATAATGCAGCTTCTACAACAAGACATTCTGAAATAGTACAAGACAAATTAAACATTGAATTGTCCTTGGGTCGAATGGCAGGTCCTTTTGCAACACCACCATTTAAAAATATGGCATTATCTCCACTGGCAGTGATACCAAAGAAGGAACCGGGCAAATGTAGACTAATACAAAACCTATCGTTCCCACCGGGACTCTCGGTAAACGATCACCTGCCACAGGAAGAATGTTCTGTGCAGTACGCTTCATTTGACTCTGCCATCACGCTTTTGAAGAGGTGCAGAGAAGCGGCAGTTATGGCAAAGACCAACATTGAATTGGCATTTCGACTTCTGCCAGTACACCCATCCAGTTTTCCATTGCTGGGATTCAAGTTTCGGGCCATGTTTTACTTCGATAAATGCATGCCGATGGGATGCTCCGTGTACTGCGCTTATTTTGAAGTTTTCAGTTCATTCCTGCACTGGGTAATGGAAAAAAGGGCGCAGTCGAACAATATAATACATTACCTAGATGACTTCCTGTTCATCGGCCCTGCCGGAACAGGGATGGTGGCTCACCTGTTGCAAACATTCCAGGACATGGCACAGGAATTCGGAGTCCCATTGGCACAAGAGAAGACTGAAGGACCAAGCACCACAATGTTTTTCCTTGGCATTGAGTTGGATTTGAAAAAGATGATATCCAGACTCCCAATGGAAAAGATTCACAAATTACGTGCTTTGATTGATAGGGCATCTAAAGCAAAAAAGATGACACTAAAGGAAGTACAGATAATGTTGAGAATATTTAACTTTGCATGCCGGGTCATTCCCATGGGCAGAGCATTCCTGAGCAGACTTGCAGAGGCTAGAGCGGGGGTCAGTTACCCACATCATTTCATCAGGATATCACAGTCTATACGTGAGGATTTGGCAATTATGGACACTCTTCCTGAGCAGCTACAACGGAATATCGGTTTGGCAGGAGCCCCCGATATCAAGTCGGGACTTGGACATTCACTCAGATGCATCGGATGGATGGGGATTTGGTCTGTACTGTCAGGGAGCCTGGGCCGCCGCGCAATGGCCGGCATCATGGGTTGACTAAGAGCATTCCTTGAATTGTTCCCTATATGGGTGTCTTTGATTATTTGGGGGGAGCGCTTGCAGAACAAACACATTGTATTCTGGTGTGATAACCAAGCAGTGGTGTCAGTTATCAACAGACAGTCAGTTAAATGTCCAAATGTGGCTAACTTGTTTCGACAGGTAGTTTTAAGTAGCTTGCACATTAACACCACTATAAAGGCGAGACATGTCCCGGGGAAGCATAATGGGGTAGCAGATTCACTATCTCATACTAAATGGTCTTTGTTCTGCAAACAGGTACCTGGAGCGGACGAACTGGCAACTCCAGTACTGGAACATGTATGGGCAATTGGTTGCCAACCACATTAGAACTATTGCGCCAATCTGTGGCTCCATCCACTTGGAACGCATATTGCAGGGGTTACAGGAGAATATGCTCCTTCCTGAGACAGCATGGTTGGAAAGAAGACCGGCAGTGGAGGAGAACATTGTGGTATACATTTCGTGGGCCAAAGATGCAGGACTATCCAGGGGCATGGTAGTGAAGCAACTGGCTGGGTTGGCATTCTTTATAAATGCTCAAGGCTGGGGGGACCCTACAAAAGGATTTTTGACATGAAAAATATTAAGGGGTTGGGGAAGAAGGTTAGGACCACAGAGGGACAGGAGGCATCCCATAAACCATGAATTGTTAATATTAATATGGCACAAACTAAATAGTGTATGTCATTCAGTATTTGAGACACAGCTATTTAGATTAGCTTTTACACTAGCCTTTTTCGGCACACTACGCATTAGCGAACTAGTGACTACTGCTAAGAAGGATGCCGGTCACACAGGAATGTTGATGTGGAACATCGCAAAGTGGGGGGACATAATGAGGATTTATATACTGAGGTCAAAAACAGATCAATCAGGGCGGGGAGCTACTTTGATATTAAGACGATCCCACGGTCAGGTGACTTGCCCATTGGCCAACTATGAAATATATTCTGCTGTGCGACCCAAAAAAGGGGACCAGCTACTGCTACACGAAGATGGGGCCCCATTAACACAATACCAGTTCTCGGCAATACTTAAGCGTACACTAGCGAAGCTAGGCGAGAATGCAGGTAATTTCGGTACGCACTCGTTCAGAATAGGAGCTGCCACCAGTGCGGCACAAGTGGGGTTTACGACAGAGGCAATAAAACAGATAGAAAGGTGGCGCTCAAGGTGGTAAACTCATATGTCAGGCTTGATTGAGCCGCAGCATTGCAACACGCTAATTAACTTGATTATGTATTACAGAATCGTGTCATTGGCATAGGTGTGGATCGTGGGGCACTCATATGTGCACTGGGCAGCATGGAGGGCACAGCAGTGCAGATACGGCCCTCATCTGAGCCTGGCACATCAGAGGGGGTAAGGATCACCTGGATGGGGAAGAGCAGAATGCATTGGGAGCAGCTACTATCCACACTACGGGTCAAGAGGGAGTCATTGGCCAGGCTGGACATTATAATAATAAACCTGGGGGGGAACGATTTAGGGTCATTGACATCTCGCCAGCTGTTACGAATGATAAAGAAGGATATAGGGGAATTGCACAGTATTATATCTGACCAGCAAATGGAGTGACCATTTGCTGGTCAGATATAATACTGTGCAAAAAATGTGTAAAACAGAAATTATGGGGAAGAGCACGGAAAAAATTAAACAGACAGGTTGGAGCATGGGTGGTGCACAGAGGGGGATGGCAGATATGACACGCATGGGCCGAGAAACAGTGCGAGGGTTTCTATCGGCAGGATGGGGTGCACCTGTCTGATATCGGGTATGACCTCTTCAATCATGAAATACAAGAGGCACTCGAAAGAATCTACACAGGGGTGTGCAATGGCCGCAGCTAAATAACTTCAGGTTTGGGGGGGCACCAGGCAAGTGTAGACACTACCTGGCGCTGGTGGTGGGTGCCAATAGAGAATTACTAGACATAGGTCAGCCGCGGGATTTGAAAGGTTGTTGGTCAAAGGGGTGGGGCCACGCCCAGAGGTAGGGCCCCCTTGCTTGTAAACACGGCGGGGGGTCGGAGTGACGTCGCCTTGCTAGAAATAGTGGTGGGTGACCAAAGGGGGGCGTGGTCTCCAAGCGGCAAGGCCAAGGATTGGCCCGGGTGGAGGGGTAAATTGTTATGATATTGGATTCATATTAACTGTACATTAATAAAAGCTGTGGCGATTTACACCAAAAAGAAGGGGTAGTGTGCTATTATTATTTGGGTTTTGGAAAGAGGGTAGGATACCAAGAGGGCTGGAGAGGTGTCATGGCTCCCAGAGTCAACGATATTAATATGTTACATCATTTAAGCATATCTTTTATATGACTTTAGTGATATTAAAAGAATGACACTTCAAAAATTAAAAAATATTTAAAGAGTAATTAAGGTTAAAATTTGGTAGGCAATTTTAATATAAATAATAGTTCTGAAAATGAATTTCAATGAACTCATATAAGTCACTATGCATGTCAAATACTCAGACAGTGCAATATAATATATTAACTAATATTCTGAAAAATAACTCTCAACAAATATTTGTACTGTATGTCTAAAATATTCTGTAATTTGTCTTTTACATTTATTACTGTATTGAAACTGATTCCTTTATGAAACTAACTCTCATCATATAAGTAACATTTCTCAATTTTTCCCTACCTCTGTGCTCTGTTATATTTTTTCAAAACTTAAAAATTTTAGTTTTGGGCATTCTTATTTTTCAGCGACTTCAAAGAATTTCTGAAAAACAGATAAACTATAGTTCTAAAGGTTAAGTATCCTGTATACTTACCTTTAAGTCTGAATACTACTTTTCACTGTATCTGCTTATATGTGTGCACACTTAGGGGTAGATTTTAAGAAATTGCTCACGGGCATCCATGTGCACGCACTACCCGGTGCACACACATGGACGCCCAATTTTATAACATGCTCGCGCGTGCCGGGCCTTTGTAAAATAGACCTGATGCACTTAACCCCACCTACACACATAAATTCTATGGATTTACGGGCATAGGGCATTTAAAATCGGTCCCTTAGCTTAGTTCTTAGAAGATTCAGCAGCTTGTGAGAATGGCGTATATATACTGTTTGGATTAGAAATGTTCTGTGTATATAGAGGATAAGATGCTTTGGTGGCTCTTGTTAAAATGTTGGGTTTGAGGTTAGCTAGTGGTGATAGGAATTCACTCCAGAACTATTGATCTTGATGCTCTTAATAAAACTGTAGACCTACTCACCTATCTTGAACACATCAGTAAGAGAAAAAGTCTACCTTGCACTGAACAATCATCCATAAAATAAAGTGTATCCCTCAGTGAATATCATGCTAGCTTATTGTACTGAAAAATCTATTTAATTAAATCAAAGGATAATTATAATTACCCTATTTTAAAGGAAACAGTGAGATGGAACTATGAAACATGTGAGAGATAAGACTGAGACTTGTGACAGTGAGATGAGACTATAAGATATGTGTCAAATGGAATATCACCAATAAGAATAAAGTGTTTACAATCTATTCACACAGACATTAATTCCTTTGCTTTATTTCTTCTCATTCAGTTTTATTTGGTTCTTCTCTATATATTAATTTAGAGAATAGCTGAGTTTATTTCTCATAAACTTTTATTGAAACAGTAATACTGCACCTCTGAAACTTTTACAGTTATATTATTAGGAACAGCTGAAATTATAATCCTGGGGAAATTCTGCACTACTGTGAAGATTTAACAGGTCCAGTGAGAGACAGCCTGATTGCAGAGAAGATGTATGTGCATGAGAGACAGAGAGCCAGTGTGAAAGGGTGTGTGTGTATAAGTGTGACCGTGAGCCTATATGAGGGTGAATGGGTGTATGTGAATGTGAGGAGAGATTTTGAGGAAGTATACTATGTATATGAGTGAGAGATTGGGAGCAGCTGTGTGTGTGTAAGAGGGAGTGAGGGTGAATGCATGTTTATGATAGGTGGAGCCTGTGTGAGATTGTGTGAGAGAGTGAGAGAGGTAGCCTATGTGAGAGTGTATGCAAGAGAGAGAGGGAGCCTGTGTGTATGAAAAGGAGAGGGAGCCTGTGTGAGAGTATGTGTGTGTGTGTGTGTGTGTGTGTGTGTGTGTGTGTGTGTGTGTGTGCAAGAGAGGGAACGTCTGTGAGGGGATGGGTATGTGCAAGAGAGAGAGGGAGCCTGTGCAAAGGTGTGTGACTGTGTGTGTGCAAAAAAGAGAGGGAGCTTGTGTCAGGGCATATGTGTGAGGGAGAGAACCTATGTGAGGGGACAGTGTGAGCAACAAAGAGAGGGAGCCTGTGTGAGTGTGTGTGTGTATATGTGTGCATGTATGTATGTATGTATGTACAAGAGAGAAAAGGATCCTGTATCAGGGGTGTGTGTGAGAGAGAGAGGGAGGACAGAGTCTGTGTGAGGGGTAGTATGAGAGAGGGGGTCAAACACTGGGAGTGGAGTGTTGTGAAGTGAAGATAGAGTTGGAGGGATTAAACTGTGAGGGGGAGTGGGGAGATAGCAGAGAGCAGAGAAGTTGGGGCCTAAGTGTGCAGGGAAAGGGGTCTGGTAGGGGAATAGAGAAAGAGGGTAGAAGAGACCCTCTTATAGAATATGTCTGGGGAAATTCTGCTCAAAATATTTAAAACTTTTTCTGTATTACATTTTAAATTAATTACTCAAAGACTGTGATATATATTGTATTATTTTGACCAATATAAAGTATGCAGAATTTTGCAGAATTTTAAATTTTTCTGTGTAGAATTTTAAATTTTGGGGCGCAGAATTTCCCCAGGAGTAAAATTATGTCTTTTATTTCTACTAGTTCTCTTCTCTTGAACTTAAAAGAAAATATTCTTGAATTTATTCCAGTACTGAAATATAATTAGCTTTTAAACATATGACTTAAAGTCAGGGCAATGATTCCAACAGACAGTTCTGTGTCAAATTCTGATAACTTTTATTATGGTCAGAATTTTATTTATTACTTTAATTCTTTTTCCTTCAAAAGAGGCAATAGACCACTTTCATGGAAAATGCAGGCCACTTCTATTGGAAAGTCTACTAACATAGGGCTTATGCTTCCATAAAGTACTTATTTTCTAATCTGGAACTATCTTGAGTATTTAAAATCCTTCCAGCAGGGCTATGCTGCTCCAACAGCTCTGACTCTGGGGCTACATACAGCCCCAGTGTGCCCATGTGTGAGGATGAACTTTAACATGTACAGCTTTTTCCAGGCATCTGTGCAAAACTGCATGCAATGTGCAAGAGCCTGCACCAAGTTCATGTGGTTTTTCTTATGCACCAACAATTGCCTCATTTTTTAACCCACCAGTTCTCTAGTGGTACTTATGTCCCTGAGATAGGAGTCTTCATGATTGAGCTCTCTGTGGTGAACCAGCCAAGCCTCCTTCATGGTCCAAGTATTTCTGTGAACCCCCTCCCCCCCAGGATGGAAACGGCATGTCCTCATTAGCCACTATCAGGAGGCCAGCCTGGTTGTTTTGTAGAATTTTGAAATATGCCCACCTCTAGCAAAACTAGAAGTACGTATGCTGAAGATACATGCATTTTAAAACATGCAGAGATGGATCCATGCAGGTTTCTAAAATACTATATCAATTTTCTGTGGACCTCTATATATACATATATGGGGCCACACAGAGATACTTGAAAGTTACCCTCCTTATGTAATAGCAAATAATTAGGGTTTTGTTCTGTCAAAATGATATTACTGCATTATATAACTGAAAATGCATACTAGCTAATATATCGGTTAAATTATATTTGCTAAAACTCAACACAATCCATGTATGCATTTTGCATGTATTTTTATAGTAGAACTTATTTTTAAATGACAAAAAAATATAAGAAACAGATTTTGAAAGACAGCCTTTCTACCTTTTTTACTTTGGCAGTTTTTGCAAGTAAAATTCTTTCAAAAATGTGTGACTGAAGCCTTGACAACCAACCCCTCATTAAATCATGTCAAGAATATGTCCATGGAGAAGACAGCAATACGAAGTGCCAGATAGTTGAAGATCAACTTTGACATAATAAGTCTGTTTTGGTTTTAAACTCCTAGGTAGACATGCTGCCCTGTTTTCTTTAGAGAAATGAGAACTGTAAATTCATTTATGTCAGGAAGAAAAGCCAGAGCAGACTCATCTGAATGCAATGAACAGGTGTTGTTAACATGAAACCATCTGCTAACCCTCCAGATAGACTTAATTTTTGGTTCTTGCAAGCTTGAAGTGCATGATTTATTTGGGTATTATCTTCTTTTGGTAACTTTGTTGCTCCTCAAGAACACAGCTATCATACCGGCTCAGCTCTAAAGTCCATTCAGCCTAACATGATGTCATTCAAAAGGGCATTGGATAAGCACAGAGTATTTCTGCTGGATAAATGATGGAAACGAATGAAAGGGTAACCCATGTTGACTAAGGTAATCTGCACAAAGCAACAGTTACCCTATGATTAATAATAATAAAAAAAAAGCTTGGTGAGCAGACTGGAAGGATTATTTGGGTCTTTTTCTGCTGACAGTTATTATGTTACTATGTATTAACAATGGTAAGTAATAAGTACTTAAAGTGTGTATATAAGAGAAAACGCATGTGTAGTTTGGTCCAATCCATCATAAATTACTGGCCTTTAACCTAATTGAGAGTAATGACTCAGTTCCATATATATATATATATATATATATATATATATATATAGTTCCATATATATCATATATATATGATAGGGAATTTATTATTATTATTATTATTATTATTATTATGTTTACTTTTTGTTTTTTAAAATATTTTCTTGTGAAATGTATTATTATGTAATATATTCTTTTAACATATTATGTTGCTTAGGGAAATTGTTAGGAATTGATTATGCAGGCTTATAAAGAGATGGACCTTGGAACATATCCACAATATTTCTAACAATGGATAGAGCCTGTACTGTTGTTTTTCAAAGTTCCAGAACATCCTATTTTCAAATACTTGTCAAATCACTGGGACTGATATAGTCAAAATTGGAACTTAGAAACATTATCTGCAGAAAGAGATTCATGGGCTATTGTGAATAAAAATAATTAAATTCTAGGTTAAAAACCCTATTTAAGAAGACTTAGATATCTTAGCAAAACCAAATAAACCAACTTTATATAAGTTTTTGGGCTTGCTGCCACTTAGATTTGAGTAAATCATTGGCAGCTTCATTACAATATAAATTACCCTTATTGTGTCCTTTTTTATGTTTGCAAAGTCATTCAGAGGTAAAATTTCAAAGCAATCTATGGACAGGTGGCTAGATTGGCCCCTTTAAAAATCTATCCTTACAGAGTAGCTAAATGTAGATTTATATGGACAGATACTGAGCCACCCCAGAGGCATGGTGAGCTATGGATTGATAACTTATTCAGCCAGCACTAATTTTCAGTGCTAGATATCTAAGTCTTAGAATCATCAAATTTCTATAAATATAGGAGAAGTAGCACCCACAATAAAAAAAAAAAGGGCATGGTTAGGTTTATCACGTCATACATTGTGTCAGCATGTTGCATGTCATTTTTTGTGGCCTGTGTAGATTAGTGATTATTTTTCTAGTTTATATATACTGGCTTCCTGCAGCTGCTTCTTTGAGGGTATGTCAGATGTATGGAAAGAGGAGAGGAGAGTAGGTGAGTTGGTGGTATTTGGTAGTTAGTTGGAGGTAGTTAGCAATTTCTGAGTGTGGTGTCTTCTAGCTTACTTCTCTTCTGTTTCCCTTTACCTTGGTCTTGATCTGTATATGTAAAAGTTTTTGTTAGTTTGTCCTGTTTGTCTGTCTGTCTTTGTGTTTAGGTAAGGCGGAGGAGGAGTGGTGAGGAGAAGGACTGTGAGGTGGAGGAGGAGTGGTGAAGCAGAGAAGGAATGGTGAGGAGTGGTGGTGAGGCATGGTTTTGAGGTGAGGAGGAGTGGTGAGGCATGTTGGGGCTCAGGAGTTGAGAGGATGGAACATGAGAGGCAGAGGGAGAGTAAAGAGGAGAGGAGGGGTATGAGGAGAGGAGAGAGAGGAGGGAGGATGAGGGGTATGAGGGAGGAGAGGAGGAGGGAGGGAGGAGGAGGGGTATGAGGGAGGAGAGGAGGAGGGAGGATGAGGGCAAGAGTTCTAGGGGAAGGAGTAGGAGAAGGAACAGGAGTAGACATAGGGAGGGGCAAGGGATAGGCAGGCGAGTCTGGTGGGAGGAAGACAATAGGCTAGGGATAGATAGAGAGGGCAGAGGGGAGGAGAATCTGTAGGGCAGGTGCAGAAAGCAGGGAGGAAGGGAGGGGAGAGAAGAGTGGGAATGAGAATGAGGAAAAGGAGGACACCTCTAGGGAAGTGGAAGTGGCACCCCCTTCAAGCAGCCAGGCAGCAGGGCGTGTTCATCTAAAGGTTTTGAAGTTCAACCTGGAGGACAACAAAATGATCATCAGTGGGGCCTTGGAAAATTATGCATGCTGTCGGCTTCCATGCAGCCAAGACCTTGAGGGCAGCCAAGGGCCAGATCTGGTGCACCATCGCCAAGGCAATCTCAAGGTGCAGCAGCATGAGATGCAATGGGGTGCAGGTGGCCTACAGATACCGGGACATAAAGGCCCAGTTAAAGACCAAGCAATCAAACCACAACAGGTACATCCAGCAGATTGGTGGAGGAGCCCCTTGTCCAATTCTGTTGATGCCCATGGTGGAGTACCTCATGCAACGGCTGGGACAAGATATGTTTGAGGGCATGGCTGAGCGGCTACACACCAAGCAAGCCGGAGCCAGGAAGTTCATCTCACCTGTAAATGCTAAGGCTGCTACCAAGATGCTCACATTGATTGACTTGCAAAGTGTGCATCTCATGCCAAATGGTCCATGTGTGTACCTCTTGGCTTTGGTACTGATATCTTTTTCTTTGTTTCCACAGGGATCACCTAGGACTCTGATGGTCCCAACCTTGCAGCCCAGGGATCAGCAGTGAAGACCCGGGGACAAGATATGTAGCAGCACTTTTCTGTGTCCCCTTGCTTATGGATGCTCAGATACAGTTCAGCAAGGAGAAGGAGGAAGAAGAGCATCAGCAACCTTCTGAGCATAGCCAGATCCTGCAAGCCCTTGACTCAGCAAGCCCACTGAATGTGAGCCTAAATCTTTCCAGCTTCATGGAGGGACCCAGCCTCAGTGGCACACAATAGAGGCAGTGCAACCTGCTACAGCACTCCACATGGCCACCATGAGACAGCACATACCGAGATGGAGAAGTCCACCAGCCCCCTCATGCCACTTCTAGAGTCTCAAACCTCCACTCCACCTATGATCAGCAGAGCATCAGCACCAGCACCAGTACCACCACCAGCACCAAGTGTGGCCTCAAAGCATGAGCAGCTGGACTGGCTGGATAGAAGCCATGGTGTCCACCTGCACTACATATGGGCAGAGCTAGTGCACCTCAGGAGGGCTATCAATGTGGAGACCTAGGCCATGCATGAACAAACAGAAGCCCATGCACAAGCGCTCACCACAGTGGCAATATCTATAAATAACCTCACCGGTGTCTTCACCCTGATTCTACAAAGAATAATGGAGCTTCCACCAGAGCCTTACCCAGCAACCCAAGATGTAGCACAGCAGTCTCCATGATGACAGACGACCCAGGGGTAGGTCCCCCATAATCATGCCACCCTCAATTGGCAAGCTATGGCATGGCAAAGTCCATGAATGTTCACAACTGATGCCCTGTAATGCCTAGAAACAAAACGTATTGAATAAGCCTGGCCGGGCTTCTGGAGAAAGTTCCTGTTCCATCTAGATGGAAGAAGGCTACTGGGTCTATCCTCACTAGACAGTTTCTGTGCTGGCTAAACAGAATACTGCTTGGTCCATTCTCACTAAAAAGTTCCTGTGCAAGCCAGATGGAAGAAGACTGCTAGGCCCATCCTCACTACAAAGTTCCTGTGCCAGCTTGCTGAAGGAGATGGTCTTACCCTCTGCCACTGTTGTCCTCTTGTAAAGTCCTAAAGCCTTTCTCAATAGGGATGTGAATCATTTTTTGACGATTTAAAAAAATCGTCAGATAATTTTTAAATCCTCAAAAATTGTTAGAGTCACGATACAATAGAAATTCCCCCGATTTATCGTGAAAAATTGTAAATCGGGGGAGGGGGGAGGGCGGGAAAACCTGAACACCAAAACAACCCCTAAACCCACCCCGACCCTTTAAAACAAATCCCCCACCCTCCCGAACCCCTCCAAAATGTTTTAAATTACCTGGTGGTCCAGTGGGGGGGTCCCGGCGAGATCTCCTGCTCTCGGGCCATCGGCGCCATTTTGGCTGCCACTAATATAAATGGCACAGAATGCCCGATAAAAAAAAAACCCCAACCCGACCCTTTAAAATTACCCCCTTAGCCTCCCCCACTCTCCCGACCCCCCCCCCCAAAAAAAAACTTTTTACACATACCTGGTGGTCCAGGGGGGCCGTGGGCAGCGATCTCCCATTCCCAGGCCATCAGCTGTGCTAAATAAATGGCGCCAATGGCCCTTTGCCCTTACCATGTGACAGGGCAAAGGTAGCGCCAGCGCCATTTTGAATACTGGCAATACGGCCCGAGTGCAGGAGGTCAATCCCGGACCCCCGCTGGACTTTTGGCAAGTCTTGTGGGGGGCCGGAGGCCCCCCCAAGCTGGCCAAAAGTCCCTGGGGGTCCAGCGGGGGTCCGGGAGTGATCTCCTGCACTCGGGCCGAATTGCCAATATTCAAAATGGTGCCGGCGCTACCTTTGCCCTGTCACATGGTAAGGGCAAAGGGCCATCGGCGCCATTTTTTTTAGCGCAGCTGATGGCCTGGGAACGAGAGATCACTGCCCGCTGCCCACCTGGACCACCAGGTATGTGTAAAAAGTTTTGGGAGGGGGGGTCGGGAGAGTGGGGGAGGCTAAGGGGGTAATTTTAAAGGGTCAGGTGGGGGTTTTTTTATCGGCACGGGCCTCACTAAAAAAAATTAGTGATGTGAATTGGAATCGGAACCGATCCCAATTCACATCTCTAACGATCAGATTTCCCCCCCCCCTCCCAGCCGAACCCGATCATTAAAACGATCAGGCACACTATTCACATCCCTATTTCTCAATGCTTTGCCTGTACTCCAGCCTCCTCGATGCAGTCTCCAATCACAGTCCAGCTGCTGCCTCTTCACATCATGTCTCATCTCCTGCTCCAGATGCTGGTGTCTGTCTCATCTCATCTCATCTCACACTGCCGCTGCCTCCATGCTAGTATCTCATCTAGTCTTATCTCATCTTGCTGGTGCCTCCATGCTGCAGAGTCATCTCATCTCATTACATGATACTGCTACTTCCATGCAACTGCATTTCATCATATCTCATGCTGCTGCTAATTCCATGTTGCTGTGTCTTCTCCTGTGGCTGCTACCTCCATGCTGCTGAGTCTTCTCCTGGGGCTGCTATCTCCATGCTAAGATGTCTTCACCTGGGGCTCCTGCCTCCATGCTGCTGGGTCTTCTCGAATCGTTTTGCCGTACGGCAAAATGGCGCCAACCATGCCGTACGGTCGGCACCATTTTGCTGTACGGCAAAATGATTCAAGTTTAGGAGGTCGTTCCCGGACCCCTGCTGGACTTTTGGCAAGTCTTGTGGGGGTCAGGAGGCACCCCCAAGCTGGCCAAAAGTCCCTGGGGGTCCAGCGGGGGTCCGGGAGCGATCTCCTGGACGCGTGACGTCGGGAGCTAGGAATCAAAAATGGCGCCGGCGCTACCTTTGCCCTGTCACATGATAAGGGCAAAGGGCCACCGGCGCCATTTCTCTTCACAGCAGCCGTGGGCAGAGAGCGGGATATCGCGCCGGGATCATCGCGTCGGGACCCCAGGTCATTTAAAACATTTTGAGGGGGTTTGGGAGGGTGGGGGTTTGTTTTAAAGGTTCGGGGTGGGTGTTAGGGTTTTTTTGGTGTGCCGGTTTTCCCACCCCCTATTTAACGATACAATACAAATGCCCCTGATGATAAATCGTGGGCATTTGTATTGTATCGTGCACTCTAACGATTTTGGACGATTTTAAAATTATCTGATGATAATTTTAATCGTTCAAAAACGATTCACATCCCTATGAAGTATGCACAGAAGATTAGGTACACCTGCCAGCACTTTGTCACAGGTATTGATATGGGCCCCTTAAGCTCTCAGAGGGCAGGAAATGCTTATCTTGAGACTAACACAGAAAATGCAAAAGCCATCATGCCAACCACTTGACACCTCTGGGAGCAGTTGCCCCAGACATTCAGCACAGAGACAGGTTTCCCAATGAAGCATGCTGCAGGCCCCTGAAGTCATCAGCTGACAACAGCATCGCTAGCTTTTGTGATATACAAAGAGCTGATGAGTGAAAGTCTATCAGCACATCTGCCCTGATGAAAACTAACTGGAAAAGTGACAACACATGAGGCATAGTCTACAGGACAGGAACTCTTCCAGCTAGTTCACATGTGGATCAACAAGAGCCTGCAACCATAAAACCCCTGAAAGCTGGTGACTGACCTTGGAAGTGGACCATTCTGCAAGCTATTCACCCCAGGATTCCTCAGCCTATGTGCTTTAAGCGTGGCTACAGATAACATAATGACAGGAACTGAAACTAGCTATGGTAACAAGCAAAGTCCCAGCATATTTTCTAGGTACATACATACATACATACAGCAGCATCACATGACTAGCCCTGAGCTTGACCAGCCAAGGGCCTTGCAGCACCATGACATCTCTTTAACTAAGGCTACCTGTGGCAGGTCAGGTGAGGAGAATAACTTTTAACACAACTTTGCATTGGGTTCAATGACATGAAGCTTTTCTTAGGAGACATGTGGGTGCTCCTAGATTCATTAGAAACTTTACTCTGATGCTGACATTTCTGAGATGATTTGCAAATCCATGTGAAGGCATGATACATCTGATTCCCAATCCTGTCTTCACACAGTTTGACCAGCATCCTTGTGTTGCTGGTCAAACTTACCGAGAATCTTACCACATCAACTTGACATTCCAATGGTTCCTGAACCATCCAGTATCCCCCAACTATTACATTTTCCTCGAACATTATGGGTTTAAGAGACAGGCCAGGTAAGAACAGGTATTTTTATAGGTTTACGTGGGCCTGGTAGGTGTGTCAGATAAAGTACCTCTTTTTATCACCCGTGATAATCACCGTGATAATAGCCTTGATCCGCGATAATGGCCGTGGACACGATAAAAAGTATTTCCTCTGGTACCGGAAAAAAAAATGTAGTTATTTCTGACATTAGTGTGTGTTATTCTATTTTGGAATGTGTTAGGACATCTTAATTTGCATTAACTCCTCCCACTTGCATACTAAAATGATAATTTACATGCTAGCTTACGTGCACTATTTATTGCATGCACAATATGCGTTAGATCCCATTTAATTCGTGTTTGGGCTCTAAAGCAATTTGATGAATGACCCAATAAATTAGCCAATTATTTTCATAGGGGTAAATGGCTTGTGTTTAGCCAGCTAACTTTAGAAACCTAACTGAAGATAGGAGACTAACTAAAGATAGCCAGCTAACTTTGCTATAATTTTCAACCACAAAAAGCAAAAACAGCTGCCGTTTGTGTTTGGAAATTAATCAAAAAACTGTTGAGCAGTTTATACAAAATTACCGTCATATGCCAACATTTCATATTAGGTAATGGAAGCCTTCTAAATGTTGTAGTAAAGATGTCAGACTGGACTAAGAGCAATGAAATATAAATGTTTACTCCAGTGTTAGTATCTTTTGAAACAACTGTGCATCTAGACGTCATAGAACTCAATGGGGAAAAGGAAAAATATATGTTTCTATTACTGTTACAGAAAGTTTTATAAATATGATGGAGTTTCAAAAAAATAG
Source organism: Rhinatrema bivittatum (assembly GCF_901001135.1). Lineage (NCBI taxonomy): Eukaryota > Metazoa > Chordata > Amphibia > Gymnophiona > Rhinatrematidae > Rhinatrema > Rhinatrema bivittatum. Next base: position 104,896,636 of record NC_042615.1, on the reverse strand, counting down.
CACAACAGATATCATGTACATTTCACTCTTTGCCTTGGTGTCATTTCCTTAAAGTACGAAATTGCCATCAGGGAGTTCCACTATCCATTGAAACCACACATCTATGCACACAAATGTTCCGTTGCTTTGTTCTCCAGTCCAATTCTTACATGATATCTACTTACATTTGTAAACTGCACACAGTGCCATAATTTATTCACAAGTAGGAAGATTAAAGTTAAGGGATTTGAATGAATGACACCATATCTCTTTCTACAAGATAACATTCTCATTGAAGCTGAAGGTGACCTTGTTTCTACCATGCAGAGGGCAGCAAAAAGAAATGTATTGATAAGCAGTAGCTAATGATGCCATCCCCAAAGGAGCGTAAGAAATGTCAGCACTTGCATCATGCCTCACTCCTCCATAGGACTCAGTTGGACATGACTAGCTCAAAGTTCACTGCTAGCAAAAATTATAACAGCAAGCAGGCAATAATATTATGAACACAATCAAAGATTAAACATGGAGGGCAAACTATACACCTATGCAATCTAGTATAGTTACATTTTTAGCCTTCATTTTATAGGGAGCAAGGCTTATGAGATCGCCAAGTCTATGTATATGTCTGTGTGTCTCACTCCATATGTACTACCCACACAAAATTAACAGAATATGTCAGGGGATACAAGAGGATTCTGATGGAGAATACTTGGGGTTCCATGCTGATGCATCGACCCACGTGAATAACCGAATCACATCAACTCGTTCAAGATCTCTCATGATCCTAAAGACCTCTATCATAGCCCCCCTCAGTCATCTCTTCTCCAAGCTGAACAGCCCTAACCCATGATTATATATAATTGAAAGATGGTGAATTAATGTACCTATAGAATTACAGGATACACTAAGCAAGAGCTATCGTTAATTAGTGTGAGCAAACATCGTTACCTCCACTATATATATGAGGTCTCTACTCACTAAGAAAAATACTATGAGGTCTCTGCTCACTTTGTAAATGGAAATATTAAAAGTTTCCTGTTATATGATGTTTTTTTAGCATTTAGTATTGATTAATTGCATCATATTAAGCAGTTCTATTGATAATATAGATAAGGAAAGGAAATTCAAAAGTAATTTCTGCAGGTAAAACAGTAAATTATGGAAATTGACTTTTTAAAAATTTGCCCATCAAATGACAAGGGGATGGGTCTGGAAAATGGTTTGAAACTATGACCACACTTTTTGAATTTTCAAAAATATGTGCACATTTTTTCTCAAAGAATTACCTGAAGAAATTAGCAAATGTAAAAGTCTGTGGATAGTTTCCCTGGGATAGTTTTCAAAATGAGAATATATTTATGTACTTTCACTTTGAAAACTGGTGCAAAGTTTAAAGTATCTGCAAACTTTGCACTTTTTGCAGCCAGAAAATTACCCTCAAAATATATTTTAAAAGATTTTCAAACAGAAATGAACCTGTTCAAAACTAAAACTGAAGTCCCAACATAGCCATGTTTTGGCATAAAACACCTGCTTTAGGTGAATGTTTAAAATAGTAAAAGTACAGTGAATGGTTCTCCTGCCAATATTAAAGGTGGATTTTAAAAGGTTTGTGCATGCAGACCCATACATGTGTAAGTTGTAGGGATGTGCAGAGCAAAATTTTATGTTCATATTTTTTATGTCCGAAAGGGGGTCCCACTTGCGGCCAATATGGACATAAAAAAAATCCAATGAGTTGGGTATATGTACATATGTGCAAAAAAAAAATTTAAACCCCCTCACCCTCCTTAATCCCCCCCCCCAGACTTACCACAACTCCCTGGTGATCGAGCGAGGAGTGAGGACGTCATTTCTGCAATCCTTGGCGAGAAGCATGTGACGTCGGTGGCACGTCGAGTGACGCGGCGTCACGTGATTCCCGGCTCGTTCGCGCCGGACGGCTCGTTCGGCCCAAAAAGAACTTTTGGCCAGCTTGGGGGGGCCTCCTGACCCCCCAAGCTGGCCAAAAGTTCTTTTTGGGCCGAACGAGCCGTCCGGCGCGAACGAGCCGGGAATCACGTGACGCCGACGTCACGTGATTCCCGGCAAGTTCGCGCCGGACGGCTCGTTCGGCCCAAAAAGAACTTTTGGCCAGCTTGGGGGGGCCTCCTGACCCCCTCAAGCTGGCCAAAAGTTCTTTTTGGGCCGAACGAGCCGTCCGGCGCGAACTTGCCGGGAATCACGTGACGTCGATTCCCGGCTCGTTCGCGCCGGACGGCTCGTTCGGCCCAAAAAGAACTTTTGGCCAGCTTGGGGGGGTCAGGAGGCCCCCCCAAGCTGGCCAAAAGTTCTTTTTGGGCCGAACGAGCCGTCCGGCGCGAACGAGCCGGGAATCACGTGACGCCGGCGTCACTTGACGTGCCGCCGACGTCACATGCTTCTCGCCAAGGATTGCAGAAATGGCGTCCTCACTCCTCGCTCCATCACCAGGGAGTTGTGGTAAGTCGGGGGGGGGATTAAGGAGGGTGAGGGGGTTTATATTTTTATTTTGGCTCAACAATCGCGATTTCCCACATATCGAACATATCTATGTTCGATATGTGGGAAATCCGATCGTTTATGTCGAATCAATTTTTTAAGTAAAAAAAAAATATGAGTTGCGTTTTACTAATGCGGTCAATCCGAATGCACACCCCTAGTAAGTTGGCCATGCAGGAATTACATGAATTTTAAATAGCTGAGAAGGGCATATATGCCCAGAAAAACTAGACAGGTCCAGTATTATAACTTTGCTACAGCTCCCTGTTAGGTGCAGGAGTCTGGTGTTCATGAGAGAGAGGTTCTTATGGCCTGGATTGGCCACTGTTGGAAACAGGATGCTGGGTTTGATGGACCCTTCGTCTGACCCAGTATGGCATGTTCTTATGTTCTTATGTTCTTAGAGAGAGAGAGACTCTTTATAGAGCTCAGACTGATATTCTATATATGGATCATTGTAAAGGGGAGCACTTTGATTTGGGGTGAGTTTCTGGGAGGTGGGTTGGAGTTAGGGAGGTGGTGTTGCAGACACATTCAGAGGTATCCATTGTAAAACTGACATCATTAAAAATTTTTAGAGCTTATAAGTGATGAAATTAAGTTGATTTGTACAATGCAGCTAGCAGAGACTGCGGTGTACAAATCAACTCCTCTTTTTAGGATTTTCATCATTTATAAGGTAGATTCTAAAAAGAGGAGTTGATTTGTACACCGCAGTCTCTGCTAGCTGGATTGTACAAATCAGCACCATTTCATCACTTATAAGGTCAATAATTCTTTAATGATATCAATTGTACAATGAATACCTCTGAATGTGTCTGTACCACTCCCTAATCCCAACCCACCTCCCAAAAACTCATCCTGATGCATAGGTTATAAAATAGTGTGAATGTTTGTGCCTGAGATGCGCGTAGTTATGGGCGCATGTGCAGCCCTTTTAAAATCTACATTTTAATGAACATCAGAGGACCACATAATATATGGATGATGCTTGATGTTGATGAATGTAGCTATTCAATTGTCCATTAAATCTTTGTGTTATCCAAAAATGCCCCAGGAAATGTTCAAAATAGGCAATGTGATCTCTACCAGACTGGGAAATCCACATAACATGTAGTAAATAAAATTTAAAAATTCAGTGCTATGTATCAATTAGGAATGCATATTTGTTTCGAACAAATTCGTAAAATGGAACAAATAAATTAAGTTTTGGTTTGGTTTGTTCTTTCTGAAACAGATGGATGGGGCCTTGGAAAACTGGACATTTTTCCATTCATTCATTTTAAGACATATTAGTCAGATGGAGCAGAGCCAGGTTGAGAAAAGAAAAGGAAGAAGGAGGGATAATCATGGTGAAACACTTTTTCAATCAGTCTATCCCAGTGTGACTTCCTCATTTTTATTAACTCAAATGTGAAAAAAAAAATACCCTAAACTATAAGCAGTGACCAGTTTGTTTAGTAGTTTCTCTGATGGATTTCAGACAGAGAGGTTCTAATTGTGAAATTCTCAGAGTGAAAGAAAAAGTTTATAAAAATATTTAGAAAGGAAGGAAAACCAAGGGGGCCGATGCAATACAGTGTGCTCGGCTGAGCGCCCTGTATAACTTGCACTTGGACGTAGGTTAAATAGCCGCTAATCTACCCCCTAATTCAATAAGGGAATTAGCTCCTGCGTCCAACGCAGATGCATGTGAATGAGGCTATTTCTCATTCACCGCATTAAAAAAAAAAGCGTGCATTTCAGATACACATTTAGTTCTCAGTTATTAATGCCTGGCTGGAGCAGGCGTTAATCACTGAGCGCAGGTAAAAGAAGTACAGAAAAGCAGAAAAAACTGATTTTCTGTACTTCTTTTTTTTTTTTTTTACTTAAGAAAAAAAATACCTCGACAGACCGTTGAGTTATGAAGACCGATGCTGGTAAACTCATTTATCGGCGTCCATTTTCATTACTGGCAGACGGCCGGTTATGAAAACCGATGCCGAGTTTACCTGCGTTGGTTTTCATAACTGGCAGCCACGGCGGGGTCAAGTTAGCAAGGAGGCATCTCCTTGCTAGCATGACTCCCTAATTTGTTTATAGCATGGCGCCCCCCCTTGCGGGCACCATTTGTGCCTTAAGAAAGCGGGTGCTGAAAAGTCAGCATCTGCTTTCCGCTTTCAGTATAACATCAGGCCCTAGGTGGGCTGTTGCCTGTTGTCATAGTGCTACTGAGTCAGAGGATACATTAACTCTGTTGACAGTTAATTGATTACAGTCTCAATAGGGGTAAGAGTGCTGCAAACACAGTGAGGTCCATATTCAAAATCATTTAGTCAGCTAACTCAGACGTTAGCCAGCTAATTGAATATTTGGGCACATATCCAGTTAGCATTCCAGGAGTATAACTGAGAGGTGTTGAGTTAGCCAGCTAAGACCTAGATTTATAAATCTGCTATAAATATTGCATGTGATAAAAGAAAGGATGAGTTTTATGATAAGAGCCTAATTCTCACTGTAAGAGAGAGAAAGAGACTATCTACAAGTGCTTTGTAGTAGTTAGCTATTTATATCTCTATAGGAGGCCCACCTAGTAACTCGAGGTGAGGTTTAAGTATAAGTGTAGGGAATAGGGGCCACTTTTACATACAAACAGAATAGTACACTCTTGTGAAGATTTGATGTCCTTCGAAGTGAGGAAACTCACACAAATATGAGATTTGTGTAATGTCCTCTCAACCTAGCTTCATGAATTCTCTACCCGGGTAACATCAAGCTAGGTTGAGAGAACATTGTACAAATTTCATTGTTGTGTGAGTTTCTTCACTCCTAAGGACATGAAATCTTCACAACAGGAACAGGGGGAGATGAAAGCTGAATCGGCAGATAGGTGCTTGCCTATAGAGTTTAAGCAGCCATCAGATACAGCACAAGTGGATTGATATCAAATGTGAAGGGTTAAACAGAGATGATTTGGTTCACCTGTCTGATATAGGACAGGATTTATATAACAACTCTTTACAGGAAGAGTTGGAGGTGTGCTTGGGTATCTGAGTTCTTGTGGCCGCAGCTTTGTTTGGGGGGGGACATGAGGCAAGTCAACGACTACCTCACGCTGGTGGTGGGATACCTGAGCCAGGTTGGCATGGCAATGTGATGCCAGAAGGGCCAACTAGAAAACTGTGAGTTAAGTCCAGTTCAGGACAATTGCCTACAGGTCAGCGGGGCACAAAGATGTCCAGAGGTGCAGGCTCCCTTGCTTGACATGGCGGGGGGGGGGGGGGGGGCGGTTGCACCAAGCCATCTTGCTCGAATACGGTGGATGGTCAATTATGGGCAGTGCGGTGATACCGCACGGTCTTCACCCAGCTCAGACACGTTAAATGTAATTGTGTTTTGATTAATAAACATAGAAACATAGAAACATAGAAATGACGGCAGAAGAAGACCAAATGGCCCATCCAGTCTGCCCAGCAAGCTTCCCTCATTTTTTCTCTCATACTTATCTGTTTCTCTTAGCTCTTGGTTCTAATTCCCTTCCACCCCCGCCATTAATGTAGAGAGCGGTGATGGAGCTGCATCCAAGTGAAATATCTAGCTTGATTAGTTAGAGGTAGTAGGGGTAGTAACCGCCGCAATAAGCAAGCTACACCCATGCTTATTTGTTTTTACCCAGATTATGTTATACAGCCCTTATTGGTTGTTTATCTTCTCCCTGTGGCCTTTTTGTTACCCTCCATATGAGTCCCTTGTTCATTAAAGTTGAAAGAGAATCTCAGGATGTTGGGGTGGTAAGAAGTTGAATGGCAATCAGGGAAGAAAGGGGAAGCAGACCATCCCGATTGCCAGTGCTATGGGATAACTGGGCTCTTCTCCCATATTAATCGCCCAGTTTGAAGGTAACCTGGAACCAGGGGGGAAGGAGAGGGGACCCAGGCTTACCCCCCCCCCCCCCCCACCACACTTATTTCCTGGAGTGAGGGAGGAGCTGCACGGGACACAAAGATCATCGGCAACAAACTCCCGTGTCTCGTGGGAGATTGGCTGCTGGGGGGGCAATCGCAACATGAACGCAACCGAGCATGCTTCATTTGGGAGGTGTTCGAGGGCGCCTCAAGATGACGTACATGGGCCTGATTTATAGGTCCGGCCATCGCCTAAGGTGTCATTCTTTTCAGGGTGATCAGCGGCATCCCACCCTCCCACCCTACCCATTTTGCAAACTTCATTTGAAGACAGCTTCCCAAGTATGGGGGGCATTCATGTTAATTAGTTATACCAGCTGTTACACTGGTAGTATTAGAATTCTATGTTAGCAATACCAGTGGTGTTGTGATGTCTTGTTCCATTGTTCATGTTGCAGTTTTGGGGTTAATGTAAGCCAGGCAGGATACACGAACTGAGGCGACACGGCAATGTGATGCCAGAAGTGCCAACTAGAAAACTGTGAGTTAAGTCCAGTTCAGGACAATTGCCTACAGGTCAGCGGGGCAAAAAGATGTCCAGAGATGTGGCCTCCCTTGCTTGACACGGCGGGGGGGCGGGCGGTTGCATCAAGCCATCTTGCTCGAATGGATGGCCGGTCAATTATGGGCAGTGCAGTGATACCGCATGGTCTTCGCCTGGCTCGGGCACGTTAAATGTAATTATGTTTTGATTAATAAAGATGTGGCCTATTTGTTACCTACCATATGCGTTCCTTGTTCATTAAAGTTGAAAGAGAATCTCAGGATGTCGGGGTGGTAAGAAGTTGAATGGTAAGCGGGGGAAGGGAGGGGGAGCAAACCATCCCGGTTGCCAGCGTTACTGAAGCAGTCTGAGAAATTGACTTCTTGTGATTTTATTTTTTTTATGTTCAGATTGATTGAGTCTATCATTTTAATTTTATATGAAGAACTATTTTCCTTTACTTTTCAATTTTGTACTGTGTTACTTGATTTTTACTACTGTAAAGTATTATTTTGTTTTAGAATACCACACTTGATGCACATACCTTTAATGAAAAACAAATGAATCCTCTTGGGTCTTGCAGCTTAAACTGTCCCCTACTGTGAGGATCCTGATTCCTGGGCTCTATTCAGTTGATCAATGCTCTGCAGCATCTGAAGGTGGCCTTTGCCTTCTACAGGGAGCGCTCTGAGATAAAGAGTTGCATGTTGGAATTGTAAATCAATGGATTTACAATTGTATCTGTGGCCTATCAAGCAAATTCAGAGAACCTAATAAATGCCTCCATTGTATTTTTATATATCTCAGACTTTACACCTGTCAAAGTGATAGAGTGATTCCAGTAACTGAGTTAGTTTTGATGTCTTATGTATGCTTGATTTGTGAGAACTGTATGCTTGTTGTTGGGCAAATGAAGCATAAGGGTAGCTGTCTCTTAAAAGAGAATTGGTATCCTGTCATTAAAATGTATTAGGCAAGAGTGTTTTTTATGCAAATGATTGCTATGTGTAAAGTAAGTGAAATTCATTCACTGGAGTGTCTGTATTGATTTGTTAGACTAGAGAACTTTGGTTTCATAGCAGACATTTATATAAGAATAACAGGGGAGTATTCTGTCTTACAACTGAAAGGTCTATTGTCGTATACTGAAAGAGACTGTTCAATAGATTTATTTCTCTGACAAACAGTGATCATATTTTGGCTTACATGTTAGCAGTTGAGTATTTTTCCAGGATTATTTCTCAGCCCTGCTCGGTACTATACTCAATGTTAAATGTAAGTATAAGATACAGCAAAATGAAAATGTTACCAGGAGGATTTTTTTGGATGGGGAGGGGGGGGGGGGGGGGGCTCAGTTTGTATAATTTTTCAGTTAATCAGTCATAAATCTAGAAATATTGCATTTTTTGAGGCCAATTAAATAGACATTATAAATCAGAATAGTGAAGTAGTCAGCAGAATGAAATGATAAATGCCTATAACTATTTCTATGTAAATGATTTCAGACAGATTTGCTAGTGCTACAGTGGAGAATAGCAATCTATCTGACAGCTCCCTGTAGGTGCTAATACTGGATGCAAGTGACAGATGTTTAACGTAAACCTCTTCAAATGCAAGCACTTATTAGCACTCAGTGAAAAATGACAATCTAGAATAAGACAAATGTCATACAATGCCATTTGAATAACTTTGTTCTTTAAGGTATTTTATTGCAGGTTTTGTGAGTGATGACAGTTTATTTTTCATTGACATATAAAGGTCAGGATGTGAAGAAAATCAAGAATACTTTGAAGAATATTGTCATTTTAAGAATGCATATTTAGGAGAGGTATTTAATGTGATGGACTACTGTCAGTTGGTATAATATTTATTTTTCTTAAAATGCATTTCTCATCTTATCACATCGAACTCTAGATGTGTTATAATATATCAAACAATATAATAATATCACATAAAGACACAACCTGCTGCAAACTTTATGAAATAAACATAAACCTCAGTTTATGGAAATATATGCATGTAACCAGATTACATACATACTTTTACACAAACTGAGTCCAAGGCTAAATTTATACAGCCATTAACACACATAAAACCAGGTTATATGCACATAAATTGCTTTAAAATTATGTCTTTAATGATGTCAATAGAACACAAACAAAAACAAAGTCACTAGTCTAGTCTGTGACTATAACTTATATAGCAGGGACACTGGCACCATCTGTCACCACTAATGTAGCTTTTTGAATGATTAATATGAGATTTGACCCTCAAATTTCTTTAGCAAATAGCCACTCCTAAGGCACAAACATTAAACACTCATTTTCTTGATGAATCACTTGATAAATCAAGCTCTATCCTGCAGAGAAAACGTGCATCTTTATTTATAATTAATATATGGATGAAAGACAGATTACTTATTTGGCCCAAATGAACTCAAGAAGCATAATTATTCATTGTGATTTCAATTTTGTAAAAATGTGCTAGTCAGTCAACTATAATCTTCAACAAACAAAAATAATATTGGTACTTGTAAGGAGAGTGCCAGTTCAAATTTAAAAATGAAGTCATTATTGTTATTCTATTTATAATATTCAAAAACAATTGCAAATAATACATTGTTAGCTTAACTCAGCATCAGATCTGAAGATGGTATTTTGAATAAAGGGACACGCTGATGAGTTAATCTACATTTGTAGGAGTCTCAAGACCAAGAAAAAATAGTAAAAAGAAGATCTAATGTAAATCTCTTCCCCCTGGCTATTGTTCAGACTTATAACAGTAAAAAGAATCAATTCTTATATTGACAGCGATATGCGTGGAAATGTATTTTTAGAAATAGTGTGTAATATTTGCAAATATAGAGCACTATTCAGAAATAGTGTGCATTATTTGATAGGGATGTGCATTTGTTTTAAAGAAAATTGACAATGGCAACACCCCATGGCTATAGTCATTCTGTTCAGACTAGCCTTTATGTATGTAGTTTTTGCAATGGTTTTATACAGACTGTTTGAGTTTTCCGTATATGTAAAACCAATAAAGAAATGTTAAAAAAAAAATAGTATTTTGTGTTAGTGCACAGTAACTGGATATTAGCACGCATTAATTATAATCAGTGTGAACTAACTGAAAATGTTACTAATAAGTTAAAAAGTGTCAATTGGAGAGCAGTTTGTTAGCATTTGTTTGTTCTGCATTTCCATTGCCTGTTTCCTTAGTTACTTATTTGTGTTGCCAAAGTTGCAAGTTGGTGTTTATGGAGGGATGGCCAGTGCTTAGTAACAAATAGAGATGTGAATCGGAACCGGAATTGGTTCGGATTCCGGTTCCAATTCACATGTGGGTTTTTTTTCATCGGGCCCGATAGTGGTTTTGTTTATCGGCTGCGCCCGAGCCAATAAACAAAAAACCCACCCTGACCCTTTAAAACTAATCCCTTTGCTTCCCCCACCTCCCAACCCCCCAAAAAACATTTTACAGGTACCTGGTGGTCCAGTAGGGGTCCCGGGTGCGATCTCCCGCTCTCGGGCCATCGGCTGCCACTAATAAAAATGGCGCCGATGGCCTTTGCCCTTACCATGTGACAGGGTATCCGTGCCATTGGCCGGCCCTTGTCACATGGAGGGAGCACTGGATGACCGGTGCCATCTTTAAAAATGGCATGGGCCATTCAGTACTCCTACCATGTGACAGGGGCCGGCCAATAGCACGGATACCCTGTCACATGGTAAGGGCAAAGGGCCATTGGCGCCATTTTGATTAGTGGCAGCTGATGGCCCGGGAGCGGGAGATCACTCCCGGGACCCCCACTGGACTACCAGGTACCTGTAAAATGTTTTTGGGGGGTCGGGAGGGTGGGGGAAGCAAAGGGATTCGTTTTAAAGGGTCGGGGTGGGTTAGGGGTTATTTTTGTGTGCCGTTTTTCCCGCACTCCCCCAAAACAATAAAAGAACTGCCACGATCAATATTGTGGGGTTTTCCTATCGTTTCGGGGGAGCCCCCGATTTCTGACGATTTTGAAAACATCGACAATATTTTCAATTGTCCGAAGCCCGATTCACATCCCTAGTAACAATTGTAAAAAAAAACAGTGACATAATAATACCATTAAGTTCTAGTCAGCAAAAGCAAATGCATGTAGAATAAATGCATTTTTTTTATTTTCCAATCCTTTTGTATTTTAGTAAAAGGTGCCCAGACATTTTGGGATATCAAAATTTGAATTACCCTGGTGTGTGTCTTTGTGTTTGGGTGGGGGAAGGTGACTGGTAAAAGGGCAAGTGACTGGAATGAATGTATGGCATGACTGGTAAGAGAGAGATTGCTTGGGGTGGTAACTGGTGAGAGAGAGGCAGCCTAGTGTATGAGGGTGACTGGTGAGAGTGGGAGTGACTGGGGTGACTGTATGGGGTAACAGGTAGGAGAGAAATTGGTTGAGGTGGTGACTGGTGAGAGAGAGGCAGCCTGGTATGTGGGGGTGAATGGTAAGTGGGTGAGTGACTGGTATGGCTGTATGGGGTGACAGTTGGGAGAAAGACTGGTTGGAGTGGTGGCAAGTGAGAGAGAGGTAGCCTGGTGAATGTGGGGTATGACTGGTGAAAGATCGAATGACTGGGGTGACTGTATGGGGTGCATTGTGGGAGAGAGATGCAGTCTGTTCTTTAAAATGTTTTTGTCTCAGCACATTTCACATTTTGATTGACAGCTTTGAGGATTACGTGCTATACTTCCAGTTTACACCAGTGGCATGGTTATTTAAATTCAGGAAATGATGGGTTGGAGTTGTGAGCGTCATAGTGCTATTACTGGAACAGCGTACTCAATGAGGGTATGACTTGGGGTTGCGAGTATGGGTTTATAGTGTGTGATATTTATGTGAGATGCCACTCGTGTGTTTATTATTATTACTTTTATTTTAGGGTACAGGTGCGTGAAGATATGGTGGCATCTAAATGTGATTGATCTAAAATCTATCCCCTGATGAAGACTTGATTGCTGAAACATGGTCCATGTTGGGTGAATTTTTTGAACGCCTGGGTGCAATATTTCCACTACGATTGGAGCTAAGAACGTGGTAGTTTTTAATGTGAGTTATGGGTATCGAACGGAAGGTATAAGAGGAAATGGTTAGATTGTCAACAAAGATATATGGTTTTGTAACTATTAAATGAAAAATAAAAGTATACATATTAAAAATAAAACATTTTAAGAGGGAGACTGTAAATGATTAGAACTGTAGTGCCAGTGATACTGCCTGTGGCCCATTGCGGTTGAGAGACAGTGGATTATAATTAGGCACTGTCCTGATATCGTCCCTCCTCTAAAAATTGTTTGTTTTTCAAAAAATAATTTTTGTTTTAATTTTTGGAAGAATTATTGTTTACCTAATAAATCTCAGGCATACATCATAACATAAAACCATATGTGAAAACTAAAATTAAGAGTCTAAAAATAAAATCATAGGAAACAAATGTTCATATAAGACCCCAATTAAAACCTATTTTTATCTTACAATCCTTTGAGGGGAATGGAACAGCTCCCCTATGAGGAAAGACTAAAGAAGTTAGGACTTTTCAGCTTGGAGAAGAGACGGCTGAGGGGGATATGATAGAGGTGTTTAAAATCATGAGAGGTCTAGAATGGGTAGATGTGAATCGGTTATTTACTCTTTCAGATAATAGAAAGACTAGGGGGCACTCCATGAAGTTAGCATGTGGCACATTTAAAACTTATCATAGAAAGTTCTTTTTCACTCAATGCACAATTAAACTCTGGAATTTGTTGCCAGAGGATGTGATTAGTGCAGTTAGTATAGCTGTGTTTAAAAAAGGATTGGATAAGTTCTTGGAGGAGGAGTCCATTACCTGCTATTAATTAAGTTGACTTAGAAAATAGCCACTGCTATTACTAGCAACAGTAACATGGAATAGACTTAGTTTTAGGGTACTTGCCAGGTTCTTATGGCCTGGATTGGCCACTGTTGGAAACAGGATGCTGGGCTTGATGGACCCTTGGTCTGACCCAGTATGGCATGTTCTTATGTTCTTAAAATTTGGCTTTCAGATTCTGCTTATTAATCTTTATTGCCTTTTTTAAATACTTTTACTTCTTATTTCAAATATCTATTAAAAAATCTTTTCAAGAGCCTAAATTTTAACATATCTTATTTATAGGATTTTAAGGGATTAGTGATAATTAATGAAATTTCTTTCTTTCGATGCAACAATTGTTGTGCTTATTTCCCAAGACCTAACTTTTGGATCATCAAAGATTGTCTATTTTGCTTCAACTGTCTGCAATGAAAATGGAGCTGAATCATTTGAGAGAGTAATTATCTAGGTTTCAGTTAATCTTCCCTTCCTTGAACCATCCTATGTCTCTCACCCAACTTCCACAGAGGATTGAGAAACCCAGGAACAAATGGTTTACAGTGGGCTCTAATAGAAGACATGTAACAAAGAAATGCCCAATTTAACCAATTTTGCAGCATCCTATGTATCAACTCCCTCTCCCACAGAGATGTCAGACATCCAGGATTCAGAATCCAGGAATAATTAGATAACAGTGAGCTCTGGCAGAATAAGGCCTGTAATGAAGAGATGCCTACTCTCCCTACTGCTACCCTTACATAATACTTTTTCTGTACTGGAAAATGAAGAAACACCAGCAATATAATTTAAAATGAATTCTGAAAGAGAGGACATTCAAAGCAACCAGAATCCCTTCAACAGGATCACATGTCATTAAAGAAAGCTTCTTCTGCTGGGAGATTTGATCAGCAGTGGAAGAAATTTTGGAGCATATTTTGATGATGATGCAACAGTTAAATGCCTTCCAGGATCCTCAGCAAGCTGAAATGCAAACCAATTAGTCAAAGCCATTGTAGAAGAAAGTAGAAACTTTGATACCAATGTTAGCATCCATCTGTGAACCAAGAACCTAAATAGAAATGGTATCCATGAAATTCAGAAAGATTTCCAAAATCTAGGGAAGAAGATAAGACTCATGGCAAAGACGTTTTCCTTTTCAAAAGTATTACCTGTTCATGGAAAGGGAAAAGAAAGGCTATGCTGTATAGATAATTTTAATTTCTGGCTAAAAACATGGTATACAGAAAGAGGTTTTGGATGCATTGGACATTGAGGCCATGTATGGAGCAGTCAAAGGCTAAATGGTGGCCTACATTTGCCTGTAGCAGGAAGAAATCAAGATCATATATTAGCAGATATTTAAACTAGAGAATGGTGATAGCAGAAGGTAGCCAATGAAATTGGCATGTCACCCCTAAGTGATACAGGAAGTGGGAGGAGAAAATAACAGAACCAATCAGATCAAAAAAGCAGAAAAGATGCCTAGGAAGGGAGAAAAACTGGAAATCTAACACCACAAATGCACATAATTTGGACAATAAAATCCCAGACTTGTAGGCCCTAATGATGAAGACAGACTTGGGCATTGTTGCTGTTATGGAGACATGGTTCACAGATTCCCATGACTGGTATATGGCCATTCCAGGTTATAACTTGCCAAGAAAAGACAGAGAGGGGACAGTAAAGGGGGAGGAGTACCTCTTTTTAAAAAAAATGATATCCAAGCAATAGAACTGCAAGGGACATAAGGTAGAAAAGAAGCATTATGGGCCATCATAACAAAAGATGATGGTGCATCCATTTTTACAGGCCTCTGACTCAAACAGAAGAACTGAACAGAGATCTGGTCAAAAACATCCAAAAGATGGGAAAGAAGGGAGAAGTAGTGCTTATTGGAGATTTTAATTTGCTAGATGAAGACTGCAGAATCACTTCTGCAGAATATATGAGAAGTATAGAGATAGTGGATGCCCTTCAAAGGGGTCTGCTAAAACAAATAGTGGTGGAACCCATGAGGGAGGGTGATATTTGACTTGGTGGGAATAATCTGTCTAATGTCTAATGTCTGGTTGGGTGTTCACCTGAGCACCGGTGATCATCAAACAGTTTGGTTTGATATACAGAGAACACACACAAAGACATGAGTTTTGAATTTCACCAGGGACAAATCTGATTGATCTTTTTTGATTCAGTGATTTGATAATTGGATCAAGGAAGAACACTAAATGTGATTTACTTGTATTTCAGCAAAGATTTTGATACAGTCTTTCTTAGGAGTTTAGTGAAAAAAATGAGAAGCTTGGGAGTGAGCACCAATGTAGTGGCATGGATTGGTTGACTGACAGGAGTCAGTGTGTAATGGTAAATGGAACCTACTCTGAAGAAAGAATGGTGTTAAGTGGAGTGCCACAGAGATCAGTTTTGGGACTGATTCTGTTCAATATGTTTGTGAACGACATTGAGGAAAGGATAGAAGTTAAAGTTTGTCTATTTGTGGAAGATACTAAGATCTGCAACAGAGTGGACACACCTGAAGAAACAGAGAAAATGAAAAGTGATTTAAGAAAGCTTGAAAACTGGTTGAGGATTTGGCAGCTGGGCCAAGAAGTGCCACATCATGCATCTGGGGTATGGTAATCCAAAAGAACTGTATGTGATGGTGGGTGAATAACTAATGTGCACGGACTGTGAGAGGGACTTTGGGGTGATAGTCTCTGCTGATTTGAAGGCAGCTAAGCAATATGACAAGGTAATAGCTAAAACCAGAAGAATGCTGGGATGCATAGAGAGAGGAATAATCATCAGTAAGAAAAAGGAGGTAGTGAAGCCCTTGTACAGGTCCTTGGTGAGGCCTTACCAGGAGGTCTGCGTTCAGTACTGGAACCCATATCTCAAAAAAGATAGAGACTGGATGTAGGCAGTTCAAAGAAGGGCAATCAAAATAGTATGGGGTCTGTATCAAAAGTCTTATGAGGAGAGGCTGAAGGATTTGAATATGTATACCCTGGAAGAGAGGAGGCACAGGTGGGATATGATACAGATCTTCAGATACCTAAAATGATTTAGTGATGCACAAACTTTAAACCTTTTTCATTGCAAAGGAAACAGTAGAATTGGGGGTCATGAAATGAAAATCCAGAGGGGAAAACTGAGAACCAGCATAAGGAAATATTTTTCTCGGAGAGTGTGGTGGATGTCTGGAATGCCCTTCCGGAAGAGGTGGTCAGGACAAAAACAGTAAAGGAATTCATAAGGGCAAAATTCACTGTGCAAACCTAAAGGCTTGAAGATGATAATGAAGAAAAGCGTGCATGGGGGTAACCTGCATAGTAGAGATGTGAATCGTGTCCTCGATCGTCTTAACGATCGATTTCGGCTGGGAGGGGGAGGAAATCGTATTGTTGCCGTTTGGGGGGGTAAAATATCGTGAAAAATCGTAAAAAATCGAAAAAAACGTAAAATCGCAAAACCGGCACATTAAAACCCCCTAAAAGCCACCCCCGACCCTTTAAATTAAATCCCCCACCCTCCCGAACCCCCCCCCAAATGACTTAAATAACCTGCGGGTCCAGCGGCAGTCCGGAACGGCAGCGGTCCGGAACGGGCTCCTGCTACTGAATCTTGTTGTCTTCGGCCGGCGCCATTTTCCAAAATGGCGCCGAAAAATGGCGGCGGCCATAGACGAACACGATTGGACGGCAGGAGGTCCTTCCGGACCCCCGCTGGACTTTTGGCAAGTCTTGTGGGGGTCAGGAGGCCCCCCCCAAGCTGGCCAAAAGTTCCTGGAGGTCCAGCGGGGGTCAGGGAGCGATTTCCCGCCGCGAATCGTTTTCGTACGGAAAATGGCGCCGGCAGGAGATCAACTGCAGGAGGTCGTTCAGCGAGGCGCCGGAACCCTCAATTTTAGTTTCAATAGTCCACAAGATTCAGGCTTATACAGATTTTGATTTGCATAATTCAGATGAAAACTTATTAATGAGGTCATAGAAAAGGATTCCTTCTGACAATTCATCCTTGCAAATCATTGCTGTGTAAGCAAACCTTTGCTGTGGACCTGTCGAGAATTACTGCAGTGGCAGCTACTCTTTTCAGCATGTTATTTGCTGTGATCTGTAGGTTCTGTTTTACAAATCTGACCAATTTTCAGGCAGTTCTATTAGAGATTTATCTTGGTCTTCCCTGATTTTAACAGTTCCATGTAGCTTCCATTTATTAACAATGTTTCTGACAGTTGAAATTACTAGCTGGAAGCATTTAGAGAGCTTTTTATATCCTTCCCGTACTTTGAAAGAGTGAATTATCTTTATTTTCAAATTCTCAGATAGCTGCTTAAAGCAACCTATAGTTGTTGAAATTAGATAGAATAAAAATCAAAGTTAGAGTATTTGTTAAACTATGGAATTATCTTCACCTGACAATTTGAAGTCCTAATAATTCAATCAATGTTTTGACCATTATTAATAACTTTGAAGAATGTAATAATGAATTCATTGAAGGGTGTCCAAATTGTACACATATCAGGCTCAATATTCAAAGGGCATTCAGCACTTGATAGCCAGATATGTATGACTTATCCAGCTATATAGCAGGCTGCTGAATACCTGGTTATATTCAGCGGCCACTATAACTAGATACAGTTCGTCACTTATCTGGTTATCTCAGCCAGAGAACTTTGTAGGCGGTCAGTGGGCAGATCCAGACAGCACTACTTATCTGGTTAACTTAACCAGTGGCAATATTTGCTCTTATCTGGTTAAGTTAACCAGATAAATTATACCAGTTAGAGATCTGGTTTAACTTAACCAGGTATAACTTATCCGGCTAGGTAGCAGCCTGTATGCAGAAATTCAGTACCCACCATGTTCAGTTTGATGTTTTCGAACTTTTAAAATCAGCAAGTATTAACTTTGTATTAAACATTACAGAAAAATGAATTTATCTGTATAACACTTGAAAAAAACAACAATACTAATCTAGCAGGTATGTATAATGTATGAAGATGTCAGCAAGCCTGACAGTGACTGTAAATTTATGATCACCCGATCCACTCCATCATCCAACTTCATGCAAAAAATAATTAGTGTCCAAGAAAAGAATTAGTGTGACAATGCATTACAGAAAGAAATGTGTAAATATCCATCAATAAAAAAACAATAAATAAAATAGTGTCATAAAACTCCCCTGGAAGTTGCAGAGAATTCTATATTGTATTGTATATTGTGATTTAGAGCTTGGTATAATATTTGCAGTTTTGCCTGTTCATATGTAGGGTTGTTACTGTTTGAGTACTAAATAATTCAAAATAACATCTTAGGCAGAAGCTGTTGTTTTTTGTTTTTTATGATTTTTGGGGGGTAGAGGGAGGAAACCTCATATATTCATACAGAGAACATTATATTCATGTACGAGCTGCCCGACACGGCTCGTGTTGAAACGCGAGCCGTGACGGGCAGCTCGTTGTGCAGCACTACCGCAGTGTCTACCACCCAGCTTCCGCTTTAAATGATAAGTGCTATTTTTTGCTATATAGCATGAAAGCACATAACAAAATTTAAAAGTTTATGCTTGTTAAACAAACGAACAAAACAAAAAAACAAAAAAGGAGGGTTAAGAGACCAATGAGTATATATCCTGAAATATGGCAGACATGAAATGCCAATGAAACTGTTTTGTGGAACCTACCACTTGATAGTGTGAGTACATGAATATAGTGCCCTCTATATGAATATATGAGGTCTCCTCCCTCTACCCCAAAAAAATCATAAAAAACAAAAAACAACAGCTTCCGCCTATGATGTTATTTTGAATCACTTTGTCATAGTTACATCACATAAGCAGTTGATATTAGTATAACTGTTTGAGTACTGACAGTTAATGCTGTTTTGGCATGAGAAACTTACTATATTGTAATTATTATTATTCTTTTTTTGTCAGAGGATTCATTGACAATTTGTTTTCAGCATCAAATTAAAAGCAACACAATTTTTAAATATCTACAATACTGTAATCCAAAGGCTGTATGCAAGTGGCTGTGTGCTTTGCTATGTCTGTGTTCCTCAGACAGCTGTGAGAGCGCATTAAGATGAGATCAGTGAAGGGTATAGATGATTGATGTACTCATAATATTTCCATAGCATTTGGAAAATTAAGCAATATGCATACTCATTTAATGGAATGCATGCATCTATGCAGATTATTCTCTGTTATTTGTATGATGTTTCATGCTGATTCTTGAAGGCATCACTCATCATTGATGACTGTGTTGGTCCGGTTGATCCATTCATAGATTGTTTGTTGCCACTATTCTGAGGATGCTAGAATAGAAGGCGCAGAGAGATAAGAAAGAGAAGGCAGATTCAGGGGCAGAGGTGTCAAATTTATGCAAATGAGGGGAGGGTCAAGTACACACACCCTCTCCCCCACACTGGTCTTCAAGGGCCCTGTCTGTGGAAATGTTTGCATCCCTGAAGTGGGGAGGGGATAGGACCTATGGACCCTTGCCTCAGATTTTTTAAGTTCCTAGCAACACCTTTGACTCTCACTATATTCTATGGGAGTGATCTTGAAACTCATTTTTTTCTCTTATGGTAAAAATAGAAACCCTTCTTAAAATATTATGAAACAAATGCAAAAAAACAAACAAAAAAAAAAAACCTCTCTAGCACAATTACAAAATTTGGTTGAACTTTATGGTCAAAGTTATACTCATCTTTCTAAAGATGTTTGGTAAAAATAAACATTCAGCTTCAAAATGTATTTTTTTCCACATGTTTTAATTTACAAACATTTTAAGACCTGGTATCATATGGTAATCAAGTTGGAGGCAACTTGCACATAAAAAGGATAAAAGGGCACTAACAACAGTGGCTTGAACACCACAAGTCACCTAAAGAAGAGCAAAGGACACCAATAATAATGACATGTTTACCACAGGGATCCTAAAGATCACCAAAGATACCAATAATAGTGGTATAAATACCACAAGGCACCTATAGAAAGGCAAAGGGCACCAAGAACAGTGGCTTGAAGACCCTAAGGTACCAAAAGAGTGGTAAAGTGCAACAACAAGAATAGCATGAAAAGCAATCACTGAGAGAGGAATGTGAGGGCATTCTGGCACTATCATCTGTCACATCATTGAGCACTAAAGTTGACTCAGCTTTTATATATATATATATATATATATATATATATATATATATATTATATATATATATATATATATATATATATATATATATATATATATATATATATATATATATATATATAATATATATTTATTTATTTATTTATTTATTTGAAATCTTTTCTATACCATCGCTAAGTTATCTATTATGTCCACCTTAGTTCATATTGACTGTAAAGCTTGTTGCTGATTTATTGTTTATTGTAAACCGAGGTGATGTTTTTAACGTGCCGTGGTATATAAAAAATCACTAAATAAATAAATAAAATAAATAAATAAATAAATCTACCATATATATATATATATATATCTATATATATAAGACAGGATACATAAGAACATCCAAATTAAAAGTAAAACAGATATGTTCAATGACAAATGTTCTGACAACAACAAGAATGCTTGAACAATCTTGTAACAAAATAGCTGAGGGAGACAAATGCCAGACCCAAAGTTAAAGATTGGCTGTCAATTAGCCGAACTAGATGCCTTTTGAAAGAGGAATGTTTTTAATTAGTGATGTGAATCGTTTTATGACAATTTAAAAAAATTGTCCGATATTTTTTAAATCGTCAAAAATCGGTACAGTGCGCCATACAATAGAAATTTTCATGATTTATCGTGAAAAATCATTACTCCTTTTAGTGTCCACTAACGGGAGTTATTTGGGGGGAGGGCAGGAAAACCGGCACACCAAAACAACCCCTAAACCCACCCCGACCCTATAAAACTAATCCCTTACCTTCCTCCACCCCACGAACCCCCCCCCCAAACCTTTTTACGAGTACCTGGTGGTCCAGTGGGGGCGCGGGGACCGATCTCCCACTCTCGGGCCATCGGCGCCATTTTGGCTGCCACTCAAAAATGGCGCCGATGGCCCGATTAAAAAAAACCCCACCCGACCCTTTAAAGATGACCCCTTAGCTTCTCCCACCCTCCCGATCCCCTCAAAACATTTTTTTAAATTACCTGGTGCTCTAGTGGTGGTCCCGGGAATGATCTCCCGTTCTCGGGCCATCGGCTGCCAATCATAAAGATGGCGCCGATGGTGCTTTGCCCTTACCATGTGACAGGGTATCCGGACCATTGGCCAGCCCCTGTCACATGGTAGGAGCACTGGCTGGCCGACGCCATCTTTAAAGATGCCCTATAAGAGGGCAATACTAAAGCTTTGCTTTGCCTTGCCTTGCCTCAGCAACAGGTCTCCCTACAATCTGTGTAATGTGAGTTGCTTCAGAGTTTCCTGCATTCTCAAGTTCCTGTGTTCTGTATCCTCAGTTCTTGTGTTCCATGTTTTCAGTTCCTGGTTCTTTCATTGTCTTCAGTTCCAGCAGTCTTTATCATCCGTGCTCTTTAGTTATTGTGTTCAGTTCTTCATTGTTCCTCATTTCCATGTTTGCCTGCCTGCCATTTTGCTCCTTGCCTTCCTACCCTGCCTGTCTCTTCTTCCCTATGGACAGATACCCAGTTATTGACCTTGGCATGACTCTTTAGCCTTCCTGCTTGCTACCTGGCACTGACCATAACCTGACACTTGGACCTTCCTGCTTGCCACGTGTCTCTGACCATAACATGTCTCTGGATCTGCCTCATCCACTCCTGCTCCAACTCAGCAGCCTCGATGGATCTCTACATCTGAGAAAGCCCCCACCTAAAACCTGCAAGCCCCGGTGGCCTAAGGCTCAACCCAAGGGGGAACATGGGCTGGTATAGGTGAAGATCCAGCTGGGCTTCTTCCTCACTCAGATCTGTCTGCTGACAGTGGGGACTTGCGGGGATCCTCCCTGCAGGTTGCATCAATTCCACTTTGGCCTAAGGGTCCAAGTCCACAACAGGTCCAGCTATAGAGAAGGCATGCTCCTTGGTCTCATTGAGACAAGATTTGGAGAAGGAACTTCCAGAAGTCCTTAATTAGAAGATCATAGAGTCCATGATGGAGTGCATAATTTTAATGTGGCCGATATATGGAGAGGAAATGTTATTCAGAAAGTTGTGAATGATGACGGCAAGTTTATATTGAACATGGAAGGCAATGGGAACCCAATGAAGAGATTGCAAAATGGGAATGATATGATTTCATAAAGGAGTACCAGTTAGAAGGCGAGCAGCAGATTAAAACAATATAAATTTTAAAACACCTCATTCATACATTCACACTTTAATATGCCTATCATAATTCCCTCTGTGCTTTCACTATGTTTTTGGCAGAAAAATAGCCTCTGTGAAAGAGAACTAAAACAATAGTTCTGCTGTGCCAACTGTAGATTCTGCTCAAAATTCTAAAAAGGTTATTTTCCTTATACAATGGTATTATTACTCTGCTGATGGTATCAGAGTATATAGTCCACAATCCATGTTCAGAATAGGTGTTAAGGTGATGTAATCTTATTTGACAACCCATTCTTTACTAGAGTCTTCAAAGCTTGCCTTCTAAGATGGTTTGGCTTGGGAGTTCACAGCTCATTTACATACTATAGCAGTTTAGCATTCTCCTGAGCACTACTCAAAGACACAATTGGTGAAACTGAAATCCCAGACTGGACTAGGGGGAGATTTCAGTGGATCAGAGCTAAATGTGTACACACATTTTTTTTTTAATAATTTTCCCCTCAAAATTTTTTCTTTGATAAATTTTCAGGTGTTCTACAAAGTATTGGAAGATATAAATGTTTTTTATAATCCCATTTCTATGTCAAAAATGAGGATATTTTACTCAATAAATAAATGTTTTCTCATGCAATTTTTAAAATTAAAAACTATTACTGGGGTCTCCTATGCTCCCTTAATGATTCCTTGAGGGTTTTGATAATTTTCTCTCTTTTGAATGTTTTTAAACCCTTTTTTATTGGTGTTTTAAAATGCCACAATTTTGACTGATTTAAACCTCCAAAAACCCCTCCTGGTGCCAGATTGGCGTGATGGGCCTTCCCTTTCATGTTCCCCAGATTTATTTTTATTGAATTTACTGTATTTTTAATGGTGCCAATTTGCCAGGATTACTTAATTTGGGTCTTTATAAATTAAAATGTATTGATTTATACTTTAAATTTTTTTTTTTCCTGTTGTGGTTCACCCATGAAACTGGATGACATCAGCAATGGGACCTGGCCAGGTGGTCCGCACTTCTGGGTTACACCAAGGGCTTTCCTAAAGCCTGCAATGTCTCAAAATTGCTTCCCGAAGCAGCAAAAGCGTTCTCATGGTGTAACATTTGATGGGCTGTGGAACGGCCCTGCTGCTGGCTGCACTCATCTCCAGATGCCGCAGCATGCTCTGTGGTAGGGACACTGCCATGTTCCTTCCTCTCTGGTTCCCTCAGGAACACGCACGCAGTGCACAGTATATCTTAAAAGCCCTGCAGTGGAAACCAAGGAGCGGTGCAAGAAGATGCTGTCAGTGCGGGCTGGGGATTTAAATCCCAGCCACACTTCCAGTCAGTGCCTCAGAAACAGGTCCTCCTGCCTTGCAATGTGTGTTGCTCATGCCTGCCTTGCCTCATTCCAGCCTGCCTTGCCTCATACCTGCTTTGCCTCATTCCATCCTGTCTTGCTTCTGCTTGCTTTGTCCAGCCTTGCTCCTGTCTTCTCCTCACTCTGTCTGACTCCTTTCTTGGCTTGCTCATCTGTGACTTGACTGTGCCTAAACTCTAACATTGCCTGCTCGCCTGCCCTAACCCATGCCTGGATCCCGACACTGCCTGATCTCCACCTGCCTTGACCTGTGCCTGAACTCTGATGTTGTCTGATCTCCGCCTGCCCTGACCAACGCCTGCCATTGCCTGACCTCTACCTGCCCTGACCTGTGCCTGGATATTGATGCTGCTGTATGCTGCCTGCCCTGACCTTGGCCTGATGTTATCTGTCTGCTCTCCTTGGGACCTTCACCTTAGTCCTGCTGGCCTCCGACCCCCAAAGGCTCAACCTATGGAGAAAGAGGCTGGTAAAAGTGAAGCCTAGACCTGGTCGCAGTTCAAGAGAACCTGCCTTCTGTCAGTGGGAGCCCAGCTGGGTCACCAGTGGGGCAGCGCCAATCTCATCACAGTGCTAGGGCTCACACATCGCGACACATGGCAGCTGCCGCAAAATGAAAGTGACCAACAGCAGCAGCAGCAGCAGCAGCAGCAGCAGCAGCAGCCTTGTTTCCCACTGCAGCCTGAATCATCAAGCTCCATCATTTTTTTTAAAGCTGAGGAAAGAAGTAAAATGTTCCAGTGACTGTCCTGCAACCTGCCATTGCCTCTTTCTCATCCCTCTACCTCTGTGGGGAAAGCAGCCACCCACCCTTGGCAACCCTGCAGTTCCATTTGCAGCCCTAGTGCTGCTTTCTTTAAACGTTACCAACAAAAACACACACTTTCATAGGCTATGATAGCCCTGCGAACTGCCCCCAGTATTACCCATACTGTCTCCAGGTAGCAAAAAGGAGCAAACATATCCAACATCCCTGACACCCTGGCAGCCAGGTTAGGAATTCATTTTGAATTGTATGTTGCCCCCATTTCTGTCTACTTGTTACCACGGCCATTACTGATATCAGTCAGACTAGTGTTACTGGAGAGACAAGTTGGATGTCATGTGCACAGGTTCAGTATCTAATGACCTTAGCATTTAGAGGATACAAATTGAATACTAAGGAGAGGCAGATCCCTGGGGAACCCTCACTGTAGTGGTTTTCCAGCCTGACCTGTTCTTTCCCATGCAAACTTGAAATGATCACTCCTCTAAGAAAGACTGGATCCAGGACACCACAGTTTCCTCAATCCCCACAGCATGCAGTCATCTATTAAGTAATATTGAATGATTGAGTGTGTGAAACCCAGAGGAAACATCAAGAAGGACTAAAAAAGACTGCCCTGCTGGAATCAATCTCATGCAACAGTGAGTCAGATAAAGATATTTTGCAGTGTTTCTATGCTATGACCATTGTGAAAACCATACTGATATGGATATAACACACTATTGTTATATTTAATGTCTGTTAACTGACTTTGCACTCATTTATCCAAGAGCTTAGCCAGGGACAGTAAGTTTTAAATAGAGTAGAAATTTGCTGCCATAGTAGCATCCAGAGTAGGATTTTTTTTTTTTAACATATGGTAAACCAAAGATTTTTTTGATCACTCTCAGAAAAACTCCTTCTTCCAAAGAGAGAATAATCATTTTAGCTAGGAACTCAGCAAAGGAGTCCTTTAGGTAATGCAAAACCCAAAAAGGGCAAGGGTCTATGAAACAATGTATAGAGCTCAATGGTGGCATAATGTGACAATCTCCCATGCAGTTATCAGTTGAAACCTTGACTACAGTACTGGATAGGCTGGTTCATGCATGAACAGATCTGAATGAGACACAGTGACTGGCTGCAGTCTGAGCTCATCTAACTTTTCAAACAATAATTGACAAATTGTTTATAATCAATGGGGGAAACAGATTTCATATGCTGTTCTTCATGCATGACTTTCACCACTTAAATAATTCAACGGTCCTATTTTTATTGAATTATGTATTCCTGTAGAAAAATAAAGTCTCCTGATGCAGCAAAGGCAACCTTATGCTGTCTAAAGGCAACATTAAACTGTACTTTCAATCGGGCCGATACAATAAAGCGCGGCCACGTTTAACCCGCTTTGGACGCACATTTTGGATGCGTATGGCTAACCCGCGATTCAGTATCCTGTTTTACGCGTCCTTACTGCTTACTGAAATGGACGCGTATCCGTCTCCGCCCGCCACATGTATATGATATGTTAATGATCGATTTAGCTATTCCCTCCGATACAGTAATGTGTGCCCAGATTATTACCTTTTTAACCAGCTATTTTGATGTGTCATTAACCTGCAAATTTACCGCCTACCCTCACCCTGGCGTTAGTGTGGTGTTCGGTACCGGCCAGCGCCATGGACAACATGTATATTATTGCTCTGGCACTATTTTTCATTCAGTTGAGAAGCAGAATGAGAAATGCTTGAATGAGAAACGCTCAAAATGCTCGCCAGATTGGAGAGGTGAACAGAGGAGCCCAGCAGCAAAGGAGAACCCATCCGACCGGAGAACCCAGCAGCAAGTCCGGAGGAGGTATGTGATATGTTTCGGTTCAACTGTACCATCCATCCATCTCTGGGCCTCTCTGAAGCTCTGGACATGGACGCCTTTATGGACGCCATAGAGATAGACGTCCGTAAAGATAGGCATCCATTAAGGCGGAGACATGGAGGTCTCTACGGACGCCAGAGAGATGGGCGTCCACTAGGCATCCTGAGGCTCCGGTTCCAGCGGAGACATGGACGCCTCTACAGACGCCTATACGGAGTCTCTACGGACGCCCATACGGAGCCTCTACGGATGGCTATAGGAGCCTTCCTCCTGCAACTAGAATAAGGCTGTAGTAGACGCTGAAATAAGAATGCATAGCTGATTTAAGAATATAAACTTGAGAATAACAGTGTTGCTGATCCATGTATGTGCATCTCCCCCTAACTCATGTCCATGCTTCTTTTTTCAATCTGTATATATTTTCTGTTTTAAAATGTCACAGATTGCGTTTCACTTATATCTGCATTTAAATTAATTTAAAAAATAATTAGCTGTGAGTAAAGTTTGATAGTTAACTCTGAACAGTGGAGGAGGTTTATCTTTCCCTTTCTCGCCACATTGATCTGTTAAATAATGTTTGTGTGCTGCCATTCGAACTGTACACCAGGGAGTCCACAGTGTGGCATATGCATGTATGTGTTGTTAAAGGATGTATATATGTTCATCTATTAATTTGCCTCTGTTGTATTCCATGCAAGCAGAGCATCATGCCATCGGCATGCCAGGCCTGGATGTTTCATTCGCACACGGACAACTCTGTTTGGCATGTGTGAGCGAGATGTTGTCCGAACCTACTGGCTGAGCTCATGGGCAATCTTGTTCCTCTATGAAGATCTGCATGGTGACCTAGACCCCCAGGCCAATCGACACCATGCTGTGCCAGGGTTGATTAAACTTCTCTGCCCCTTAAACCTTTTGGGTACCGGAAGTTTTCAAAACCCGGTGAGTGTCATTGCAGGTATGACGCAGGCCTCTGTTTCATGGCATCTGTCACAGGTGTTGAAGGCCATGATGAAGCAGATGAAGAAGTACATCATCTATCCTATGGATCCAGCTGAGCTGCAACAGATCTGCAGTGGGTTCATGGGTTTTGCGGGATGCTGAATGTGTTGGGTGCTATCGACTACACTCATATTGCATTTACCTCCAAGTCGGATGCACTTCCATTCCATGTATGTGCAAGTGGTTTGCGATGTACACCTTCGGATTCTAAATGTTGTAGCGAAGTATCCTGGGAGATGCCATGACACCTACATTCTTGCACATTCAGCTCTGGGGACTCAATTCCCAGAGAGAAAGTACGGTGAAGGTTGGCTACTTGGTAAATGACAATGGCTACTGCCTGGGATTCTATCTGTCATGCGTTCAGGTCTGGGGATGTTCTGGATGATCGGTATACAGTTATGTTTATGATGTCATGTTATGTTTATGAGGTAATGTTTATGATGTTTGTGCTGCAAAGTTGTTTTTGATGCATTCTGGATTATTGATCCTATAGGTGAAGGCGGCTATGGCTTTAAGCCCTGGTTGCTAACTCCACTCCAGTCCCACGCACAGCTGCCGAAAAACGCTACAATGAGGCTCATAGCAGCATCAGGAATGTGATTGAGTGCACTTTTGGAGTTTTGAAGGGGCGTTTCCAATGTCTGGATCGCTCAGGGGGAGCCCTGCAGTACAGTACAGAAAAGGTGGTGAGCATAATTGTTGCCTGCTGCATGCTACACAACATTTGTCAGAGATTTGGTGTGGATGCAGAGGTAGATTAAAACTTGCCACCAGATCCACCTGTGGAGCTGGCAGCTGAAGCGGACAACACTGCACGGGGTCATGAAGTCCGATGAAGGATCATCGAAAGTTATTTCTGTTGTAAGTTATTAAATGTCATACATTCCTTTTCCTAACTGCTCTTATAGGACCACTCCAGTCTACAGTGCCCCATAATGATGTGGCGCTTTCATTGTAGTTCATTGCTGTGATTAATTGTGGATATTAATCATTTCTCTACCTATATGTCCTACTTACTCTTGTCTTGTTTTTCTTTTTGTTTCAGAATCTGAGATGGATCTATTTAAAAATTCACCCCTCAGAACAGAACATAAAACAGGATGATGACCCCTCCATCAAACCCTTTACAATTCACAACGATTTTCATTGTATCCATATTTTGTGAAATGGTATTTGTCGAGGTAGGAAATGTGAAAATGTTAAAACTTTGTCAACCCATTGAAACCTGATTTATTCTTTCCTGTTGTATGGACATCTAGGCCTTTTCCAGCCACTGGAATATTAACTATAGTCTAGGGATTTTAATGGTTGAATGTATATCCCTTGATGTGTTACATCGATATAAACTTTACAGACATTTTACCGACATCTATTTTTCCTTCTATGAATATAAAAGCTTTTCCCAGCAATAAAAATCTGTTTTTTAAGGTTCTATTTACATTTCGTGAAGTGTTACATCAATAATGTGTGTCTACCCATTGTATACACATTACCTGTCTTTTATATTCTTGCATGTGGAGCGCCTCTCCAGCATCAAGGATTCCACCACCCTCAGTCCCTACTCCTGCCATCTGTGCCTTCATACCACACCTAGGGGATGGTGTGACATCGACATTATGAACACGGTATATGAGATTATGGGATTGTTAAACCACAACGACTCTGCCTTTCACATACTTCTCTTAAGAAGTACCAGTTTTTGTGACTACCATGGTATATGTGCCTGAATCATTTTTAATACTAACAACCTTTAATGGAGTCACTTTGCAAATTAAGAGACTCAACCAATGACACAACATCCACTGTTTTGATAGTCCCATTACTAATTTCCATTGAACATCAAAGTACTTCTAATTAGCAGTTCTGAATGTAGTACTTCTGGCTTAACTGTCATGGGCAGTGAAAGACTAGTATAAATAAGTAAAAGGTCCAACCAAAGAAACCAGGAAATCTTTGGAGCTCTGATGCTATTATGAGATAAAAATGAGTCAGAAACAAACATTAAATCAAGAATGGTTCATGCCTTATGAGCAGGCACCTGTACAAGTTGAGAAAGACCAGTGACTGAAAATGATGAAAGAAACCCTGCCACCATATTAATGAGATCTTCATCTATGTGAACACTGAAATCGCCTGTAATGATGAAATCCTTAAAATGTATGTGTAAAGTAGCAAGGTGTTCAGCAAGCATAAGAATATTTAGGTTCTCCCCATGCATTCTGCTAAAGTTAGTAATGGTTCAGCAGTCACTAACTTTAATAGAACACGTGGGGTAACCTGCACAGAGCAGCAGTTACTACCTTGGTCGACTTGCTGGGCAGAACAGATGGACCATTGGGCCTTCATCTGCAGCCATTACTATGTTTCTATGTCTTGTTTTTCTATTACAATATATATTTTTATGCTGAGCAATATTTATCACTTTTAGATTGTTCACTTATTTTCAAACAGTGGACAAACTACAATAATATTAAGTCATATCAAATTTTAAGAGTATTTGGTAAAATTTAGCATAAATTATTTTTAAATCCATTATTATCTTAATATAATGATCAGAATGCTTGTGTTTACTCCAAAAGTGAGCAGAGAATGTTAATGTGCATTTCTCAGCTGTCGCCAAGATATATTATTGTTCAAAGCAGCAATGTAGACTATGATTTAGCGTTCAGATACAATTATTCTCTTGTAAATATTTCTTGTTGAAACTAATTATAGATGAGAAACCAGACATATAAATAATATGGAGCCTCTAAATTTCGCTACAACTGCAATTATTTCATCTTTATTACCA
This sequence comes from Rhinatrema bivittatum, assembly GCF_901001135.1. Taxonomy (NCBI): domain Eukaryota; kingdom Metazoa; phylum Chordata; class Amphibia; order Gymnophiona; family Rhinatrematidae; genus Rhinatrema; species Rhinatrema bivittatum. Next base: position 104,866,755 of record NC_042615.1, on the reverse strand, counting down.
AAGGTCTTCACGTAGCACCTGCACTATATTATGAATTAGACTACCAACAGTGACAGGCCACTATTTGTAACCTGACAGTATGTCACTGTAATGGGAATACTGACTTTTCATGTCATTCTGAAGTCCTTTAAAACCTTCACAAAATCATCATATACATTTTTATGAATGACAAAATTTGGTCTTTGTATTACTTAAAAAATGTCCAGTAACCTTAATATGGCAATTTTCTTCTCTGCCTCTGCTCAGACTGTATTCATTTTCTTACACATATTGTGCCTTTCAGCATGTTGGTGAATCTTCACTGGGTATCCAGCATACACAAAGATGACACATTTTATTATCTGTGATTTACTTGTGTTCCCCTCCTTGGGGACCTTCCAGAATGCAGGGTCACACTGGTGTCCTGTGGACCACTTTCTGCCCACTCATTCTTTTTCTCATACCAACAGTCCACTAGCCCCAGGGTGCTGGGGTTCTTTTTTTGGCAGGGAGGAGGAATTAACTTCTGGGGCCCTAGGCTCTCAGAGATGGGCACCAACTCACAGACCTGATCTTTCTGTTTCTCGTCCAGCTGCATTCACAATTAGAATGCTCTTCCTTTGAGGCTCATCTGGTTCTTACAAAAATAAAAACACACTGGAAACACTTCTGGGGTGCTCCAAAATAAATTTACTGCAACCAAAACTACTTCAAGTACCAATTAGAAACAAAGATTCTCCAGTTGATCTTCTCACTAAAATTAACATTTCAAAAATATGTCTCTTCACAGTTCTATCAGCTGAGTCAGCAGGGATGGATGCTTCCATTAACAAACTAGGCGATCGCCTACAATACCAACATTTTGGGGCCAGCAAATTCCTAGGATTGTGAGGGTAGTGTGAGCCAACATCATCAAAGAATGTACTGTGCTGTAGCCACTGCCTCCAGTAGTTAAGTTGTGGGAGGGGGTGAATGACCAAAGGTTCACCCAGAGTGCCATATATGTACTGGCCCTGTGTGTCAGTGTCCTTTAGGTGACAAGTACTAGGCAACAATCTAACACCTTATAATGATAGAATGTGAACTCCTAGTGGGGCTAGAATCTTCTTATTTATGTATTTATTATTTATTTATCTGATTATATTCTGTCTTTTCTATTTCTGATGATAGCTCTGGACCTCTAGTGATCCCTAAAAATGTCCCAAAACCCAATGTATCTACTCTTTCTCAGTGAGCAGGCACTGGTGGCAAAGAATCCCTCCCATAATAACAGGAGCAAAAACTTAACTAATTCTCTCTTCTTTACTGTCAGGTCACTGCTGTCCCTCCTTGGCTGGGTAGAAGGAATTGCAGCACCTTATCTTGACCTTCCACACGGGCAGGATCAGGATACAGAATGGAAAATCTCCTTCCAGAACAAACAGCTCTTCAATAAAAAAAAACAATGTATGTTCTACTCTCACCAAAGCCTCCTTTCCATACCTGGGGGTACTGGCCAGGGATAAGTCTCTTCCCCTGGATCAGGTGGTGGGGCCTGAATTGGAGACCACTGCAACATTTTTGTACATCTCAAAAATCCAACTCAAAAATACCACAAATGCCACACTGCTCCTTGTGATCTGCCTGCTTTTATACAGTTTGCTGACCAATCCAGACATCCTCACAGGAAGAACCTGCAAGGGAGGGTTTACAAACTACAACCTCCGACCTAATCCTAACTCACTGCCTGACCTTGGGACCAACCGGATAGTGGAGACCTAGGGGGTCTCTACTTTCTGTCAAAAACAATTTTAATATTGAAATTCTAGGTTTTAATACTAAAAATACTAGCATTTACTATAACATGATGTATAAACTATTCTTGGAAGTGTTTGTCTGTTGAAAAGCTATCAACATAAGCTAGGAGATGACATGTGCTGTAAAGTCTGATAAACAAGCATATCTTGGGACTTGTTTTGGCTCAGCTTTTAAGAGGTGTTTTTTGTTGCCATTTGATGCACATCACAATTTTGTTTCAATGCCAGACTTTCCTCAGTACCAGCAATCTGTACAGCTTCCAAAGATGATTTTACTTTCCTCCAATTAGGAGAAGAGGGTTCCTTAGTTAAAAATCACCTTGCTTATTAGCAGGTCCCTGCACACCAGTTTCACACTTTTGGATCCTTGAACTAATAGACCCATTCTCCTTTGAATACGGGAAGGCTTAAATCACTTCCTCTCCCTACCTCTTTCAGAGATCAGGACAGACTACAGTAGCTTTTTTCGTTGAAAACTTTTTCATAGAAAGCTGAAAGACAATCACTCCTTCCTCTACTATCAGCTCAATAACTCTCCCCTTTTTAATGCATCAGGATTCTTCCCCCAGCTAGCATCGTTTGCTATATTAGCTATGATAAGTATTGAAAAATGTTTAAATTAGTACCTTTCAATGAGTCTTTCCTCTATCATAAGACTGTTTATTGAATGAAATGTTTTTTATTTTTAAAGAAGAATTTTTAAAAGCAAAGGCATAGATGCATTAAACTGTGATGTTTATTCATGGGAGGAAACCCACTATTGCAGGAGGGTGTTGTGACAATAGTGGGTCCTGTCCTCCAAAAAAACCCCAAAAAAACAAACAAACACATGGCTCTATGGTGCATTCATTTGTCTCACAGCCAAATACCACGGGACAAAATAATGTAGTGAAACGGCTCTTTAACATGATGGCAGCCCTAAGCTCAAGGTACACCATCGCCTTAAAGCATCGCTGGCCAACCAAAATAATTGCTGTGGCAAAATGGAGGTTAAGCAGGGTCAATGTTGACCCCCAGCTCAACCTAGGGCCACCACTTGAACTGGAAAAAAAGACAAAATCTCACATGGTGACAGCCCCCCCCCCCCCCCCAACCCCTTCACATTTTCAAATAAAAATCATTGGGGGCTCCTGTACCCCAGTCAACCCCACCCCCACCTCCCAACACCCCCCTGAACCCTCCAAATGTTAAAATGGAGATCATATTGCAGCATTGGTGCTGGTGCGCACCCTTGCACTCCACCCTAACAACAACTTTTCTTCAAAATGATAGGACTAAGGTGCCGGCATCAGATCTAGGCTGCATGACCGCATGGCTAGGTCCAATGTCAGGACCTTGCACTAATCATAGGCTTGGGCAAGGTCAAGTTGGTGTCAACTGGATAGAGTGCAAGGGTACACCCCAGCCCCAATGACTGGAATATACCTATTCATACCTTTGGGAGGAGTGATCTTCCAATGATTTTTATTGACTTTGGGGGAGGGCAGGAACCCCTGAGTCCCCAATGATTTTTTATTTGAAAATGTGAAGGGGTGACGAGGGCCATCTACATGTATGATTTTGACATTTGGTTTTCTATTTTGAGGAGTCAGGGCTGCCACAAGTTCTGCTCTGACCCTCGCTCAAACTTCTTTCTTTGCCTTGGCACTTTTTTATTTTCCTCTGGCCCGATAAATGTAACACAGGATTCTCAGGACCCATGAGAGAGTCCCAGGGCTCCCATGTCACATTTATCACATTTGAAAATGGTTTTATTTTATCATGCCTGATGACTTTCTCAGTAGACCTTGATAAATTATTTGCAACTGATTATCTATTGACTTGCATTTCCATTATTCATGCATGCAAACCACCTGCAAAGCAGCTCATTATAATAGGGGAAGGAATCTTGGTTGGAACATGCATGATATCACAAAAATTGCACAATATCACTGCTATAGTTCTCTGTCACAAGATATTCAGTTTATATCACATAATATACACTGTTTAATGCACATTAGAACATTAACGCAGCTTGATGCATCTCTCAGAAAGAGTTTTTAATTGTATATGGAGAAAAATCTAAAAAATATGAAGATAATTTAATAGGAGTTACATGTGTAAATTTAACATACTATTGTAGCAATTTCAAAAGACCATTGACGAGTGTAAAGTGCACTTACACATGAATATCATATGGACAATTCAATGGCATATATTGTAGCAATTTTCAAAAGCCCACTTACATAAATAAAGTGCATCTACACATGTAAAACCCATTTTTAAGCTTGTAATGTTGTTGTTGTTTTAATCAGGCCCTTTCTGTTTAACCAGTTTGCAATCCACAATAGTACATAGCCTCCTATCCCATGCCATTTTATTTTCCTCAAGAGTGTCTCATAGGGGACTTTGTCAAACACCTTCTCAAAATCCAAATATACCATATCTACTGGCTCACCACATGTTTATTAACCCCTTCATAAATATGTAGCATATTGGTCTTTTAAAAAATTAAAAGGGTCATTTATCAAATAACTTTACCTTTTCTCTGTGTGTTGTGCCAGAATTAGCTAGTGACAGAAAAGGTTTTTATTACACATGCTGTTCAGGAAGAGGTGAGAGAGAAAAAAAGCGAGAGAATGAGAATGAGGGAGACTGTAGTAATCCATATGTAACTTTACTATTTATACCACTGTAAGAGGGGACACTTTAATTTGGGGTGGTGTTTGGGGGGGTGGGATAGGTTTGTGGAGGGAAGTTTTACATGCACAGTCAGCGGTATGAAGTTTTTCTGTCATTTGGAGTAATGAAAGGTAAAAGAGGGGTTGGTTTGTACAATGTATTCTCTACCTAGCTTGATTGCAGCTAGGTAGAGATTGCATCGTTAGGCCTAAATTTGTGAGGAACTGTTTAAAACTTTTTTTTTCACTATTCAACATTAATTGTTGTTTCACCTTAATCCTTTTAAATCCCTGATGTCTCAACATAGCATAGTTTCAACAACAACCCAGACTCCTGCTTTGGGGGAATAAACTATGTCCATCCTAACAAGTCCTAGCACCAGTGAAAATGTATGTACTTTCTGTTTTCCCACCTTGGGAAATGTCAGAAGACTGGTTATATTTCACGACTGTGCTTAGGATTGGAATTTTGGCATCAAATGAGAGCTACAAAAAAATAATTCTAGGTGATCCACTTTAGCCTCTATGGGGGTCATTTATCAAAATGTGATAAGGCGTTTTTGCATGCGTTAAGGGCTTATCGCATGCGAAAAGCCCCGTTAACGCATGTGATAGGCCCTTTCCGCATGTGAAAACGTGTTTAACGCATGTGATAGCACCATATCTTATGGTGCGATGCAAATTCAGAAAATAGGAGCAGAGAGTGGGCTGGGTTAGCCTGTCTGTGAAGAGCTATTGCACAGCCGTAATGCCGATTTTAACTACACCTCTTTGAATTGCGTTAGGCTCTGTGATAGCTGCCGTGACTGTGTGGTAAGGTTTCATTGCCTTTTGCGATGCCTCCTGTAAAGCCTATTTGAGGTGAATTGGAGAGAGGAGAGAGAGAGAGACTGGCCATAATGTCATCCCCAGAGGTAGGTATTTGTATCCCTATGGTAGACACACCTAGTAACTCGAGGTGGGGTTTAGGTATGAGTGTAGGGGGTTAGGGTTACTTTGACATTCTATGTGACCACTGTTCTGTTCGTAGGTGTCACATAGAATGTCAAAGTGGCCCCTAACCCCCTACACTCATACCTAAACCCCACCTCGAGTTACTAGGTGGTAGGGATGTGAATCGTTTTAGGACGATTAAAATTATCGTCCGATAATTTTAATATCGTCTTAAACCGTTATGGAACACAATACAATAGAGATTCTAACGATTTATCGTTAAAAATCGTTAGAATCGTGAGCCGGCACACTAAACCCCCCTAAAACCCACCCCCGACCCTTTAAATTAAATCCCCCACCCTCCCGAACCCCCCCCCAAATGAGTTAAATAACCTGCGGGTCCAGCGGCGGTCCGGAACGGCAGCGGTCCGGAACGGGCTCCTGCTCCTGAATCTTGTTGTCTTCAGCCGGCGCCATTTTCCAAAATGGCGCCGAAAAATGGCGGCGGCCATAGACGAACACGATTGGACGGCAGGAGGTCCTTCCGGACCCCCGCTGGACTTTTGGCAAGTCTCGTGGGGGTCAGGAGGCCCCCCACAAGCTGGCCAAAAGTTCCTGGAGGTCCAGCGGGGGTCAGGGAGCGATTTCCCGCCGCAAATCATTTTCGTACGGAAAATGGCGCCGGCAGGAGATCGACTGCAGGAGGTCGTTCAGCGAGGCGCCGGAACCCTCGCTGAACGACCTCCTGCAGTCGATCTCCTGCCGGCGCCATTTTCCGTTCGGAAAATGGCACCGGCCATACGCGTATGGCCGGCGCCATTTTCCATACGAAAACGATTCGCGGCGGGAAATCGCTCCCTGACCCCCGCTGGACCTCCAGGAACTTTTGGCCAGCTTGTGGGGGGCCTCCTGACCCCCACGAGACTTGCCAAAAGTCCAGCGGGGGTCCGGAAGGACCTCCTGCCGTCCAATCGTGTTCGTCTATGGCCGCCGCCATTTTTCGGCGCCATTTTGGAAAATGGCGCCGGCTGAAGACAACAAGATTCAGGAGCAGGAGCCCGTTCCGGACCGCTGCCGTTCCGGACCGCCGCTGGACCCGCAGGTTATTTAACTCATTTGGGGGGGGTTCGGGAGGGTGGGGGATTTAATTTAAAGGGTCGGGGGTGGGTTTTAGGGGGTTTTAATGTGCCGATTTTGCGATTTTTAGATTTTTAGATTTTTCACGATTTTTCACGATTTTTCACGATATTTTACCCCCCCAAACGGCAACAATACGATTCCCTCCCCCTCCCAGCCGAAATTGATCGTTAAGACGATCGAGGACACGATTCACATCCCTACTAGGTGGGCTTACCATAGGGATACAAATACCTACCTCTGGGGATGACATTATGGCCAGTGTCTCTCTCTCTCTCTCTCTCTCTCTCTCTCTCTCTCTCTCTCTCAAAAATGGTCCACCCAGTGGTCATATGCAGGAAATACAACAGGTCTGACACTATCACAAATTCAGATAATGTTATCGCAATGTGCACTAACTTAGCTCTTCACATAGCTAATTAGTGCAAATTGCGATAAACAGAAATTTTTGCATAAACCACACCACTTTTGCTATCGCATGCGGTACTTTGATAAATCCAGGCCTATGTTTATTAATCTGTATTTTTTCACATGTATATCTAACAGAAATCAAAGGAAAAAAGCTGGTGAAATAAGAATTTCATCGTTTCACAAGCTGACAGTACAGTGTCACAAAGCAACCAAACTTCTCTTCCAGTTTAGATCTAACAGGCAAATGAGGTCATTGTCACAGCTCTCTTTCATATGAGGTCACTGGGAACCATTTCATCAGCTGGTGCCAATGGGGCAGGAGGCAGGAACAGTCCTTCCTTCCCCAAAGTTCCTCTTGAAAACCACCAAGGGGTTAGGCAGGGGGAATTCACCCCACAGGGACACCTTGCTCACTCAGGAGGTTGCCCCAGATTGGCGCTGCAGCTTGACTTGAGAGAATGGCAAGATTGCCTTGGCGGTGACCACAGCTTGACTAAGGGGGAGGGAGAAAGGCACCCCAGAAGTAGGTGCAGCACGAATTAGGTTGCACATTGCCACCAGTAACATAGTGCTTGGCTAGCAGAGTTAATGCATCTACTCAGGGCCGGAGCAAGGTACTGGACGCCCTAGATGACCCTTGTGCTGCCCCCCCCCCCCCAGTCGCACCCCCCCACCTGTTTCTCTATTTCTCTTTGCCACAAGCGGAATAGGCCCTGCTTGTGGCATCACGTGGCTGCTCTTCGGCACCCCCTATGGCTCGGCACCCAAGGCGACCGCCAAATTTTGCCTAATGGACGTGCCGACCCTGCATCCACTTCAAATTTATTTTAACACCTGATTTACTAAAAGCTTAACCTTAAAGACATTGCTAATGCCTGATATTAAAATTAGTTAATAAATAGGCCCATATGTCCAAACTGGATAGTTATCACTGGTCTAGCAGGCATCTGATTTAGAATTTCTGAAGGTTTAGATTGCTTTTAGCAGATATTACAGATAAGCATAAACAGGACTTTGTTTTCAAAAGAGTACAGCAAATGATCAAGCACTTATCTAGGTTATTTTCACATATATTTGTGAGAAGTGCATAGTTTCAAGGACAATTTTAACCAGAAATGGAATAATGTAAATAATAGGGATGTGAATCATTTTTTGACGATTTAAAATATTGTCCGATATATTTTAAATCGTCAAAAATCGTTAGGTCCACGATACGATACCAATTCCCCCAATTTATCGTTAAAAAATCGTAAATCGGGGGAAGGGGGAGGGCAGGAAAACCGGCACACTAAAACCCCCTAAAACCCACCCCCGACCCTTTAAATTAAATTCCGAACCCCCCCCCCCCAAATGCTTTAAATTACCTGGGGATCCAGCAGTGGTCCAGAACGGCGGCGGTCCGGAACGGCCCCCTCAATTGAATCCTGTTGTCTTCAGCCGGCGCCATTTTGCAAAATGGCCGCCGCAAAATGGCGGCGGCCATAGACAAAAACGATTCGACACAGGAGGTCGTTCCGGACCCCCGCTGGACTTTTGGCAAGTCTTGTGGGGGTCAGGAGGCCCCCCCAAGCTGGCCAAAAGTTCCTGGGAGTCCAGCGGGGTTCAGGAAGCGATTTCTTGCCGCGAATCGTTTTCCGTACGGAAAATGGCGCCGGCAGGAGATCGACTGCAGGAGGTCGTTCAGCGGCGGTCCGGAACCCCCGCTGAACGACCTCCTGCAGTCGATCTCCTGCCGGCGCCATTTTCCGTACGGAAAACGATTTGCGGCAAGAAATCGCTTCCTGAACCCTGCTGGACTCCCAGGAACTTTTGGCCAGCTTGGGGGGGCCTCCTGACCCCCACAAGACTTGCCAAAAGTCCAGCGGGGGTCCGGAACGACCTCCTGCATCGAATCATTTTTGTCTATGGCCGCCGCCATTTTGCGGTGGCCATTTTGCAAAATGGCGCCGACTGAAGACAACAGGATTCAATTGAGGGGGCCGTTCTGGACCGCCGCCGTTCTGGACCACCGCTGGATCCCCAGGTAATTTAAAGCATTTGAGGGGGGGTTCGGGAGGGTGGGGGATTTAATTTAAAGGGTCGGGGGTGGGTTTTAGGGGGTTTTAGTGTGTCGGCTCACGATTTTAACAATTTTCACGATAGTTTACACACCCAAACAGCAACAATACAATTCCCTCCCCCTCCCAGCCGAAATCGATCGTTAAGGACACGATTCACATCTCTAGTAAATAATCCATATATTTTACGAAAACAGCAAGCTTAAATTTTCACAACTAGAATGATATGTCAGTGTAAATCAAGTTTATGGCCACTAAGACATAAGACATAGGAAGGGTAATTTTATAACAGCCTGCATAACAGTAAAATCTCCTGTGTTCATTTTGCACACAGATTTTCCTGAGCATTTTCAAAACAATGTTACGCCCGTAAGTTTGCTTTGAAAATCTTTAGACAAGTGGTCGAGTACTCATACAAATGACCTTATACCAAGTTACACTTACTCCAGGCAGGGCATAACTTGTAAGGGATAGCTTATGAGCATAATCTTTAAAATCAAAAAGTATGTGCGTGTGTCACAACTCCACACCCATCACTGGAATGCCTCTCCTCAATGCACATAAAACCAGCTTATGCACATATTTTTACACACAGTGAGCACAGGTAAATTTTATAACAGCTGTTTATGTATATTAACCATGTTTTTCTGGGCATAAAAATCTTTGAAAATTACAGAAAGGGACAATAACTTTCAAGGGCATATATGTGCGCACATGCCAGACTTCAATTACCCCAATATAGACAGGGTAAATGTATCATCGGGTCATGCTAGAGAGATAACGTTCCTGGATGGAATAAATGATAGCTTTATGGAGCAATTGGTTCAGGAACCGACGAGAGAGGGAGCAATTTTAGATCTAATTCTCAGTGGAGCACAGGACTTGGTGAGAGAGGTAACGGTGGTGGGGCCGCTTGGCAATAGTGATCATAATATGATCAAATTTGATTTAATGACTGGAAAAGGAACAGTGTGCAAATCCAAGGCTCTCGTGCTAAACTTTCAAAAGGGAAACTTTGATAAAATGAGAAAAATTGTTAGAAAAAAACTGAAAGGAGCAGCTACAAAAGTAAAAAATGTCCAAGAGGCGTGGTCATTGTTAAAAAATACCATTCTAGAAGCACAGTCCAGATGTATTCCACACATTAAGAAAGGTGGAAAGAAGGCAAAACGATTACCGGCATGGTTAAAAGGGGAGGTGAAAGAAGCTATTTTAGCCAAAAGATCTTCAATCAAAAATTGGAAGAAGGATCCAACAGAAGAAAATAGGATAAAGCATAAACATTGGCAAGTTAAATGTAAGACATTGATAAGACAGGCTAAGAGAGAATTTGAAAAGAAGTTGGCTGTAGAGGCAAAAACTCACAGTAAAAACTTTTTTAAATATATCCGAAGCAGAAAGCCTGTGAGGGAGTCAGTTGGACCGTTAGATGATCGAGGGGTTAAAGGGGCACTTAGAGAAGATAAGTCCATCGCGGAAAGATTAAATGATTTCTTTGCTTCGGTGTTTACTGAAGAGGATGTTGGGGAGGTACCTGTAATGGAGAAGGTTTTCATGGGTAATGATTCAGATGGACTTAATCAAATCACGGTGAAACTAGAAGATGTGGTAGGCCTGATTGACAAACTGAAGAGTAGTAAATCACCTGGACCGGATGGTATACACCCCAGAGTTCTGAAGGAACTAAAAAATGAAATTTCAGACCTATTAGTAAAAATTTGTAACTTATCATTAAAATCATCCATTGTACCTGAAGACTGGAGGATAGCAAATGTAACCCCAATATTTAAAAAGGGCTCCAGGGGCGATCCGGGAAACTACAGACCGGTTAGCCTGACTTCAGTGCCAGGAAAAATAGTGGAAAGTGTTCTAAACATCAAAATCACAGAACATATAGAAAGACATGGTTTAATGGAACAAAGTCAGCATGGCTTTATCCAGGGCAAGTCTTGCCTCACAAATCTGCTTCACTTTTTTGAAGGAGTTAATAAACATGTGGATAAAGGTGAACCGGTAGATATAGTCTACTTGGATTTTCAGAAGGCGTTTGACAAAGTTCCTCATGAGAGGCTTCTAGGAAAAGTAAAAAGTCATGGGATAGGTGGCGATGTCCTTTCGTGGATTGCAACCTGCTAAAAGACAGGAAACAGAGAGTAGGATTAAATGGGCAATTTTCTCAGTGGAAGGGAGTGGACAGTGGAGTGCCTCAGGGATCTGTATTGGGACCCTTACTGTTCAATATATTTATAAATGATCTGGAAAGAAATACGACGAGTGAGATAATCAAATTTGCAGATGACACAAAATTGTTCAGAGAAGTTAAATCACAAGCAGATTGTGATAAATTGCAGGAAGACCTTGTGAGACTGGAAAATTGGGCATCCAAATGGCAGATGAAATTTAATGTGGATAAGTGCAAGGTGATGCATATAGGGAAAAATAAACCATGCTATAATTACACGATGTTGGGTTCCATATTAGGTGCTACAACCCAAGAAAGAGATCTAGGTGTCATAGTGGATAACACATTGAAATTGTCGGTGCAGTGTGCTGCGGCAGTCAAAAAAGCAAACAGAATGTTGGGAATTATTAGAAAAGGAACGATGAATAAAACGGAAAATGTCATAATGCCTCTGTATCGCTCCATGGTGAGACCGCACCTTGAATACTGTGTACAATTCTGGTCGCCGCATCTCAAGAAAGATATAATTGCGATGGAGAAGGTACAGAGAAGGGCTACCAAAATGATAAGGGGAATGGAACAACTCCCCTATGAGGAAAGACTAAAGAGGTTAGGACTTTTCAGCTTGGAGAAGAGACGACTGAGGGGGGATATGATAGAGGTGTTTAAAATCATGAGAGGTCTAGAACGGGTAGATGTGAATCGGTTATTTCCTCTTTCGGATAGTAGAAAGACTAGGGGACACTCCATGAAGTTAGCATGGGGCACATTTAAAACTAATCGGAGAAAGTTCTTTTTTACTCAACGCACAATTAAACTCTGGAATTTGTTGCCAGAGAATGTGGTTCGTGCAGTTAGTATAGCTGTGTTTAAAAAAGGATGGGATAAGTTCTTGGAGGAGAAGTCCATTACCTGCTATTAAGTTCACTTAGAGAATAGCCACTGCCATTAGCAATGGTTACATGGAATAGACTTAGTTTTTGGGTACTTGCCAGGTTCTTATGGCCTGGATTGGCCACTGTTGGAAACAGGATGCTGGGCTTGATGGACCCTTGGTCTGACCCAGTATGGCATTTTCTTATGTTCTTATGTTCTTAATTTATGCAGTTATTTTATTACATATACACACATATGCATGCATGTTAGAAAATTGTCTGGCCGCACGTACATGCACGCCAAATTTTAAGTGGACACACATGTAGGAATATAAATCCCTATTCTACTGAATAAATCAGGAAATTTTAAAAGGAACTTGCGTAAACACAATTGCCAGCTTAACCAGTTCATCCACCCAGTTTGCCCAGTTAACAATTAGGTCTTCCAACCCTCAGGTTTGATAACCTACACTCCTGCCAGCTACCCCAGAACCTTAAATCACCACAGTTATGCTAGTTTTTTAACGTACACCTCCTCCATACAAGAAGTAAACTTATGTGCCACTGGACCTGAGTGCACACTCAAGTGCATAAGTATTTACACACACATCTCTTGGCCACACCCCAAAACACCCATACCCCACCCTGTCCATACCTATGCCTGAGGCCCTTTTTGAAATGTTTTGAGATGTACGCCCAGAGGGATAAACAGATATCTATGTGGTTTTTAAAAGTCGGTTGGCTTGCACCAGCCTGACTTGTTCGCACATCTCACAATTGATGCACACACTGGGCTTTTCAAATTCACCTTTCAGTGTAGAAATTTGCAGGATATCACCTGCCTCTGCTTCCAGGATGATTATACTCAGGTAACAAGAATTAGCTGTTTGTGCTCAGCTGATGTCATCACAGTTTATCAAGCCATGGAGGAGAGGGAAAAGGTGCAGGAGTGAGAAGAAGAGATAAGGCAAAAGAAGGCAAAAAAAGCTAGAATGAAAGGAACAGGAAGTATAATAGAAGGATATTGAGGATTGCAAGGATGGCATCAAGAAGCTAGAAGAGAATTGTTCAATGTTCATGCATAAATAAAAGGTCTGGGAATAGGCCCAGAACAGTGGGGGCATTCCAAATGGAGGTAAATAAGAGTGGAGTAATGTTTAGGGAAGGTAAGGTCTTAGAGGGAGAAGAGAGAAAAAACCATTAGAGAAAACAAATATGAAGAAGTCAGAAACAAAAGTGACCAAGAAATGGTAAAAGTAAGAAAAAGTGGGAAGAAGGATAAAAAGAAAATATGAGAAGAAAGAAAAATAATCAAACAGAGAGGACTTATAAAGACAGAAAGGTAGATCATAAAGAAGCTTCAATAGTTTTACTGAGTATATTTTTTATTATGGAAAAAATATCCTGTGGAAATAAAATCATAGAAACACTGATTACCAGTAGACACTGATTTATAAACAAAGTTTCATTAATTTAATTTTAATTGTAGAGCTAAACACTTTATTATGTTGTCACTATTCGACCTGTGGAGGATTGATAATAAAAGGGAGCAGATCCAGCAACAAGACTACCTATTATCCCCAACCTTCATGTACTCATTGTATTGGAAAATATTAGGGTACCAAGCTCCATCTTATATCATTTTTAACCTAAGAAAATACAATTTTCTGAACATTTTATTTCAAATATGTATTACTCACATTCCCCCTGAACAAATGTGTATGCAATTTAGTACATCTTTATCCAATGAATGTTCTGGGCAAAAACACTTTAAGTAAGAAAGCTGTATCATACATTTTTGTGTATGAAATTTTGTCTAATTTCAGAAAACATTACCTGTAGTTTGATATCTTGATGTTAAATAATTCAGTCACTGTTTTCATATGGAACAGTTGGAGTAGATTTCAGGAATTTTCAAGACAAACTGAGACTCACTCACTCTTGTTTCAGTACCTGAACACTAAAGAACTGAGGCAGAAGTAATAATTTCTGAAACAAGACCAACATAAATGATATATAGAAGAAAGTGATGATATCTATAACCCGCTTCATCTGGTGCATCATCAGGTAGTGTATTAATCTACAGCAAATGCAAACCAAGAGTAACCTGTTGAAAACTTCACAATACTAACCTAAATATATGTATAGTACTGAGTTTAGGTGTCATCAAGCCAATCATGTGAGACTTTATTTGTTCCCTGCTGGACTTCTCAATCACATCACCCATTCATTTTTTAATAGTTTTTCATTGTAGATAATATGGAGAAATTTCACATTCCTATTTTGTGAAACAAATATTGTCATCATTATGTAGCAACAACAATAATCTGATTTGGAAAACCACACCATCAACCCATCAGTTGTTGTGGCGTAGGTAAATACTGCTTCAGGGGTTAATTAAAGTATACTTAGCTTTAACAAAAGTGTTCAAACAGAATGCCAGCATCTCATACTACTGCAACTCCTGGAGGCCATCTAATACGGATATAAACCTTCAGGTGATGTCTACTTGTGTAAGCCAAAGAAATGTGTGAAATCTGATTTGTTAAAGACAAATCTAGATAAAACATAATGTAAAGAATGTCAAAAGCAACAATTATGCAAAAACTGAAACATCTAAAAATGAAAGGTGTTATAGAAAGCATGAATAGTCCATTTCAGCATTCAGTCCCATCGGGAAAACTGTCTGAACCAATTAATCCAAAACTGTTCTCTTTGCAAAAGGCTCATAGGAAAGTATCCACTGTGCCAACTGGGAGTTATCAATTCAATCACCCCAAACCTCAATTCTTCAAAAGAATGCTGGGATTGCATGCAGTGTGGAACTAACAGAGCTGAGACATGTTGGTTCTTTAAACAGCTTTGATGTTCCACCATTCTTGTGGCCAATTTTCAAGTGACTTTCCCAACATTAACCAGATCACATGGGCAAAAAATTATGTAAATCATTCCATGACTGGTGCAATCCATGTTATCCCTCAAGCATATTTCAAAATTGATTGAAGGAACCTGAATAGTATCTGTGTCCAAGGATATTGCACAGATTGAACACTTACTACAGGGCTGATGTCAGCCCCTGCGGTTCGCTGAAGGTGACTGTGCACCGAAATCAGAGGCTACCAACATATTTCTGAGATTCTTCCCATGTATGTAAGCAATCATTGGTGATACTTGGAACATGCCAATGCTTGAGAATAGGGGCACAGACTTTGTTGGCCCTAGATGAGAATGATAAAACACACATTATTTTGTCGTCAAGTTCTTGTGAAAATGGTAGAACAGTCATGATCGCTGACAGTATTTGACTCACAGGTGTTCTTTGCAGATGATCTGCAGATAAGCTCTGTAAGCAAAGTGACTGGATATGTTTTGCGTAAATGCATTTCAGGCTAAGAAACTGACTGATGGATAAGCAATTTCTTTTATAGTCTGAGTCTGTTGGTTTACAGAAAAGAGTAAAGGAGAAATGATCATTACATGTTCTAATCATTAAATCCAAAAGAGATCTTTCATTCCCTGATAATCATGGTAAACTTTAAATGTCTATCAGTGCTATTAAGTCAAACTGTATCAGAAAAGTCTTAGAACCCCTCCACAAGCACGGTTCCTCAAACTATGGCCCATGGGTAACAGCCGGTCACTGCCACATTTTGACCGGCTCACTAAGTCACTAAGTCAGTGCTATTACAATTAAATGCAGTCCTTATCCCTTATATGAGAAGATGGCATCAGCATCTGTGCCTTGCAGGCTGATACCAAAGAGAAAGAGGTGGAGTTAGCATCTGTGACATGTGGGCCAACTCCAAAGAAGAGGAAGATGTGTGAAAGGTCTTAGTGGCCATAAGGGTTGAATAGCAAAGGACTGAGAAGGCAGCATGCTCAGTGAGTCAGTTTCAGAGACCAAGGGGCATCTTTACTAAAGATTTTCTCCATTTGGTGGCTCTGGGAAAAATGCTTAGTAAATGACCCTTAAGAGAGAAGCAGAAGGGAAGGTTTTTTTAGAAACAGATTGCCGAGGCTGAAGGGAAGGGATAAGAGAGGGATTTTTCTCTCAAAAGAGACTGATGAGGCGTATGGACATTGAAGAACGAGACTGCTGAGGACATGGTGAGGGATTGAGAGAAAGCATGCTGGGGACTTGGGATTGAGAGAGTGAGTGAGTGAGTGAGTGAGAGAGAGAGAGAAGAGAGAGATTAAACTGGTCATTGAGATGATGTATGACCACCCTGAAGCCTAACGCTGAAACTAGTCACATTTAATTAGGAAACGTTACTCAGCATGCAAAAGTAGGTAATTGATCTTGTGCAAATTTACTCAGTATTTCAAATAACTCTGTCTGCTGGGTCAGACAGAGTCACACTTTCACACTGCCCCACCCCTCCACCGCAAGTCTTGATCACAGTGATTTGAAATGTTTCACATGTTCCTTCTTGTGAAAAGCTTGGAGACTCCTGTTTTAAAGATACCTCATTCATTTTAGTATATCAGTAAAAGAAGTTTTAATAGGGGTTACACTATGTCCTGTATGCATGACTTAGTACTTTCATCTTCAGACATAAAAAAATAATGCTTTTCACAATAGTATATACTACTAAATTTTGGCGAAAATGGATCATCTGGCCTTGATGCTTGAACCAATGGCCCATTTATAATACTGTTCTTATGGGACAATCAATTTCAACTTACAGTCTTTCAACTTAAGATGTGGTTTTCAGGAATCAATTTTGTCTTAAGTACAAGGACTTCCTGTAATATGTAAAGAAATGTAAGACCCTACTTTCCTTCACAAATCACAATTACCTGTAAATCCCTACAGCCTGCACATATAATATGTACTATATTTTAGGCTATTCCTGATGATGCTCTAGTTGACAATGGGTTAGGAGTAAAGCTTTTTGTATGAAAGGTGAAACATAAATTCCTCTGTATGTCATGCCTTATTTTCAGATACGGGTAGGGCATTTTCAAAGGAATTTCTGTGAGAAAAATCCCTTCATGTTCTACAATACACATCATTTTATCCACAGTCAGAAGGCATTCTTTAGGGTGTGTTTAGGTTAGCAGAGGGATATTATACTTGCAGATGACATATTCAAATATATTCATATTATTTTTTTTTTATTGCATTTTCATAGTATTAATACATAACATAGGGAGAACTATGATATCAAAGAATACAAAACTTCTTAACAAGTATGTTAAATTACAAATTCAACCATAATCATCATAGTCTCCATTATCCCCAGGAAATCTGTTAAGAAATTTAGAACCCCATGATTGAAGGGATGGCTCCCGGACCCCCCGCTAGACCACCAGGTACATGTAAAAGGTTTTTTGGGGGGTCGGGAGGGTGGGAGAAGCAAAGGGGTAATTTGTAAAGGGTCGGGGTGGGTTTTTTTTTATTGGGCCATCGGCGCCATTTTTATCAGTGGTAGCCAAAATGGCGCCGATGGCCCGAGAGAGGGAGATCGCGCCGGGGCCCCCCCCCCCACACTGGACCACCAGGTAATTTAACATTTTGGGGGGGTTCAGGAGAGTGGGGGAGGGTAAAGGATTGGTTTTAAAGGGTCGGGGTGGGTTTAGGGGTTGTTTTGGTGTGCCGGTTTTCCCGCCCTCCCCCCAAATAATTCCCGTACTCGATTTAACGATTTTTTCACGATAAATCGAGGGAATTCCTATTGTATCAAGTCCCTTACTGATTAATGACGATTTTAAAATTATCGGACGATAATTTAAATCATTAAAAACGATTCACATCCCTACCACAAATACCAGCCAAAAAATTCAACTTGTTCAGGGATATGTCACTTGGTAGATATTGATCTGGGGATGTGCAGCTGGTGCAGGTGTGGTTTGTGTGCTTGGCCAATATGAGGAGCGAAGGGAAATGCTTGTGTAAGAGTCTTGCTTATAATCTCTCAATATAGTCTGTAGAAGCTGGGTGTGTTCAGTATGGCTTTTGTTGGTGACTTGGTATGAGGAGCAATGTGGAAAGTGCCTATGGCATTGAACTAGCAGCAGTAATCTTTGGGTGGTTGAATGGCTTCCTCCCCCTTCTTTATCTCCAGGTCAATGGCAATGCTGATCTAACTTGTAGGCCAAGTTAGCTTTTGGGTGCACTCAAAAGGAGTGCACAAAGTTGCATCCAAAGGACTTGCTCTTTAGCATGGTCCTTCAGCATTGGGCCAGCCTCTAATCTGTATTTTAAAGGGTCAGACAGCTGTAATGAAGTAGGTAAGGTGGGGAAGAGCTAGTATGATCCTCTGCCCCATGGTCACCAAAACTCAGGTTTCAGCACAGACAGGGGGAAGGAGCCCTGGATGGGTTGAGGCTATGTGTACACACTCCCATTTATCTGGTAAATATCATAATTGAAAAGTAAGACATCCTGCCACAAGCTTACTAATATTAATTTTGAAAAATAATGTGAGTCATGGATAAAATTAATTCTCAGAGAAACTGGTACTGGTACATGATCTAATTACACATCAACCTGCTGACATAATGTGCCTAAAAGAGGCCTAGGTACATGATGCTGACTCCAATTTCTCTGCCCTCAACTTACTCCTCACACAAACAAGGCAATGCTCTTCAAGGAAATCCTTGGCCTAAACCACTCGCCTAGCAGAGTACTCTAAATAAAGATCATTTTCTTAAATACTATCTCTAGCACTTATCCCAAATGGAGTCTCTTCTTATCCCAAATGGAGTCCATTACCTGCTATTAGAAGTCCATTTCCTGCCATTAATTAAGTTGACTTAGAAATTAGCCACTGCTATTACTAGCAATGGTAACATGGAATAGACTTAGTTTTTGGGTACTTGCCAGGTTCTTATGGCCTGGATTGGCCACTGTTGGAAACAGGATGCTGGGCTTGATGGACTCTTGGTCTGACCCAGTATGGCATGTTCTTATGTTCTTAATACACCGCCCACCATGGTGAAAAGATGAGACTCCCCAGGACCTCCTGATACTAATGTCTGAAATACTAGAGCACTCCTTATGGTCATTTTTAGTGATTTCAATATTCACATACATGACACTACTTTGGTGATGGCAACATACTTCATCTTCTCATTGTAAGCCCTTGAGTCTTTCCCACCTAATCAAAAAGCCAACAAACAGAGCAAGACATATTCCCAACCTGATATTAGCACCAAATTTCCTTCAAGAATTGATAAACAACTGCTTCAAAACAACCCCACTATATTGGACAGACCACCATGTGATACAATTGCAGATCAACCGCCCATAGCCAGGAAACCTTCAAAAGACTTATCCATAAAGCAAATGAGATCAATTGTTAACTTAAAACCAGATTATTTCCCACAAATTCTCTTGGACATGGAAATACTCTACCCACACCTCCCCTCTTATTTAGCACAGTCAGCCCCATCACTGCATTGGTAAATGATTAGAACTCAAAATTCAAGAAACCCTTAGACACGCTGGCCCCAGTGATGGTCACCCACATTAAAAACCACAAACCCACTCCCTGGTATACCTCAGAAAGGAAATAATTAAAGCAAATGGGAAGAAAACTAAAATGCTACTGGTAGAAATCAAAATCTTAAACCAACAGGAACAACAGAGGAAGGCACCAAACAACACAGAAGCCAAAATACCTGTTTCTCAAAAACAATCACTTAATCAAAAGACTTGCCTACAGAGCCCTATCATATTGTCAACAAACTCCTTGGAGATACCACACTCTACACACTTCCCTAACATTTAAAACACAGTGCAACAAGCTGGCTAATCCTTCATTGAAAAGATCAACCTCATCAGAACACATATTGATGACACTACTTCCATTTAGGCTGACACTGGCAAGCACTACAAACAACACCTATCCAGCCCCTTTCTCTTTTCACCCTCTTGCAGAACATAAGAACATAAGAAATTGCCATGTTGGGTCAGACCAAGGGTCCATCAAGCCCAGCATCCTGTTTCCAACAGAGGCCAAAACCAGGCCACAAGAACCTGGCGATTACCCAAACACTAAGAAGATCCCATGCTACTGATGCAATTAATAGCAGTGGCTATTCCCTAAGTAAAATTGATTAATAGGCATTAATGGACTTCTCCTCCAAGAACTTATCCAAACCTTTTTTGAACCCAGCTACACTAACTGCACTAACCATATCCTCTGGCAACAAATTCCAGAGCTTTATTGTGCATTGAGTGAAAAAGAATTTTCTCTGATTAGTCTTAAATGTGTTACTTGCTAACTTCATGGAATGCCCCTAGTCCTTCTATTATTCAAAAGTGTAAAAAGAAGTTGACTCATTACTTACAGCCGTGAAAGTCACTACATACCCAAGTTACCCCTGCTCCTTCTAGCTCATCAAACAGGCCAAATCGGAAGCACTCAACTGTCTTAAACACACAATCAACACCTCAAAAATAGAAGGTCACCTATCAAACTGCCTAAAAAATGGTCAGACCTACATTGAAGAAACACAGCCTGGATTCAAATCTCCTAAGCAACTATTGCCCAGTCTCTAATCTCCTTTTTATCAGCAAAATCATAGAAAAATAAGCCCAAATACAACTGACAGACTTTCTCTGAATCACAATATCATCTAAACTCTTTCCAGTTCAGGTTTAGGCCATACCACAGTACAGCATCAACACTAGTCAGCATGGCTGATGTTCTATACCTCTGCCTAGACTATGAACAATCTGCTCTTCTTGAACTCCTGCATATGACAAAACAGACTACAAACTCCCGATCACATGCCTTATGGACTAAGGACTTTGAGGCCCAGCACTAGACTAGTTTAAATCATTCCTATGGAATTACTCTGAATGTATCTCTGGGATACACATCCTCTCATTTCATCCCTTTAATGCTGAGCATCACAAGGATATGTACTCTATTCCCCATTTACATGGCCCCATTCAGTAGACTGCTCAGAAACTTCCAGAAACCATACTACTCCAACACATATGAAATTCAGCTACTATGCTCTCTAGGTCAAGTTCCAGACCTTGCAATAACTAAACTAACCATCTGCCTTAGAACTCAGAGCAACTACACTTCAACAAATTAAAACTAAACCCTCAAAAAACAGAGGTATTATGGATCTGCAAAAGTGACTATAAATACATTCACTTGAAAGTTACTGTTGATGGAACTATGCTACCTTTCTGATAACAAATCTAAAGTCTGAGTTTCATAATTGGCTCAAGCTCACAGTAGAAGCCCTAACCTCTTCAGCCTTTCCTCAAAGGGGAGCTGTTCCATCTCCTTTATCATTTTGGTTGCCCTTCTCTGTACTTCTCCATCGCAACTATATCTTTTTTGAGATGCGACGACCAGAATTGGACACAGAATTCAAGTTGTGGTCTCACCATGGAGCGATATAGAGGCATTATGACATTTTCCGTTTTATTAACCATTCCCTTCCTAATAATTCCTAACATTCTGTTTGCTTTTTTGACTACTGCAGCACAGTGAGCCAAAGATTTTAAAGTATTATCCACTATGATGCCTAGATCTTTTTCCTGGGTGGTAGCTCCTAATATGGAACCTAACATTGTGTAACTACAGCAAGGGTTATTTTTCCCTATATGCAACACCTTGCACTTGTCCACATTAAATTTCATCTGCCATTTGAATGCCCAATCTTCCAGTCTTGCAAGGTCCTCCCGTAATGTATCACAATCCGCTTGTGATTTAACTAATCTGAATTATTTTGTATCATCCGCAAATTTGATAACCTCACTCGTTGTATTCCTGTCCAGATCATTTATATATATATTGAAAAGCACTGGTCCAAGAACAGTTCCCAGAGGCACTCCTCTATGTACCCTTTTCCATTGAGAAAATTGACCATTTAATCCTACTTTCTGTTTCCTGTCTTTTAACCAGTTTGTAATCCACGAAAGGACATCGCCTCCTATCCCATGATTTTTTAGTTTTCTTAGAAGCCTCTATTGAGGGACTTTGTCAAACGCCTTCTGAAAATCCAAATACACTACATCTACTGGTTCACCTTTATCCACATGTTTATTAATCCCTTCAAAAAAATGAAGCAGATTTGTTAGGCAAGACTTTCCTTGGGTAAATCCATGTTGACTGTGTTCCATTAAATCATGTCTTTCTATATGCTCTATGGTTTTGATCTTGAGAATATTTTCCACTATTTTTCCCAGCACTGAAGTCAAGCTCACTGGTCTATAGTTACCCAGAACACCCCTGGAGCCTTTTTTAAATATTGGGGTTACATTGGCCACCCTCCAGTCTTCAGGTACAATGGATGGTTTTAATGATAGGTAACAAATGTTATCTAATAGATAAGAAATTTCATTTTTGAGTTCCTTCACTAACCTAGGATGCATACCATCCAGTCCACTTTCTATTTCAATAACTTTTTCACAAATTTATCTTCTTCTTAAACTCTACGACATGAAATTGAAGGTTATAGGAAGGAACTCTGACTGAAGGTCACACTGTGATAGCCCCACTCAGTGCCATGAAGAATTATGTTAAGCTTGAGAGATGTGAGATTATACATACATGTTACAGCAAAGTTTGCATAGTAAGATGGTTAGATAATAGCATGGTCACTTTCACAAGTAACTGTGAACATGTTCAATCAAAGAAAAAACAAAGAGTTGTCTGGTATATAAAACTTCAAAATAAATAGCCTAGATCCTGTAAATACTCAACCTAAGGCTTGGATTCATCATTCCTTGCAGAATGCTGAATCATACGAAAACAGGGAGGGGGGGGCAGGCCTGTGAAAGCCTGCAGCCTTCGCACCACAGCGGTGTGCCGGCTGCCAGCTTTCACACCGAATAGCGCCACCGTGAAAGGTGGTGCTATTCGGTGTGCTACTGCTGACGATAATGTTAGCAACATTATCACTGGCAGGGAAGACACCACCGACTCATCCCCTCCCCACCCTGACTCCTCTCCTCCCCCTAATTTGCATTCTATTGCATGCGAAATGGCCCTTATCGCATGCGATAGAGGCTTATCGCACATGATACGGCCGTATCACGTGCAATATGCCTTTGATAAATGAACAATTCTAATCAATTTAAAATATAATTTTCAATAGAAATTTTTTTTTTTGAAAAAAGGAGAAAATACTTCATATACCACTATGTGGAAAACAAATTTCAAGTGCTACAGATATAATCATGAGTTTTATATCTCCTAAATGCTAACTTTTTTGTGATATTATATCCAAAAAACTTTATCACAACTTGTGAATGAATGAATTCAAAACAACTTAAGTTACAAGTCATGTAGATGTAGTGGCAAGGACCCAAATTGTTGTGGAGCACGCCCTCATACCCTGTTAGCTCAGAGGCACGGTCCCATCTAAGGTAGGATGAGAGCCCTTGGGTCACAGCGCGGCTCAGGGAGGAGCCCCAAGACACACCGCAAGAGGTGAGCAGGTACAAGCATGGGTAGAGCAAGAGCAAGGCTGGACTGAAGACAAGGCAAGGATTATCCGGAACAGGAACAAGGCAGGCTCAGACCTCCACTGGACCTACATACACCAATGAGACCCAACAACGCAATGCTGGTCTCGAGAGTAGCCCTCCAGCCACTCGATAGCCCTTCCGGACCCGTCGCTAGGGAACGACGAGTGTGTGAGACCAAACGGAGGCTTAGGGCAGGAACATGAAGACTCAGATGAAGACTCAGGATACTCAGAGGATTCAGACGAAGGCTTAGATACTCAGACAAGGACTCAGGATACTCAGGAGACTTGGACAAGGATTCAGGATACTCAGAAGTCTCGGACAAGGATTCTGGTTGCTCACAAGTTTCAGGCAAAGATTCAAGAGTCAGGTGAAAGTACTGGGTGTGAACTGCATCGCAGCACACCCTACACAGCTGCCCATGGCTGGTCTCAGACCATGCTGAACGCGAAGCAGACTCCAGGCGAAGACATGGAACTTGAGACTGGAACATGATGAAGATTCAGTGGAGGCCTGCACCAGGGCACGCCCTACACAGCCATCCGTGGCTGGTTGCGGACCACGCTAGAGTGGAGCAGGTTCTGGCAGAGTCTTAGGCATGGATGGAAGCAGACACAAGGGAACTCCATAGACCGGGACACGATTCAAGACTCAGGATACTCAGAAGCAAGGCATTAAAAACAGAAGTCTCCTGGAGTCTTGTGCTGCAGACGAGAAGAAGGCCTTGTACCATGAAGCACCCTACACTGCCTCACAGTGGGCTGGTCATGGACCATGACATGGCACACCAAGCAAGGTGGACAGATGAGGGACCTGGAAACTGGACGAAGAGCTGAAGATGAGACGGATGAAGTCAAGACAGGAACATCAGACATCAGGAACAAGGAACATGGCACCTCAGGACACGGGACATCAGGACGTCTGGACACGGAAGATCTGGAACATCAGGAACAGAAGACAGGCGACGAGGGAGCTCCGACAAAGGACAAGACCAGGAACATCAAAAAGATGAGGTTCATGAACATGAAGGACACGGAAAGAAGATCCATCAAGGCACAGGAAGACCACAGAGGACCTGGATCCATAGAAGACCACAGAAGCTGTGAGACTGGATCCAAAGGCCCTGAGTAACAGCAGCAAGGCCATTTTATAGGGTTGAAGCGGAACAGGCTGATGACATCATCAATGAAGGCCGCAGGCCTTTTCCCATCATTGGCTCTTTAAATCTCAATGAGAGGCGCGCACCTATGCCTAAGGTGAACTGGAGGAAGCAGACACATTGGCGGCGTACCTGCCGCATGGGAGGTCCGAGAAGAAGTGGCTCCCTGCCGCAAAAATGGAAGAAGAGGCAGGCACCAACGGAGATGGCTTCCCTGCCGCTCAAGGTCCCCAGCAGCGGCTCCAGCCATGAAGAGGAACATTGGGCAGCTCAGTCCTGTCGTGGCCTCCGGGTCACGGAGGATGGCATTGGGCTGCCATGCTCAAGGAGGTAGGGGACTGCCCATGCTTGCTGCGGGCAGGATCACAACACAAATATTTTGAATTAATTCAATGCAATTCATGCTCTTGAGTTTTCATAGAGCTCTTGAAATGTATTTTCCATATTGTGCTATCAAGACTTTTCTCCTTTTTTCAGAAAAATTAAATTGAAAATTATGCAACTTTGTTTTCAACATGGACAAGCATACAAAATAGCCACACATGTGGGGACTCCGAAGCTCAGTGAAGGAAATAACAATAAAAGAGACTCTTTTTCACTCAATGCAATCCTCTGGAATTTGTTGCCAGAGGATGTGGTTAAGGCAGTTAGCTTAGCTGGGCTTAAAAAAAGGTTTAGTCAAGCTGACTTAGGGAATAATCACTGCTTATTACTGGTATTAGTAGCATGAGAACTATTTAATGTTAGGGTACTTGCATTTGTATCCTGCATTGTGAACTTTTGGAAACAGGATGTTAGGCTTCATTGACCTTCAGTCTGACCCAGTATGGCAACTTCTTATGTTCTTATGTCTTTTTTTCAGAACATTTATATTAATAATTATACTGAAAATTGATTTGAATTGCACATAAAAGTTGCATGTTTACAGGACCATATTCAATCTCTCAACTAAATATTGAGGCATGTAAATGATAGAAATGACAAGGCAGCATTTTTATAACTACTAGTGATTGCCCATTACATGGCTAAAATTAGAGTTGTTGATTTGATGGATAGGCTTCTGTCAACTTATTGTCCTCTCATCAGTAAGAAATGGTGGTGAAACGTGTTTGTCAATTCTATTACCGGCAGAGCTGTTGCTGCCTGGCATCTGCACTATTGTATGACAGAGCTCTCAGCTACATTAACACATTTGGAGTTCCATTATGAGACTGCTCAAGAGTTTTTCTCTTCATCAATTAGGTGGACCAACTGCTGTGGTGTCTACCTGTGTCTGACATTGTAGAAAATGGAACACCACAAATTGCAGAGTAATCATTGATTGAAACCTCCAACTGTATAACGTACAATATTTCTGAATTCATTATTCCAACTATGGATGATCAGAGTTCATTATAATTAGAACAATGATTCATTCAGTTTGTCTAAATTAAAGATTTTATTGAAAGTTTTATCAATTAAAATCTAATTGATTAATAGAGTGATTATTTCAGTGGTTTAGAAAGTTAGATGCACTTTCACAATTTCCCAAGTAGCACTACATATTATTGACTGCAAGTTTGCACAGATTTAATTCAGAGTAACCACAAAACTAAGAGGTGATTCAGACCTCTTAATTAAGAGTTAAAGTTTGTTCTCTCACCATGCTGACAAATAGCAGTCAAAATAGGTGCTAACTTCTCCCTCTATGAAGACATCTGCATCAGTGTTTATCTTTGTGCAGGTCAGTAAAGCTTAGCAGCTGGACATAAACACCTCTGGTCAGCATCTGTTCTCACTGAAGTTCAGATGGGGATGAAGGCATGTAGGTAGGTTTCTTCTGGCCCTGAGAATGTTGTCTGTTGGTTTTGGTGGGAGCTCTCAAATGGAATGCTTCTCTGCAGTCGTCATGCTGGTGGGAATCCCTGACTCTTACGCTTCACTTACTTTTATAGAAGTGAATCTGCATATTAGATGCATAGTCAGTGCATATGAATGAGGGCTAAGTTCAGCTTGGGAGTTTCACACTTTTTTTTTATAAGAAGTGAAGAGGTCATTTTAGTATAGATAACTCCATAGCCTCAAAATGACATTAAATATAAGATTTCATCCAATCAGTATCAAAGCTCTTTGTTTCAAGCAGAGCCAAGCAAATAGACAGACAGAATAGCAGCAGTACCAAGGATAGGTTTTACAGCCTAGGCATTCTTTCAGCTTTATTCAGTTCTCTCTCAAATAGAAGAATGACCGTAATGCTTTGCTGTCCTTCTTCCATTTTCTTTGGTTCAGAAAGCAATCTCCTTTGAGATAGGCTCAGGAAATGGTGACCTGAATTGTGCCTACAATATGTTGCATTTTGCTGCATGTATTGCACCTAGATCACTACCAAGATATGTGCTGTATGCTGCAAAAGACTATACTACTATTGTTTTGAGGCCATACTCTACAATAAACCAACACATATTATGCAGTCAGTCATTTAAGTTTTCCAACTTATGTGACTACCTGAAAGTGTACACTTCTCACAGAATGTGCATGAATTAGAGTGGGTGAACCAAAGTTGCATATTTGGGGCACAACTTAATTTTTCTTAATTTGCATAAAATGTGTTTGACTAGCATCAGAAGCATGTTAGTAAAATAATATGTCTCATGCAGATATTTCTATATTTTTATAACTTGAATTGAGAGTGGAAAACCCCTGAAAATCATACGAGCAATGATCTATTTATGACTGAGAAACTGAATTGTACTGCTAAATTTGCTTGAAGCAAACACTGAATATCTGAGATGTCCTTGTTTTCTGCGGGATCATGCAGACTGGTTGATTTTTTTTCTTTTGTGTGTTTTCCCTCCCAAAGTGTCTGCCTGGAGAACTTCATTCCCTGACTGGCTTTTGGCTGGAGGGGGAGCTTCCTCACTTCAAACCCCTCAGCACTTCCCTTTTGCCCTCCAGGTCCACTACTGCTGGGACAGATGTTTTTCTTGCAATATACCCACGGCCTGAGTGCATCTTTAGGGCATGCTTTTTCAGTGAAGAGATTCAAATCATCTGCACTACAGCTTGCAGTGCTATAAATGAGCCAAGAAACCAGCTCCCAAATTATTTATTCTAAAAAAAAGAAACACAATTCAGTAGGAAAATTTAGAATGACAAAAACCTCTAACTGATAGAAAATTGAATATGTGAAGGCACTCTTTAATTCAAATAAAGAGAGAGAGTTCACTTGAAGAATTAAATGAAAATATGCAGGACAACATGTCAATCAGTACTGAAACTTTATCGGTAAGAAAATATTCAGATGAACAGATTTGAATAGCCAGGTCATGGTTATTCGTTTGTTTGTTTTTTTGTGATGTGATGGGCTGATGCACTAATCTGCAGGATTTCCTGGGGGTTTATCAGCAATTTTGTGTGCATTTCTTCAAAAGATGCAAATGAGCTCCATAGAAGAATTGCATATGAATTTAGCTACTGGGCTTGGCAAATAAAAGATAACCTACACTTCTTGCAGTTATCTTATTTTTCTGCTGGGTCCTGTAGCAAAATTTCTTTTGAAGAGTTATCCTTTTTATGAAAACCAATATACAACGATGTTTTTGAATACCGATTTTCAAAATATTTATACAAATAATGAGTTGGTTTACATATTGTTTTGCACCGCAGCAAACCACACCACAGTTCCAGGAAAACAACCTTGCCTGATGTAAGCCAGAACAGTTAACTCACCCTCAAATCCAGTTGGCTACATAAAAAAAAAAAAATGATTTGCACCTTTCACAAGAGCCATAATTACATGCTAACCTCTTTGACCTCTGCATGTCAAATAAATTCACTGGCACAAACTTGGATACCATCATCCAATGTAAAGTTTTTCAAACTTATTTAAAATGGCTCGAACTAGAAATAGATATGTTATGTGGCCTTCCACATTCCAGCTCCAATCAGATTCCTTATATCCCTTGCTTTGCTATACTGTTTGATAGCTTTTTGATAGGTAAAATGATTAAATAGTCACTGAAAAGATTTAGTGGTTTTTAGATGCTAGGAAGGAAGCTTTGTTTTAGTTTAGTGTACAGGACTGCTGTCTTATCCCAGAATTTTACCATATAGCAGAACTGATACTTTGGTGCTTTGTTGGATCCAGTCCATATAAATACATTTGGAAGAAACATTATATATTTTCCACCTTTTGCTATTTTTACAAAACGCTTCTTCTATTGTGTTAACCATGTGCAGGGATCCTGATGCCCTGCAATTCTAAAGCCAAAGTAAAGGATTCAAAATGTGGCCTTTGCTACAGAATTGGCTGATTCCCTACAGAAATGCAGGCAGGGACCAGATTTTGTCGAGCCAAATATGGGACGTGATTGCTGGTCATTGTTCACTTCAGCAAAACCCTCACTCTTTTCTTTCCTGCCGATCTCCTCCATTGCTGATTGGGTCAGCAGTAGGAGGAGGAATGATAAGGTATCTCCAACCATGTCCTTGCCAGCAGAGGCCTGACTGGTGAGTACAAGGATGGTCTACAATTTCCCACACAGTTTAAAGCCTGATCTGGGCCCTAGGCAGCAGAGGGTGAGGTTTTGGCCAAAGGGGCTGCCAATTTCCTCCTCCATCTACCAGCCTCATGAGTGCAAAAAAGGGGGATTGGTTGATGAAATAGGGGCCTGGGGGATTGAAAGTATGTATACGAGTTGCTGTGGGAACAGGAGAATGAAAGTGGAACTGGGGAAGCTGTAAAAGAGGATGTCTGATGGGATTGGGAATGAATGTGTTTGTGTGTCTGTGTGTGTGTGTGTGTGTGTGTGTGTGTGTGTATGTGTGAAAGAATTGATAGGTTTGGTTGAGAGTGTGGCTGGGGGAGAGTTTAAAAGAATGAGGTATTAAAGTGAGGCTGGTTGATCAGTGTATGGCTGAGGTGTGTGAAAAAGAGGTCAGGAGGACTGATGTGTGTGTATGTGTATGTGTGTATGTGTGTGTGTGTATGTGTGTGTGTGTGTGTGTTTGTGTAAATACCTTGGATGGGGGATATGACAGAGGACAGGGGAAAGGATGGGAAATGGGAAACAGGATTAGAGCCTTTATAGGAAATCTCTTTCCCCATATGCATCCTCCTGAAGATCCCAGAATATGCTTCTTTCTTTCCTGCCTCCAAGATCCCTTTTCTTTTTTCAAATCATCCTTCTCCTGCCCCATCCCAAACTTCACTTAGATCTTCCCATTCCTTTCCTCCTACCTTCTCCTCCCATATTTCTGGTATTCTCTCTTCTCCTCTGTATTCTCCTATCCTCCCACTTCCACATCTTCCTTTCCTTCTCTTCCTCCCCAACACATCTGTTTTTGACCCTTTCCTCCTCTTCAAGTCTCATTCTTCTCTTCCCTGAGATCCTCCATTCCTCTTCTTTCTCCCAACCCAAGATCTTCTCTCTTTTTCCAATCTCTCTCCATCTCTGAGATGCCTTCTTTTGCACCTTAACTCTCCTCATTCTTGAGAGCCTTTCCTCCCCATACTGATGCCTGAGATTCTCCATTCAAAAAAAAGAACAAAATAAATTGTACAGAGACACAAGGAAGTTTGGAAAACTATTTATATTTTGCAAAAATATATTGAGATTATTTATAATGCAAAATGATATAAATGTATATACATAATCCGCAGTATTGTCTAATTCTTGATGAAGATTCTACTCTCAAACTACCACAGGAAACTTGGGTCAATGATCATATATTTGGTGCAATATGATTTAGATGTTGCTCTCGACCCCTCCACTAACCCTGCCCCCAAAAATCTACCTCTTCTACCTGTATTTCATCATGTTGCGGTGCATATTCACTTCATTTTGTCATAAAACAATGTATTTCTGTTACAAGTTTTACTTTGTTCAGCTTAAAATTTTTGTGCACTGAAAAAAAAAAAAAATTATTTTCTGACATGCAGGATTGCTAAACAATGCCAAAATACAAGATAAACAAAGTTAATGAAGCTGACTGCTTTCTTTATCCAAGCATTTGTGCCCTGGAAACTGAAGGATTTACATCAGCAACAGTAGGTTTTTTTTTTTTTTTGTTTTTTTTTAGCAACTTGTTATCAAAATGTTCTTAAAATAAATCATTAGCCAACAAAGACAATTCTCTCCTCCCTCATGTATGCCAAAGCTTTCCAGTTTGTAAACCCTGACCCTGTGTTAGTTCTTACCTCTCACTAAATCTCTCAACCTGCCATGAAAGCAGGTATAGCAATTTTCATTTCTTTACACTTGAAAAATCTAATTCCAAATGAGATGCCCTCATTTTAAAAAAAGAATAAAAAATACTCTCTAGAGAGAAGACCTAGTACTTTAACCATACTTTTTTGCCCGGGCTGGTGAAATCTCTCTTTTGTTTGGAAAGATTTCAGCTGAGGCACACGGACTCTAGTGCTCATCTGCTCCACCTCCCTGCCAGTGATCTCTTGGATACTTTATTTGTTTCTTATCCATTTTTATTCTTCCCATATGTTACAGACCAAAATAGAGGATTAGTCGGGTTGGGGGGTGGGGAGAAATGGGACAGTTTCCCTTCCCCGACTGCTAGCACAATTCTGAATTTGGAAAGAGGAAGCAAGCATTGTTATATGGATTTTTCAACCAGATTTTTATAAAACGCCTCATTGTAAAATAGAGAAAACATAATGCCCATACATAAAGCATATACAATGCTCTGATGGTCTGCTGGCTTTCAAATTAAAATCAGCTGTCGAGTAGCAGGTAACGTTACCAATTTTATCAGGATAAATTCAAACCCATTCATATTTTATGAATGACTACTGTAAATTGAAATTTCATATCCCAGGTTCAGGGCTCAAAAGTGATATCCCTTAACCCCTTGAAATAACAGATGTAACTTCTTGTCTCATTGCAGTAATTTAACCCTTTGACTGCTAACATGCTTGCCACCCAGTTGCCTATGAAGAAATGTTGTTGTTTTATCAAGTAAAATATTCAGATCACATAAACTTATTTATTATTCATGTCTACTTAGCCAAATTGTAATCATTTTTTTTTCAGCACAATCATGTCTTTGAACTGATGCATTGATCCTGTAGTTATCATGTTACACATACCAATAATTCCTTCTAAGTGGTGAGATTTTGTAAAACCAAAGCTTTTTGCAGTAATAATGCTTCATTGCAATAACAATTACAGGCAATATAGGAACATTTTAGTAGTAAGAGCAGTCATCCATTCCTGAAACTCTTATTTTATTTATTTATTTATTTATTTAGCTTTTATCTAATTTTATAAAATAGAACTTGTGATGGAATATCTTATTGCTTGGATATTGTTTTTCATAGGTGAATTTGGCAGGGGTAACAGAGTGCCTTCACACAACTTATTAACCACCTTTCTTTGATCTATGAATTTAGTGCCTGAGGATTAAAGTATCTATTTATTGATTGGGTTTTCTGAAACTACAAAAAGATAGGAATTACCAAACACTTTTCTAACCCTAAATGTTTTCATCAGTATTCCTTCTTGAACAAAAATGTGGATCTGAATTCTGCAGTATATTTCAATAATTCTTCTGTTTATGGTGGGGGTTAGAGGAAAAAAGTATTTGCAGAAGAAATAATGTCATTAATTATTTCTTTTGATTTAATTAAAAAAAAATATGTTTCAGAATACCTTAATATGCAGATCCTGTTTTCCTGGAGGTAAAAAGATCATTTCTGGGTGGTCTACAAACCACTACTAGTGGATTTTGGACTCTTCATTATTACCATCATTTATTTCTTCCACTTTTTCCCAGCAATTGAGTTCAAAGCATGTTACAACAAAGACTCAGGTTTTACAGTAAAAAATTCAAAATCACAGTGTATACTGTAGTGATAGGGTTATAAGCAACAATACAGTACAATACAGTCATTTCATGATATCATGATATGTGTTGTGGTTATGGGTGGTGGACCCCTGGGCCGAGGGGGAGTTGGCGCCACCTGTGGGGTTGGGCCCCATAGTTCCCCACCATCAGCAGTCGAGGCCATAGAGGAGCAGAGACCCCGCTAGGGCATCACCACTACCAGCCCACATTCCCCTCAGGTTGAGCCGTTGGGTACCGGGGCTGGCTGGACCTATGTGGGGTCTCTGGGAGTCTCGGTGGAGTGGTGACACGGGCCAGAGCCAGGTGCAGGGTCCAGACACAGAAGAGGGTCGGCATTCAGGCGATAGTAGAAGCTGGCGGCGAATCTAGTAATTGGTACACAGGTGGTGATCATGGCAGGTGGCAAATCTCACGACGGTTATCCAGGCTATGGTCAGGGCAAGTGGAGAATCTCGTAGTCGTTTATCCAGGCAGTGTTTGTGGCAGGCGGCAAATCTTATAGTTGTTTATCCAAGCAATGGTCATGGCAGGCAGCGAATCTCGTGGTCGTATCCAGACGAAGGTCAGAGTCCAAAGGCAGACCAAACAAAGAATGGGTCAGGAGTGCGGGGAAACCCTCTGGGGAGAAACAGGAGCAAGAGACAAGCAGCCAAGAAGGCAAGGCAAGGTCTGTGGGCCAGACCTTGCCTTAAATAGCAAAAGGTGCAGGTAGTTGAAAGGGGGGGCCATGGAAACTTCCTGTCGCAGTCCCTTTAAGTCAGGGGAGGTGGTGCATGTGCATGCCTAAGGGCTCACGGAGAGGGAGGAGCCTGAGACCGCGCATCAGGAGAGAGCAGCGTCGAAAGGACCGGCTGTTACAGCCCAGCGGGGAGCCCAGGAGGAGCCACATTGGAAGTGGTTCCCTGCCGCTGCCAGAGTACCGGGGCCCATCTGGGCTGCGCCACAGCATGGGTAGGTGAGAGAGGCGGGAAGCTGTGGCCAGCTAACACAAAAATATGCTAATTTGTACAAGAATAAAGATAAAAGGGTGCAGATATAGGGACACATTGTAAATATACAAGCAGAATGAAGATAAATATTCTGGGGCACAAGCAATGCCCTTTCTGAGGGATTTGCTATTGGATCCAAGCAAGGAGTTTAAGGTACTGCAAGGGGCTGAAGGTTGCAACAAATAGATTATCAGTTTCCTTCTGAAAGTGAGCAGGTCAGGTATTTTCCTGATATCTACAGGTAGTGAGTTCAAGAGGGTGGGGCAAGTGCTGAGAAGATTTACTTTCTGGTACTTGTAAGCCACACTTTCGGGGCTGGTAGAGAGCACAGAGAGTAAACATGAGTGTATAAAGTGACATGGTTTGTGAGGTAGGAAAGAGCTTGGACCTTTAATTTCTTGAAGACAAATATCAGGATTTTGAATAAGGTGGAGTTGTATGCTAAGAACCAATGTAAAGTTTGTAAGAGTGGAGTGATCTTCTTAAATTTATGAAATTGAGCTTAGTTTATGCTGCTGAATATTGCATGAGCTGCAGTGGGATACTTATCTTTTTCTGTATCTCCCCAAAGAGAGGGAATTACAGGAGTCTAGGTGGAAGATTATATAGGCCTGGACCACTTTTGTGAAGCTAGGGCCATCAAAGAAGTGATGGAGATGGAATACTTGGCATAGGTTAAAGAAGACCAGTTTAGTCCTCTGGCAACAAATTCCAGAGCTTTATTGTGCATTGAGTGAAAAATAATTTTCTCCAATTAGTCTTAAATGTGCTACTTGCAAACTTCATGGAATGCCCCCTAGTCCTTCTATTATTCGAAAGTGTAAATAACCGATTCACATCTACTTGTTCAAGACTTCTCATGATCTTAAAGGCCTCTATCATATCCCCCCTCAGACGTCTCTTCTCCAAGCTGAACAGCCCTAAGCTGGGTTCAAAAAAGGTTTGGATAAGTTCTTGGAGAAGTTCATTAATGCTATTAATCAAGTTTACTTAGGGAATAGCCACTGCTATTAATTGCATCAGTAGCATGGGATCTTCTTAGTGTTTGGGTAATTGCCAGTTTCTTGTGGCCTGGTTTGACCTCTGTTGGAAACATGATGCTGGGCTTGATGGACCCTTGGTCTGACCCAATATGGCAATTTCTTATGATCTTAAAGTGTAGCATAGATTGTCATACCAACATGCTCCCAAAGAGCTCCCAAAGAGTAAATGCAGGCTTGGTGAGGATAGCCATTTTATGAGAACAGCATCCAAAATCTTATAAACAATTTTGTGCCTTGGTGTTCAATTTAGGGACCTATGAAATTATCCATGTTTGGATGCTTCTCCAAAATGCCAGACTGCATAAGTGACCAGCTTAGCTGATTATAAATAGTTGTTAGCTGTGCTACCCATGTCTTGCTCAGAAGCAAGTTCTTGGAAATGTGGCAATATGTTTTTAGATCAACAAATCTGCTCTTCAAAATCATACCAAATACAAAACTTGCAATCCTGATTTTTCAGCTATATTCCAGTAATCACACTCCATTGGTAATTAGTGGTCTCTAGGGAGTTATACGAAGCTGGGAAGCTTCCAAATGCATCCATATTAGTTGAAAAACCAAAACTATTCATGTCCTGTGAAGCATGTCTCATACTGTACTTTCAGAAGTTCATATATTTTAGGTGAATATATTATTTTAAAAAATGATGCATTTACATTAATGAATATGATGACCTCTTCAGGAGATGCCAAGATGGTGAAATAGGACAGCTCAATGTTTGGATGAGCATCTTACCTAACATGTTTTTATTTCTTTTTCTTGTCCCATGGTTAAATGAAAGAAGAGATTACAGTCCTTCAGTGCAGCACATGCATCCCCTATGTTATAGGGACCAATCAGCTCTTCCAATGCTGTATGTAATCCTGAAGCAAACCACTGGGGAGTTTGGGGAGAGAAGTGGTGTGCTATGACCTGACAGCTGTGACATCTGTGGGAAGTCCTGATAATTGGCCTAGTCAACAGCAGCAGGTATTTACGTTAGAAAGACCTAAAAAAGCCTCTGGAGGTAATAGTGAGAGTTTATTCAGTGGGTAAAGAATATGCAGTTGACGGAGAGGAAAGTGAATGAATGTGTAGTACTAATTGTAGATATCAAGAGGTGAGCTGAGTTATTGGAAAAGAAATGGGAAGAATAAAGTGCTATGCATAATATGATAATTAAAAAAAATTCCATCACAACTCACCTACTCAAAAAAATAATATGACTCAGTACTGCAATCACATCAAAACAAATAAAGGTGAATTGTAAAAGTCCAAAATGCGTATCAATTAGGGGATGGGCGAATATGTTGGGCTGGGACGTACCGAGTGGATTTTAAAAGCCACCCAGATGTGCATGTAAATGCTGCTGCGTGCACATATTGGAATTTCTCAAAAAGGGGAGAAGCATGGCCATGGTCTAGGTTAGGCATGGGCAATACATGAGTGTTTCAGGACTTTAACCAGAAATGTTCACGTAAATACTTACGTGATCTGGCACGCACTGAGGCCCCCTGCCATGTAACTTTACTTCTGCTATGGATAGCGTGTAAGTAAAAAAAATAAATAACAAGACATTTTGGTGGGATTTAAAGGATCTGGGGTAACTGGGGGAGTGTACAGGATATTAAACTGTGGGAGCTGGAGGACCTGTATGTTAACTGGGTGAACTGCCTTTATTTCTATCTATGGTGTACAATTCTGGTCACTACACCTCAAAAAAGATACAGCAGAACTAGAGAGTATAGAAAATGGTAATAAATATGATTATAAAGATGGATCATTTCACTTATGAGGAAAGGCTAAACAGGTTAGGACTCTTCTGCTTGTAAATTTAGAGGGGATATCAAAGAGGCTTATATAATGATGTATGGTAATGACTAAGTTAATAGGGAATGGTTATGCTATCATATAGCATTAAACCTAGGGGACACTCCCTGAAACTAACAGCAGATTTAAAACAAATTTAAGGAAGTAATTTTTCAGTCAATGCCCAGCTAAGCTAAGGAACTTGAAAGAAAAAAAAATGGTTAAGGCTAGCAATATAACACAGTTTAAAAAAGGTTTAGACACATTTCTGGAAAGCAGATCCAAAAATAATTATTAGTCAGATAGATTGTTTTATCCACATCTTAATTAGATGTATCTTGTCCAATTCGACACTTTCTGAAACTGTGGAGCATTGTACAAGAATACTTCTTCAAACGTTGTTACGTATAAATTTGCGAGGCTAAGAGCCATGGTGGCTCCCATAGCCGTGCCTTGTTTTTGTTTATACCAGACTTCCTGGAAAGTGAAAAAAATTCTCACATAGGGCCAGTTCAGCTAAAGTCCTCAAAAAATTAGTGGGAATGCGGTGTGGTCGTACTCTTTTCTCCAGCGTCTGTGTTACTATTTCTAATGCTGCCATTGCAGGCAGTCCAAAATATAGAACAGGCTATTTTAGTCACATTAGATATCCAAGCATTATACACCAACATACTCCAGATGTACTTTTTATATTTATGTCATCAGAATTATAAAATGTGTGAATGGACTGCTCAATATTCCCCAAACTACTTCTCAATATTGGCCCGACAGCAGCCAGTGTTTCGCATACCAAATGCTTCTTCAGGAGCCAATTAAACATGCAATGTCCTTGTACTTTTCTAAAAGTACAAAATTGGGAAAAGCTATAATTAGTAAAAATTAGATTCTATAATTTTTGACATCTTTAGTTTGAATAACCATTTTTTGAAACCGCAAATGATTGATTAGACCGGAAGACCTCATCAGCTGTTGCGGGACTTCGTCAGGCTTGCTGATGCGGTTATAAAAATAATAAATTCTTTTTCATCCTAAAGATAAAATATTCATTGCTTTTTGTTTGAGTTTTTTGGAGGAAGTGGTAATATCTTTTTACTGCTGTTCAGGATTTCCTTTTTTTCTTTGATTATTGATTATTGATTGGGAACTTATAGGCTCTTTTTTCTTGATTGGTTGAAAAGTTAACCAGATAAACTTATCTATCTAATTTTGAAATAATGCTCAGTGACATGGCTGCACCATTAAATATACCTGACTATAAAAAATGTTCATCCTGCTAACTTTAGAATTACTCTATGGCATGACCAAAATTAGCTAAATAAATTATCTGGCTAACTCTGAACATTAGAGTTAGCCAGATAACTAATCTGGCTAATTTAACTCCACCTAGACATGTCGCCAGAATACTCCTATGTTATCCAGCTAAATTTTAGCTGAATAATGAGTTATCTCTGGTTAAAACTTAGCCAGATAAGTGCCCAAAATATTCAAAAGTTGGCTTTTATTTAGACAATTCACAAGTTATCTGGTTAACTACTGTTGAAGATTAACACATTAATCCTTGTTAAATACCAAATTTCACATTTAACATGCATAAAAAACTTGTTATGTGTGTTATTAGTTATGTTTTTGTGAACATTATCTGAGAATATTTAAACATTAAAGGCAACACAAGAAACATTTTACTCAGCTAGATTACATCAAATACATCTTAGAAAGTTAGCTATATCTTAGTAGGTGTATTTAATTTTACTCCCCCCCCCCCCCCCCACTTCCTCCAGTGTATCAGCAGGCTAATATACCTGTTGATGCTCTTGTGCCATCCCTGGACAACCATCCTTACTGGGACAATAGTCCTGAATATAATTCAAGCCAAAATGTCCCCATTACCTCTCAAGGTTTCAAGGAGGGGTTTCCAAGTCCCCTAGTTTCCTGCTCCTCCAGATTCATTCTTCCCCTCTGATGATGTCAGGGTTCCCATGGGCAGGAGTAATCCCCAGTCACTTATGCCACACAAGTATCCAGATTCAAAATGGTGCTGGCTGTCCCTCAGTTTTCCTTTACCTTACACATGCGTGGAAAAGAGAAGGTGCAGGTCAGCTGGCATCATTTATTTTTTTTAGCATTGTAATTATTAATTGCTTATTTCAGTACAATGCAAGGCAATTTACAAGATGATTAAAACAAAATATTTAAATCATCCACATTAAGAATATGGGCATTGATGGGGCAGGTACAGCTGAAGGAGGAGGAGAACTGAGACTGCTTCAGAGGCTAAAGGGATCTTAGATGGAAATGAATCTGACCCCCTCCATGAAGCTTTGGAGTAGAGAGAACAGGACTTTTAGTTTTGAAGCCCCTTTAAATCATAGCAGGGGGGTTGACTTGGAGGGAGTTGCTGAGGCTGGTTCTGGGGGAGACTGAATCTGGGCATAGTGTGTTTTGAATCAGGGGGGCATCCTCAGCAGGGGGAAGAAAGACTTAACTCTTGAGGCTACTCCCCCATTTAAGGAGGAACTGAGTTCTAATGAATTCAAGTTCTTATGGCCAAAAACATGCATATGCTACCACCATTAGTAATGTACATGAGTTACCAGCATGAGGATGCAAGTTGCTATGATTTACTAAGGGCTTAATACCTTCAGTAAATCTAAAGGGTGTTAAAGCCTTTAGTGAATAGTGGAAACCTGTGTTCACATGGGGGGGAGGAGATGTTAGGAGGTTGACTAAATCATATTAAATAAGCCACATTAGGAGAGTGATCCAATATTTCCAAACCAACCGCATCATTCATCAAAATTCGTTATGGTATTAACGCACACAATAATGCGTTAATGTGTGCAAAAAACACTGTAGCGCATGGCGTGAATGCAAATGTTTGGGGTGGGTGGGATTGAGGAGGAGTTTTGAGTGAGAACTAGTTAAATTAGAGGTAATATTGCACTGTGTGATAGCAGAAGCTTTAATGCCTGAAATGACTACACCTTTTTCCCTGGGGGAGAGAGTGAGAGAGACTCACTGTGTGTGCCTATTTAAAACTCTATAGGAGGGCCACCTAATAGGTTGAGGTGAGGTGTTATTGGTAGTTTAGGGTTTATGGGACCAATTTTGCATGTAGAGTGAGGCGTACGCACAGCACAGTACACCTTGGTGAAGATTTGACATCATTTGGAGTGAGGAAAGTCTCACAAAGATGACATTTTATACTACATTATCTCACCCTAGCTTGATGGTACCCAGTTATAGTGAATATCTTCTATCTTCATACAGATCTTATGTATGGCTTGTGCCCTACAATCTATATTTAGCAGGTACAACATTTAAAATGAGTTCATTGTTCTGTGGATTTGTCTTTTCAAATGTTTAAGTAGAAACCAAGTTGACACTACTTGATTATTGCAAAATTCCTCTCTTGCTATATGAAAACTACTTAAGGGGAATGTCCCTGATGTTGGCATATCATGCAAGATAAACAACTTATTTTTACTCTGTTTTGTAGTTTCTAGCCTGTTATTTTGTAAAAAAGAAAGAGAGATTGAGAGAAAAAGAGAGATAGAACAGAACTGCTTCTGGTACTGGACAGAAATGTGAGACAGACTGGGATGCAGTCCAAGTCACTGACTGGTAATATTGTCTAATCAACAAAATTATAATAAACTATTAATACTACTTTGCAAAGTAATTATCCAGGTTATTGTTGCTAGACATAGGCACAAAGTTAGGGGATGTGTATATCCTGTGGGCAGAAAGGCAAATGATTGTCATTGATATCTGCAAATT
This sequence comes from Rhinatrema bivittatum, assembly GCF_901001135.1. NCBI lineage: Eukaryota > Metazoa > Chordata > Amphibia > Gymnophiona > Rhinatrematidae > Rhinatrema > Rhinatrema bivittatum. The sequence goes on along the minus strand of NC_042615.1, from coordinate 104,826,681 downwards.
GCACAAGATGACAGTATAATCATAAGACAGGAAAAGAGAATGAGAGCAATTCTTATACGCATTGATTAAAATTTATAGCCAGATATATTATCCCTCAAATATTTATATTAGCTGACTATTAGTAAATAAAACAATTTAACCTGGTGAAAATGTAGGTAAGGGTAGGTAACTGCTAAGTTTGTCAATCTTTTGACAAATGTATTGTTTTATCAAAAGAATAGCTCTGTATAGAAGAATGTCTCTGACTCATTTCCCTTGTGGATGACTAAAAAGATTTCTGAAATTCATATTCATCTTCCTTAATTTACTCTGTGAACTTGATTTACAGCATCACATGGCAGATTATGTTGCAATGTAGCCGGATAGGTGGTGCTATATGAATATTTAGCCACACTCAGTGGCCGCTACGGAGCCAGTGAATTCTTTATCCAGCTAAACAGTTAGCTGGATGAGTAAGATGAGGGATGGGGCCTTTCTGAGGCGCAACCACTGATCTGGCTAAGTGCCGCCAATAAAACGTGCTGCCATTAATCCTTATGTTCGTTAGACAGAAAAGTCTCGAATAGTTATTTAGCTATCCTATATTTAACTGGATAAACTTAATTGGTTAACTATAAGAAAACTGAGTATATTCAGCCATGTGGCCATGCCACTGAATAACTTGGCCAAGTTAACCAGATAAATGTATCCACATATTGGGGCAGATTTTCAAAGGCCCGCGCGCGCCGGTGCACCTATTTTGCATAGGCCGCCAGCACATGTAAAGCCCCGGGACGCGCGTAAGTCCCGGGGCTTCCTGTATGGGGCGTGTCGGGGGCGTGTTGGGGGCATGTCGAGACGACGCGCTGTTTAGGGGGTGGGGCACGGCATTTTGGGGGCGGCGATGTGGGCGTGGTTTCGGCCCGGGGGCATTCCGGGGGCGAGGCCATGGCCTCTGGAACAGCCCCCGGGACCGGACCACGGAACGGGGCACCCAGCCGACGCGCGCAAAGTTACGCCTGCTTTCAGCAGGCGTAACTTTGCCGACAAAGGTAAGGGGGGAGGGTATAGATAGGGCCGGGGGGGGGGGGGTGGGTTAGGTAGGGGAAGGGAGGGGAAGGTGCGGGGAGGGCGAAGGGAAGTTCCCTCCGAGGCCGCTCCGAAATCGGAGCGGCCTTGGAGGGAACGGAGGCAGGCTGCGCAGCTCGGCGTGCGCAGGCTGCCGATTTTGCGCAGCCTTGCGCGCGCCGACCCCAGATTTTATAAGATACGCGCGGCTACGCGCGTATCTTATAAAATCAGGCGTACTTTTTAAAATCTGCCCCATTATGTTCAGCTGGATAATGGGTGAATTTTGGACTCCACCTCTAAGGAAGAAAGTAAAAGGGATTTTTTTTTTGTCCACCAAGCAAGGACTGTTTCATGTATGTAAGGATAATTTTTAAAGCATTTATGCAAGTAAAACAATGCAACATTTATTTATTTATTTATTTATTTACTTATTTATTTGATTTCTAAACAAGTTTTCTTTCAAAGCCAGCTAAGACACTGCATTATAAATAGCGACATTCATTTTCAGTTTTTATTTTATTTTGCCTTGGAATTTCAATGTTATACTAAAGAAAAGTCTGTGGAAAAATGACTGATAAAATACATGCGAAAAATTAATACATTGGTTAATTTATAAGGTGCCATTCACCTCTTGTAATTTTCATTTTTACACTGTTATTTCTTGTTGTTGTTGTTGTTGTTGTTCAAACATTGAAATTCCCAGGAAATATAAAATACAATTTGAAAATGAAAGTCCCTAACTTTAAATAACCTCCTGTAAAATTATTAGCCCAATATAGAGGGAGAAATACACAAGTACCAGGTGTATGCTTCTATTTTTCCTTACATACCAGAGAGGTGCACACGGCAGCACAGTCTGGGCAGAGACTGGATTTCTGTTCACACTTTTTATTTGTAAAATGTATGTGCAGAGAAACCTGTGGATTCCTTTTAAGAGGATTGTTTCATCTTCAAATTGGGACTAGACTTAGCAGTACTGTTATGTGCTAGCTCCCCTATGTGGGAGACTAAGATGGTGATCCCCAGAGTTTTTAAACCCATGCCATCATCTTGGTGTGTGGACTTTTCAGTTATCCATGCTAGGGCCAGCATGTACCTTCGCTGTGCCAGTGTTACTTATTTTCTTTCGGCATGGACCCTTAGGTCTTTAGGATGACACTTGGGTAGAGTGAAAAAGAAAGGGTGCCTTTGCTTACTTTACCATGGTTTTGGAAACCTTTTGGGTAGGAGGAAGAAGATTTTCTAGCCTTCCTTCCTCTGGTTTTGGTTTCCCCTTTGCTTAAGAACTTCATTTCCTGCTATTTCAATATCCTAGGGCCCATGGACTCAGTTTCTTGTGTATTTAGAGAAGTGGTATCTCTCCCCAGGATAGACTGAACGGATGACCTGAGGTCTTGTGGAAGAATGAATTATCATTTATTCCTGGGGAAAGAGGTAAAAGTGATTATAGTACAGGAGAAGACCTGTGGACCCATCAGATGAAACCCAAATCCACACAACCAAGTTGTTGAAGAGAGGAGTGAGGATGCCCTAACTAGGTATAAACAAGGGAAGGAGGGGTATACTAAAAAACTGGACTAAAATTATGGAAAAATGATACTTGACATTAATTAATTTAAATTGGGATATATTTCTATTTACCAGCTATTGGGAAAAAGCTCAGAAACTACTCCAGTGACTAGACTGTAAAGGGACTAAATAAATTAATTGACTTTAACATCAGAATAAATTTATTGGAAGTAAAAAGTCATAAATGTATTGAAGATCTAAGTGTTAAAATTGATTTGAAAAGAATCAAAGATGTAAAGAACCTTTTAATCAATTTTCATCTTGAATCAGTGAAAGATAAGTTGGAAACTATCAGTTGCTTCCAGCATGATTTTTATTGCTGCTTTCAAGAGACTTAAATCCTAAACTAACTGCTAAGCAACACTCAGGGCCTAGAAGATAATTTTCCTCCTGATAGCGAATCCTGCACTTTCAGATTGGATTAACATTAAGAGAGAAACCTTTCCAGTTTAAGCCCTTTCACACATTAGCAGGCAGTTAATGTGTGCAGGCAGTTTTCCAGGGCTAAGTTTCAAAGCAAATGTAGGCATGTATTGTGCTTTGAAAATCAGTGTAAAGTTTGTGGGCAAAAAGTATTTGCAGTCTTTGCTGTTCCCAAAAATCATCCTTTATATGTCTGGTAGCACTATGGAAATTATTAGTAGTAAAAATAAATCTGCTGATTCACTAAAGCACAGAAACCCATGCTACCTTAATGTGGGTTACTGTACATTATTAAGTGACTTGGCCCCATTGCAAATAATAGGGCCCCTGGCAATTAAATCAAATAGGGACCAAAATTAATAATAGCATGAGTTACCACACTTTACTGAAAGAGCCTCAGGGAAGGTAATTTTCAAATGAACATCTGCAGGCAAAGTAATGATTACCTCCAGAAATGGCCCTTTAGAAAAAATGAGAATTTTAATGTGCATAAAATTACACAGAAAACAAAAAATGACTCCTATCTTGCTTTATTACGCCACAACTTTAATATCTACATTTTCAACCAGATAAGTGATTTCTGATTAACTTTGCTTTTGCTGGTTTCAGTATCCTCAGCAAGGTATTTTCAGCATTCTGAGGTTTCACTTGCTAGGCACACATAAGTCTTCAGCATTTGAGTCTCACATAATATTAGGGTTTCTTAAATTTCATATTCAAAATAATATATATAAAAAGAAAAAAAATGGGAATGTTTTACATTGAGGGACTGATGAGTAAATTTGAGGGTGAGTATCTATGTGTTACATTCGGAACTTGCAGCAATGCGAATAGCCAATTCTTATGAAGATCCCAGATATAATTTCCAAGTTTGACCATTGTGTGTGATTGAGAAATTTTGAAGTTATATATAGTGTGGATACTACATACTGTGGATATTAAAGTTGTGGTGTAATAATGCAAGAAAGGAGTCATTTTTTGTTTTCTCAATATTTTTTCACTCTCTTTTTTTTAGACATCCTTTGTTGACTACTTTTCATAAAATTACACACACATACAATTTATTGAGTAAATTTTCAAAGCGATTTCACAAGTAAAAATGTATTGGATTGCTAGGATTTTCCTTCAGTCTGCTTCTATTATTTGGGAGAACCTTGCCTTGAATGGCATTGCATCTGAGACTGTGTGTGCATGTGTCTGGTGAGTAAGGCTGATTGGGATGTCATTGGTGGGGGGCAGGGGTGGTCATGTGTTACTGGGGCTGACTGGGGTAGGGGTGAGAGGAGGTGAAGGGCAGTGAAGAGAGACAGAAAACAGATGATGAGGAGATGGAGGTACTTCTTACAGAAAGTATACAGGACCAGGGCAAATTTTTTTGATTTGTCTGAGGAGCAAATCTTATGAAGGTTCAGATTCAACATGGAAACCATATCATACATATGCCAGTAGAGAACAGGAATTTTATCATTCCACTTGGAGAGGCCATGTCTTATCAAATACACTCAAGGTCATTAGGGCCCTGGCCTTTTTTGCCACTGGAATCTTCCAGAAGCCTTTGGGGTTACAACTGATATAAGCCAGTCAGCTACCTCCATATGTATTGATCAGTTGCTTGCTGCATTTCTCCAGAAAACACAACACTATATAAATTTCTTTTAGAGAAAGAGTAACATCAACATATTATGAATTATTTTTACCTAACTGCACATTTCCCCTTGGTTTTCAGGGCTATTGATTGCACTCACATTCATATAAGGGAATTTTATGGGAATCATTATGGACAAAGTACCTAGTTTTCCTGGATTCTATCATGATTCATGACTGCTTTAAGGAAAGTCTCATCACTGGGGGTTGGCTTCTAGGTAGGTATGCTGCTCTCACTACAAGCACACAGGAACTAAGCTTTACTCTTTTCTCTCCCTGCCTTTATGTTTTGACACAGGAGACCAGATCTAGCCTCTACAAGTCTCACTTCCTACCAGCTTGGGAAATCTCTCTGTTCTTATGTGTCTTCTCCCTTGCAGGTTACAGAGGATAGCCACTTAAAACTTGGCTTGCCCACAGACTGTTGCATATGTGCAATGCAACAGGGCCCACTGGCAGACAGGCAGACATCAAGAGAATGTTTGGCCTAATGAAAACACATTTCTGCTGTCTGGACAGATCAGGGGGTGCTTTCTCTACAACAAATGTCTATGAGATCTTCCTAGTCTGCTGCATGCTTAATAGTAGGGATGTGCAGCAGGGACGGATTCGTCCCATTCAGTATTCGTATTCATGGGGAGTCAAATCTGTTGCATCTGTTCTCGGGGGACCCCGTTCCATTCATTAGTTACGTATGTATTTGTTTCCCAAAAAAAACCCCATCCCAACCCTTTAATTTAATTAACTACAACCCCCCACCCTTCTGACCCCCTCCCCCCAAGACTTACCAAAAGTCCCTGGAGGTCCAGCAGGGGTCCTGGCACGATCTCCTGCACTCGGGCTGTTGGCTGCCGGTATTCAAATTGGCGCTGATAGCCTTTGCCCTCACTATGTCACAGGGGCTACCGGTGCCATTGGTCGGTCCCTGTCACATGGTAGGAGCAATGGACAGCCGGTGCCATCTTGTGCTCCTACCATATGACAGGGGCTGACCAATGGCATCGGTAGCCCCTGTGACATAGTAAGGACTCCTGACCCCCAAGACTTGCCAAAAGCCCTGGTGGTCCAGCAGGGGTCCTGAAGCCATATCCTGCACTTGGGCCATCAGCTACCAGTATTCAAAATGGCACCGATAGCCTTTGCCCTTACTATGTTACAGGGGCTACCGGTGCCATTGGTCGGCCCCTGCCACATGGTAGGAGCACAAGATCATGCCAGCTGTCCATTGTCATCTTGGGGGTGTCAGGAGGGTGGGGGTTTATTCATTAGATACGTTGTATTTGTGGGGTTTTTCCATATGTTTCGTGACCCCACGAATACAACAAATAGGGACATATATGTTGCGGATTGCCAATACGTCAAAAACGAATGCACACCCCTACTTAATAGTCTGGCAAAAAGCTGATGCCTGCCTGCTCTAGATGGAAAATATGATCATCTTACAGGTCCCAATGTTTAAGGGGAAGAGGAGGAGGAGGAGGCATATGACCTGAGTGAGGAGGAATTTTAGGAGATACATCACCAGACTCACCAGCAGTATGTTGAGGAAAGGAACACTCTGATTCAAAGAAATTTTCAAAGATCAAAGTACATTTACTTACAAGATAAAGGTGATATGTACATTGCAAACAAATTAATTTTTCCCAGACCACACTCTCCTTTTGGGAGGTGGCTCTTGTTGCTTGGTCTACTCAAGCCTGGTGCTTCTGAGCAGTGGTGCGAGATCATTACTCACAGTGCCTTCAGAAGCCATGGACACTGAAGGAAGTGGCAAGGGGTGTTAGCTACTAGAAGACTCAAGAGGGGAGAAAGACTCCAGAGAGCTGACATTTAGGAGACAGAGGATGAAGGTCTAGATGAGCTGTCCCCTCTTCAGCTTGTGAGCATGATTTGGACACCCCAGTGTCAGTAGAAGCCTAGAAGGGATGTACCTGTGAATTCTGAGGGAGTGCAAGCTTTACTCATAGGATGTGGAGGAGTTTGTGGAGGAGGCATCCCTTGAGATAAAGAGCCATAGGAGGAAGAGCCAGCATCATTGGTGGTTTTGGACACACAGGGGAAGCCTCCCACTAGGCAGGTGGAACTATAGCAGGTGGAGGAAAGTACCATGATTGTGGTGGTGGTGGTGGTGGTGATGCAAATGAATTAGGAGACTGCATCCAGTGGTCTTGTGGCTGCCTGGGGCTGTAACTGGAATAGAGGCATTATTTAAGCATCTCTTCCAGATAGAAGTCATAGACTGCAATTCCTCCTATTGTATCCAACCATTATCCTGCATCTCCTGTCTTACATATTGCATCTCTTCCTGCACAACTTCCTTGAGGTTATGTATGTCCTGCCTTATACCTACAAGCAAGTCTGCCACTCTATCATTTGGAAGAGCATGCAGCTTAGGACTGAAGTGCAAGCCAGCTCATCATCAGCTCTCAGAGTAAAGCTGGTCTTTTCTCTTTGCTTTATTGTGTATAAATATTTTGTCCCAGGACATCAGGAATAGGAGGTTTTTTATAGGTTGGCAAGGGTTATCCTGTGAAAAAGCCTGGGTGTGCTCCTCACCTCTTGCCACATCCCTCTCAGGATCCTCTCTGTCAGCTGCAGACTCCACAGTCTCATCCTGATCTGATTTATTCTGTTCCTCAGGACTGTACTGCATTAGTTGCTCATGCCACCTTGGCCTTCCAGTATCACTGGATCCCAGTTTACCAAAATGATCTTGGGTGGCATCAACTTCAAGTACACAAACTATCACTGCTGTCTCTTTCTCTGAGATTTTACCTCTTATCACGCTCTGGAACTTCCTTACAGGCATGGAGAACAACTAAATGGGCCACACTCTACTGACTCCATGTATGCCAGAATTCTCTAGTCTTGCATCCCTTTGGGTAGCAAAGCTAACCCTATGACATTTTATTTTAACCTATAAGCATGAGAGATAGACTACTGACAACTAAGTGATGCATATGACTGCATGCTAAACATGTATATATATGTATAGTTAGAAACTTCATAAAAGTAACTATATGCAAGAATCTTATATGGCTTTCATAAGAATTGCTATTCTGGGTCAGACTGATGCTCTACCGAGCCTAGTGATCTGTTTCAACAATTGCTAATCCAGCTCACAAGAACCTGGCAGGATCCCAAATAATAGATGGATCCCATGCTGCTAATACCCAGGGATATGTAGTGGCCTCCCCAAGTCTACCTGTTTAATAATGGTTTATGGACTTTTCCTCTAAGAACTTGTCCAAACCTTTTAAAAACCCAGCTATTCTATCTGCTTCTATTTTATTTATTTATTTAAAAGTTTCTTTTATTCTACTTTAAAACAAAGCAGTTCACAATAAAACATGCATATAATTAAAACAAACCAACAAAATACAACATCAATACAAAACAATCTTAGTCACAGCATCTAACATATGGTCATAGTTTCAGTATCATTAGTATTTCTAGCCAACTGCAACAAAAAATATGCACAGCCCTCAATCAGTAGCAATTCTTTCACACTACATTTATAGCTCACTGAAAACTTGCTGATATAATCATATCCTATAGCAATGAATTCCAAAGCTTAATTGTGAGCTGAATGAAAAAAATATTTGTAACTTCATGAAGCATCCCCAAATCTTTGTATTTTTTAAAAGAGTAAACAACTGATTAACATTTACCCTTTATACTCCACTCATGATTTTATAGACCTCTATCATATCTCCAGAGTGAAACCAGGCTGCTGGCACTCACTTTTAAAAAGGAGATAGAGCAGCTATTTAACTAGAACAAGGGGGGAAGCCGACAGTCACTCAGCAGTGCATGGTTCGAAACAATGTATCCTTGAAGGATACTAATGAAACAGGAGAGTTAGGGCATCCCAACACTGTTGAGTAAGAGTATAGTGATAGGAGTATACTACAATCCACCTGGACAAAATGATCAGAAAGATGATGAAATGCTAAGAAAAATCAGGGAAGCTAACTGATTTGGCAGTGCAGTGATAATGGAAGATTTCAATTACCCCAAATAGACTGGGTAAATGTAACATCAGGACATGCTAGAGACATAAAGTTCCTGGATGGAATAAATGACTGCTTCATGGAGCAATTGGTTCAGGAATCAAAAAGAGATGGATCTATTTTAGATTTAATTCTTAGTGGAACGCAGAACTTGGTGAGAGACGTAATACTGGTGGAGCCACTTGGCAAAAGTGATCATAACATGATCAAATTTGAACTAAAAACTGGAAGAGGGACAAAAAAGTAAATTTACAGCTCTAATGCTAAATTTTCAAAAGGGAAACTTGATTTGAAAATCCACTTTAGAAATTGCCGAGTCTATCACTGTACCTGGCGATTCTGCCCGCAGCAGGCCCCCTGGCGACTCTGGCCTCTGTTCTGCTGCTGCCTCGTGGTCTGTGCGGCCTGCTCTAAATTCCTCCGGGGCTGCCGAGAAGGAAAACTGTTTCAAATCTACAGTTTTTTTTGCTCACAGACATGCTTCTTCGTTTCCTGTACCGAATCGCACCACTTAAAGCCCGAATCAAGCGGTTTTTCTTCTGTTTTGGGGTTTTTTGCACTCGGTGAGGATTGGAGCTCCGACTTCACGCCAGCGAGCCAGGCGTCTTACCCATTTAAAGTTTGAGAATAGGTTGAGATCGTTTCGGCCCCAAGACCTCTAATCATTCGCTTTACCGGATAAACTGGGGGACGGCCCGAGCGCCAGCTATCCTGAGGGAAACTTCGGAGGGAACCAGCTACTAGATGGTTCGATTAGTCTTTCGCCCCTATAACCAGATCGGACGACCGATTTGCACGTCAGGACCGCTACGGACCTCCACCAGAGTTTCCTCTGGCTTCACCCTGCCCAATATTTTTAAATCTAGATTAATCAGGGAGATGGGTCTATATGATCCACAAATCATCACATCCCTCCCGGGTTTAGCCAAGATAGTGATGCCAGCTCTATTTGCTGCTGCAGTAAATTGACCATCTCTCAATAAGTGATTAAAAGCTGCTTGCAAAGGGATGCGATCTGCTCACTAAATTTCCTATAGAAACCTGCTGAAAATCCATCTATTCCTGGGGATTTACCTATTTTCAGATCTTTCAGGGCCTCCTGAACTTCCAATATAGATATATCCTTATTCAAACGGGCCTGTTGGAGAGTGTCTAGCTGAGGAAGATTTATATCTGCTAAGTAAGACTCTATCTCCTTATCAGAGATATCCTCTCTTTTAGAGTATAGTTGTTGATAAAATTGCGTAAATCTTTCTCTAATTCTTTCATTCTCCGTTATCACTTCCCCCTGTGCCCCCCTTATCTTTACGATTTGATTTTGGGTAGCTCTGGCTTTCAGTTTCCTAGCTAGGAGACGGCTCGCCTTATTGCCCCCTTCAAAGAATTTTTGTTTCGCCTGGTCTAAATGAAAAATTGTCTCTTTTTGGGAAAGGTCCTTCAATGCTGCCCTTAGTGATTCCAATTGTTTTCCTATCATTGTGTCAGGACTCCTTTTGTGTCGTATCTCCAACCTACCTATCTGCTGTAATAATTCCACCCTTTGTTTATTACCTACCCTGTGCAGATATGACGCTCGAGCTATCAATTTTCCTCGGACTACAGCCTTAAGGCACTCCCACACCGTGGTAGGAGCTACATCCTCTGTGACGTTTTCACGTAAATACAGGGCAATCTCCGACTCCAGTTCCTTACAGAAGGATTCATCATCAAGTATGCTTTCATTTAGTTTCCAAAAACGATTCCCTGAAGGGACCCCCATCCCCTTTACCTTCAGCCATACTGCCGCATGATCGGACCATGTGATAGGTTCGATCCCTGTATTGTGCACAGAATTGATTAATGCTTTATCTACTAAAATGTAGTCAATCCGGGAATATGTTTGGTGCACCTTAGAATAAAAAGTGTAATTTTTCTCCCCTGGGTGAAACAATCGCCAAGCATCAATCAAATTCCATTTCCTCAGCAATCTTTTGAAACTCTTCCTATGTGCACTACCAGCCGCCCCCTTATTACTACTAGAGTCTAGGAATGGGTATCGTGTGATGTTAAAGTCACCTCCGAGTATAAGGTAGCCCTCTGACCATTGCTGAAGTACTTCAGAAACTTTGTGTAGGAAAGGCCCCTGTCCCTGATTTGGTGCATATATATTCATTAACGTGTAGCAGGCAGACCCCATTTTAAACTTAATTAAAATATATCTACCTTCGGTATCTCTGATTACTGACAGCACATCAATTATCATATCCTTAGCAAACAGTACCCCAACTCCCCCATATTTATTATCCTTTGTGTCAGCCACATAGTATTGTGTAGGGTATTGTGGAGAGGTCATAAGCTTCTCATACCTCTTTTTTAGATGTGTTTCCTGACATAAAAGGATATCCACCTTAGCCCCACCCAGGTCCTGAAATAAATTTTTTCTCTTAAAGTAGGAATTCAGGCCTTTTACATTCCAAGACAAAATTTTCAGATCACTCATCTTGGGACCATATGTAAGTTATAGAACTGCCGTTCCTTAAATTGCCACCTTGTTCACAGAGATATTCCATAATGAAGAAAATAGTTAGAAAAAAACCTGAAAGGTGCAGCTGCAAAGGTTAAAAGTGTTCAACAGGCATGGACAATGTTTAAAAATACAATCTTATACGTGTAGTCAGATGTATTCCATGCATTAAGAAAGGTGGAAGAATGGCAAAATGATTACCAGCATGGTTAAAAGGTAAGGTGAAAGAGGCTATTTTAGCCAAAAAAACATCCTTCAAAAATAGGAAGAAGGATCCATCTGAAGAAAATATGGAAGTTAAGTGTAAAACATTGATAAGACAGTCGAAGAAAAAAATTGAAATGAGATTGGCATGGGAGGCAAAAACTCATAATAAAATCTTTTTTAAATATATCAGAAGCAAGAAACCTATGAGGGAGTTGGTTGGACTGTTAGATGACCAAGGGGTTAAAAGGGATCTTAGAGAAGATAAGGCCATTGCAGAAAGACTAAATGAATTATTTGCTTCCATGTTTACCAATGAGGATGTTGGGGAAATACCAGTTCTGGAGATGGTTTTCAGGGGTGATGAGTCAGATGAACTGAACCAAATCACTGTGAACCTGGAAGATGTAGTAAGCCAGATTGACAAACTAAAGAGTAGCAAATCATCTGGACTTGATGGTTTACAGCCCAGGCTTTTGAAGGAATTAAAAAATGAAAGGTCAGTTCTATTAGTTAAAATGTAACCTATCATTAAAGTCATCCATTGTACCTGAAGACAGGAGGGTGGCCAATGTAACCAGAATATTTAAAAAGGACTCCAGGGGTGATCCAGGAAACTATAGACCAGTGAGCCTGACTTCAGTGCTGAGAAAAATAGTGGAAATTAGGGATGTGCAATTGTTTAGGACAAATTAGGTAATTTTGTTGAAATTTCAACAAAATTTCCTAATTCATGCTGGTTTGGGGAACCCAAAAACTGAACCAAATTTTCCTGAAATTTTGGAGAAATTTGGTTTTCGGGTTAGTGCGCACTAACAGGAGTTAGTGCACGATAACATTAAAATGTTAGCGCACACTAATGGGAGTTACTGTGCGAAGGTTTGGGCTTTGCACATCTCTAGTGGAAACTACTCTAAAGATCAAAATCACAGAGCATATAAAAAGACATGGTTTAATGTAACATAGCATGGATTTACCCAAGGGAAGTCTTGCCTCACAAATCTGCTTCATTTTCTTGAAGGGATTAATAAACATATGGATAAAGGTAAACCGGTAAATGTACTGTATTTGGATTTTTAAAAGACATTTGACAAAGTCCCTCATGAGAGGTTTCTAAGAAAACTAAAACGTCATGGGACAGGAGGTAATGTCCTTTCATGGATTACAAACTGGTTAAAAAGTAGGATTAAATAGACAATTTTCTCAGTGAAAAAGGGTAAACAGTGGAGCTACTCAGGGCTCTGTACTTTGACCGGTGCTTTTCAATATATATATAAATGATCTGGAAAAAGAATACGATGAGGGAGGTTATCAAATTTACAGATGTTACAAAATTATTCAGAGTTGTTAAATCACAAGCAGATTGTGATACATTACAGGAGGACCTTGCGAGACTGGAAGACTGGGCATCCAAATGGCAGATGATATTTTATGTGGACAAGTTCAAGGTGCTGCATATAGGGAAAAATAACCCTTGCTGTAGTTACACAATGTTAGGTTCCATATTAGGAGCTACGACCCAGATCCAGGCATAATAGTGGATAATACATTGAAATTGTCAGCTCAGTGTGCTACAACATCAGTCAAAAAAGCAAACAGAATGTTAAGAATTATTAGGAAGGGAATGTTGAATAAAACAGAAAATTTCATAATGTCTCTGTATCGCTCCATGGTGAGAACGCACTTTGAGTACTTTGTACAGTTCTGGTCACCGCATATCAAAAAAGATATAGTTGTGCTGGAGAAGGTACAGAGAAGGGCGTCCCAAATGATAAAGGGGTGAAACGGCTCCCCTATGAGGAAAGGCTAAAGAGGTTAGGGCTGTTCAGCTTGGAGAAGAGACTGCTGAGGGGGGATATGATAGAGGTTTATAAAATCATGAGAGGTCTAGAAAGGATAGATGTAAATCGGTTATTTACATTTTCAGATAGTAGAAGGACTAGGGGGCACTCCATAAAGTTAGCAAGTAGCACAATTAAAACTAATCAGAGAAAAATCTTTTCCACTCAATGCACATTTAAGCTCTGGAATTTGTTGCCAGAAGATGTGGTTAGTGCAGTTAGTGTAGCTGGGTTTAAAAAAGGTTTGAATAAGTTCTTGGAGAAGTCCATTAACTGCTATTAATCAAGTTCACATAGAGAATGGCCTCTGCTACGATACCATTAGTAGCATGGGATCTTCTTAGTGTTTGGGTACTTGCCAGGTTCTTGTAGCCTGATTTGGCCACTGTTGGAAACAGAATGCTGGGCTGATGGATCCTTGTTCTGACCCAGTATGGCAATTTATTATGTTCTGAAGTTGTTCCCTCAGTCTTCTCTTCTCCAAGCTGAACAGCTCTAACGTCTTTTACAAACACTGTTCACCTTGTCGCCCTGGAGAGAATGAGATGTTCAGCTCAATAAACTTTCACACTGCAGCCTCTGATATGGTACTCAGCACCGACCATTCTGTTTGGGCAGGCCTTTCTACCCTCATTCTGGCCTGTTTGTCTAAAGTCTTGCCACTTGTGACTGAGATCTTGCATACTTTTGTTATTGACGAAGACAGCATTCATCCTCTGGCAGATTTTTTCTCGGGTCTTTTCTTTAATGTAGGATCCCACTTTTCTGGACTCCTTCATATACAAGATGTTCTGAATCCTTATGACTTCCATAACAAGAAGGCCCACCTACCATGGCTGGACACTGGATCACTTAAGTATGGGTCCCCTTCCTCCAGACATGGTTCAGTTAAGAAGATAAGTTATGATACTTGCCCTTAGATACGCACATTCATGTTTCACGGCTATGTGAATATGCATATAAAGAAGCAGGTTTTGCGCACATAAAACTTGCATGTGTACTATTCTAAAATAGCATGCTTTGGAAAGAACATGCACACATATACATTTATATTATATTCTTCTAGGGGCATTCAGACATCTTCTCATTCCTCCCTGAAGATGTCCTAGTTTGATTTCTTGAGAAATGGGAAACTAGCACCTAGAAGGCTACTCCTGGTAAAAATTTACTCTGTTCCTTCCCAGGATGTTTATTCTGTAAAGTGAGGTCATTACATCTTGGTTTGTGAATTAAACTAAGAGAAATAATGTACCCCGGCAAATTCAGGCCACTATCACTTAGGTTTGCTGGTGGGCCCTGTTGTACCGGACATGTGCTATATAGTCTGTGGGTATGCGAGTGAGATCATGAGGTAGGTTTTTATTGGGTATCATATATCACCAGTAGAGGAGAAGGCATAAAAGAGAAGAGAGAGATATCCCAAGCTGGAAGGGTAGAGTTGTGAATGAAATTTTTTTTATTTTGTTTCATTTTGTGCCATTTTTTGGCCTTTCTCAATTTTTTTAGGTTTCATTAGGAAATATATTTGATTTTTTCCAACTCAACTAGTGTGCACTAATTGTGAATAGTGTGCACTAATGGCAAACAGTACACACTAAAACAAAATTTGGAAAAATAAATTGTAAAATGTTCCCTTGTTTCTCTTTTCAAACAAAATAAATGAAATAATTTTATTGAAATTATCTATTTTGATTAGAGATGTGATTTGGCCGAACATTTCGGTTTGGCCTTTGTTATCAGCCCGCTGCAGGAAATTTCGTTTCGGCTGCCCTGAAAAAAAAAACCCAAACCCACCCCAACCCTTCAAATTTAATTAATTTCAACTCCCAACCCCCCCAAAACTTGCTGAAAGTCCCTGATGGTCCAGCGGGGGTCCCGGGAGTGATTTCCCACTCCCGGGCCATCGGCTGCCAGTAATCAAAATGCTGCCGGTGGCCCTTTGCCCTTACCATGTGACAGGGAGTATCAGTGCCATTGGCCGGCCTCTGTCACATGGTAGGAGAAATGGACGGCCAGTTCTTCCATTGCTCCTATCATGTGACAGGGGCCGACCAATGGCACCGGTAGCCCCTGTCACATGGTAAGGGCAAAGGGCCACCGGTGCCATTTTGATTACTGGCAGCCGATGGCCAGAGAGTAGGAGATCGCTCCCAGGACCCCGCTGGACCACCAGGGACTTTCAGCAAGTTTTTTGGGGGGTCGGGAGGGTGGGGTGTTGCAATTAATTAAATTTGAAGGGTTGGGGTGGGTTTGGGGATTTTTGTTTTTTTTAATGTGCCCTTTCTCTCCCCAAAAAATGATAAGAAAACCACACAAAATTTTGTGGGTTTTCCTTTCGTTTTGTCAGCCCTCCGAAATTCAGTGAAATAATAAATATCATCTTTTCTCCCTACTTCGTTGCAAACGAATACACATCCCTAATTTTGATTAAACAAAAGCACAACCTAGTAGACAGTGTGGCTATCCCCTGGTAGATACTGACACGACACTCCTCGACTAAGCAGTAAGACTACCTAGAGACAGAGGGAGAGAAAAGGGCACATTAGTTGCTGTGTGCTTGTAGTGTCAGCACCATGCCTACCTAGAAACCAGTCCTCAATCATGAGACCATCTTAGAATGATCATGAATGCTTAACTGTAAGCATCATGACAGGACAATGGAAACCTGGACACCATGTCTATGATGATCCCCTTGGCATTGCAGATCACCTGCATGCTGAGGGAGTGGAAGCCCTTGCAGTAGCAGAAGGTGGCCTCAATGTTTGTGGGTGGCCTTATAGGGATGTGAGCGCAATCAATAGCCCCAGAACAGAAGAAACATGCAGTTTGGAAGAAATCAAATCAGTCATCATTTTTTGTTGTTGCTATTTGCAACAACTGATGTATTTTTCTGAGGAATACAGAGAGAATGATAAATACATATGGAAGTGGCTGACTGACTTGTTCAGCAATGACCCCTTACAGATGTCTGGAAGATACCCTTAGCAAAAAAGGCCAGGGTCCTAACTCTTGGCTTAGGTTTAGTTTCCTTGTTGAATCTGAACCTGCCCAATACTTGCTCCTCAGACAGATCCAGATACTGTGCACTGGTTATGCATACTCTACCTATGGTGTATCTCCTTCTTCTCCTCTTAATCTCTTTTCTCTTCCTCTTCAAACGCACCTTGCATATCCATAAGTTTTTAATACTCATTTTGATGGGTATTTCACTAACACTCACACTTAACCCCAGTGACAAACACAAATATACCCAGTTAGCACAGTCAGCCCCAGCGACACAAACTCCCTCCCAGAAAAGCAGTGCCATCCACTGAAAAGTTCCCCAAAAGAACTGAAGGAAACCTTGGATAAAATAGAAGGAGAGACAAGCAAAAAAAAAAATTAAAAGAGACACCAAACAAATTTATGGCAAGGACCACAATTTCCCCGTTAGCCCCTTACACCCTCTGCCTCTATTCTTATCAAGTTTCCCTTTCCAGTCAACAGAAGAAGCCAGAATACTAACAAATACCAGGTCCAAAAAGATAATGAAACTTTTAATTTGCCACATTAAATAGCAGATGTAAAAGCACTCACACATTCTTGATAATATTTGTGCATATGCTTCATAAAATAGAAAAGTATGCACACAGATCAAAACCACGCCCCAGCATGCCTCACATACATCCACTTTGTTCACATAATTTCCCACATGAACACGTAAGTAGAGGCGTATTCGACCCATTTTTTAAATCACTTGTATGCATGTACAATGGATTTTTTCACACAAAACCCCCTTGAAAAATCATTCCTAAATGCGCAGCTATTCAGTAAATTATGAGACCGGTGGTACGGTCTAATTTGCACCAACTAAAATATTACCATATTTGAAGTTGTTAATTTTGAAATGTAAATAGTTGCCCTATATTTCTCTGAAAGCAGTTATGTTCTGAACGATGTATTACAAATAACCTCACACACTGAGACTTATGAGGCCCGATATGCAGATGCAGGATATTTATTTTATTTATTTATTTATTTATTTATTTATTTATTTATTTAAAAAAATTTCTATACCGTCGTTTAGTAATATACCATCACAACGGTTTACATTTCGGCACGAAATAGGTTGGTTTGGTTTCTAAGTTATCCATGGTGTGCCAATATTTTACGGTTACATAGTTCAGTAATATACTCTAAATGAGAGATGGGTTGGGATTACCATTTATATGATTTTGTGATAATCATATGTGTATACTGTTTCAATTTAATATTTAATCATGGGTAACAAATAATAAAATTATCAATTTTCTGTTTGTTGGTGACTTTCAGCTGTATGTATTGTTAGTCATCACTCTCATAGCCACATAAGTAGGATTTGTCTGGCTATCTAGTGGCTACTGAATATTTGGTTATGGTCAGCGGCCACTAGATAGCCAGAAAAGTCACTTATTCAGTTATATCTAGCTAACCGGTTAACTTAGGGCCAGGTGGTAGGCAGCTCAGTGCGGCTCTACTTAGCTGGATAACTTACCCGGCTAACCAGTGATATTAAGACTTAGCAAGATAAGTTATGCATCTAACTGGGTCATTCATCAAACCAAGTTAGGGCATCATTGTTCACTATGAGGACTAGCACATGATAAAATGACACTAACATGCGATGCTTATCACAACCTGCGTTAATATTAAAATAAGATAGTGAGAATGCAAAATCAAGAATATTATGCAAATGGAGCCATAAAATATCACATATTAACATTGGGTTAAATATGGGAAATAACACCTCTTTTATTCGTGGTAGAGGGGCAAAAATATTTTAGTGTGTCATAGTGGTCATTATCATGGGATAGCAGCAATTATCACACGAGATGAAATGAAGCCTTCTTCGACACACCTACACAACTCTGGTGAGCCAATAAAAACACCTTTTGTTATCTGCCTTGTCAACTCAAAGCCAGAATGCTAGGTGGAAGTCTACTAGTATTGGGGCACTGGATGTTTCAGGGTACGCAACAAAAACAACAACAACAGGGAAGGGAGGTTCAAATGCCTCCTAGGGAAGTACCCACACTGGTACCAGAGGTGCCAGCTGCGCTGGTGGAATAGGATGGCCCACATCAGGGCTTGCCATGCAGGAGGGCAAACAGGCAGTACAGGGAGCATATATTTCATCCAAGTACCACATTTCTGGGATGGCAGAGGCCCATGTGGTTCTGAGGTATTACCTGAGCTCTCAAGCTATCATGGACTTATATCAAGAATTTAGAGGGGAGCTGGATCCAGTCACACAGATCCTGTGCTATACCAGCCCTAACCATACTATTGTGCACATTACATTTTATGGCATCTGGCTCATTCCAAACAACAATTGGGGTCATCATGGGAATATCCCAAACATCTTGTTCCTGCTTTTTGGGCTAAGTCATAAGAGCCGAACATAGCTGCATTTATTTTGATTTATTTAGATTTTTATATTCTGCTTTTCACACTTTTTTCAGCATTTCAAACCAGATTACATTCAGGTACTGTAGGTATTTCCCTATCCCCAGAGGGCTTACAATCTACATAAGATTCCCTCATGAAAGGCAGGACTTACTGGACTTGAAGAGAGGTTTATATGCCACAGCAAACTTTACAAATGTTCTAGGAGCTATTAACTGCATTCACGTAGCCATCATCCAATGCCATCATAGGGAGGAGTTCCACTGCAATAGAAAGATCTTCCGTTCAATCAATGTGCAAGTGGTCTGTGATGTTTGCCTGTGATTCCTTAATGTGATTGCCATTTACCTGGTAGCTGTGCACAATTTCTTTAGGCAATCTGGGATGTTTGAATAATTTGAAGATGGCCTCTATGGTGATGGCTGGCTAATAGGTAAGAGCAATGGCAGTGACATGGGGAACTGTCAGGGAGGTGACTGTATTAGTTAGATAAGAAATGGCTTTCACATTTAGGTCAATAAGCCGTAGTGCAAGGACCCAGGTTTCTCTCTCCATGCTGTAGAGGCCTGCTAATGTTGCATGCCCATACAATGAATTTTCCACTAAAGTCACAGTGTGACCGAGCACTACAGATTTTCAACTTGTCAACTTTCAACAAGAGGCTGTTCAAACCCTCTCTCTGGAGCTGTTGAAATGCCACTTGTCAACCAAATCCTTTTTGGGTCCACTGTGCAGGGACTCTGAGGACAGATATGCCATGTTAGTGCTCTGTTGGTCCTCAGCTTATAATGCCCATATCGGTACCCTGTCTGCAGCATTTGTGCTAGGCAGCCAGGAGGAGAAATAGCCTAGTGGTTAGAGCAGTGGGCTATAAACTAGGAGACCAGTGTTCAATCCCACTGTCGCTCCTTGTGATCTTGGGCAAGTCACTTTACCCTCCATTGCCTCAGGTATAAACTTAGATTGTAAGCCCTCTGGGGATAGGGAAATACCTACAGTACCTGAATGTAAACTGATGTGATATCTCAGATCTAATGTCAGTATATAAAAAAATAAATAAATAAAATAAAGGATGTTGGACCATTACATGGGTACACAGGTTTAATTGAAGATGTGGGATGTACATTTTGAGCCAATCCTAGTCACTGTGTCATGTCTGACAAATGCGTATCTCTGGAAAACAGACTGCAGAACAGCCAGGGACATAAACAATCATACCACGAGGTAGATGTCTTTTTGTAATGACATGTGTGGCAGCTGTGATGTACAGCTTCAGTGTTATGGGAGTGCTAGAGATTGCTTAGTTGTGAGTGTCATGTATATATTGTTTAGGAACCCTAATTGCAGTTTTCCATTCAGGAAAATTTCACATAGCATAACAAAGTGCTATAACATACATATTGTGTAACAGTAAAAGGTGGTATGGACTTTAGATTCAAAAATAGCCTTTTAAGACTCAATTCAAGCTATAGCTTAGCTTCTAGTGTATAATAGCATATTATGAGTTGGCAATGATATTACAAAGTTATGGGGGTGCAAGTGATGCAGCCATTCTCTCTTAGCCGCAGGAGATTTGGGATATGGTTGCAAGTGGTTGCAGGTGGCTTCTCACACCTGTTGCTATTCACAACACAGCAGCAGAGACGAAGTATAATATGGCCTTGTTTTAACTGCTGTGTCATAGACCTCACCTTTGGAGTTCTAAAAAGTAGATTTCACTGTTTGGACAAAATGGGAGGAGCTTTAATGTATGCTCAGCAGAGATAGTGCTTGTCTGCTGTATATTTCATAATCTTACTCTACGTTATGGAATTCCAGTTGTCCTTGTTCCAAATCTATCTGAGGATCCCCTATGTCCCCCTGTACAAGCCTGGAGAACTAAATAGACTGGCAGCCAGCTTTGGCAAAGTGTCATTCAATACTACTTTGCCAGTTAGCCATCTAGTCCTTCCCATTTCATGGCATAGAATGGTTCTGGCTTCTTACATCTGTATCTTTCTTTTACTCACAGATACTGTACTCACATACTGTATCTGGGTCAGTGTATAATAGGGATGTGAATCGTTTTAGGACGATTAAAATTATCGTCCGATAATTTTAATATCGTCTTAAACCGTTATGGAACACAATACAATACAGATTCTAACGATTTATCGTTATAAATCGTTAGAATCGTGAGCCGGCACACTAAAACCCCCTAAAACCCACCCCCGACCCTTTAAATTAAATCCCCCACCCTCCCGAAACCCCCCCCCAAATAACTTAAATAACCTGCAGGTCCAGCGGCGGTCCGGAACGGCAGCGGTCCGGAACGGGCTCCTGCTCTGAATCTTGTCGTCTTCAGCCGGCGCCATTTTCCAAAATGGCGCCGAAAAATGGCGGCGGCCATAGACGAAAAAGATTGGACGGCAGGAGGTCCTTCCGGACCCCTGCTGGACTTTTGGCAAGTCTCGTGGGGGTCAGGAGGCCCCCCACAAGCTGGCCAAAAGTTCCTGGAGGTCCAGCGGGGGTCAGGGAGCGATTTCCCGCCGCAAATCGTTTTCGTACGGAAAATGGCGCCGGCAGGAGATCGACTGCAGGAGGTCATTCAGCGAGGGTTCCGGCGCCTCGCTGAACGACCTCCTGCAGTCGATCTCCTGCCGGCGCCATTTTCCGTACGAAAACGATTCACGGCGGGAAATCGCTCCCTGACCCCCGCTGGACCTCCAGGAACTTTTGGCCAGCTTGTGGGGGGCCTCCTGACCCCCACGAGACTTGCCAAAAGTCCAGCGGGGGTCCGGAAGGACCTCCTGCCGTCCAATCTTTTTCGTCTATGGCCGCCGCCATTTTTCGGCGCCATTTTGGAAAATGGCGCCGGCTGAAGACGACAAGATTCAGAGCAGGAGCCCGTTCCGGACCGCTGCCGTTCCGGACCGCCGCTGGACCCGCAGGTTATTTAAGTTATTTGGGGGGGGGTTTGGGAGGGTGGGGGATTTAATTTAAAGGGTCGGGGGTGGGTTTTAGGGGGTTTTAATGTGCCGGTTTTTCGATTTTTCAATTTTTCACGATTTTTAACGATTTTTCACGATATTTTACCCCCCCAAACGGCAACAATACGATTCCCTCCCCCTCCCAGCCGAAATCGATCGTTAAGACGATCGAGGACACGATTCACATCCCTAGTGTATAACAGAAACCATTTAGGTCTAGTTATGCAACATTGTGAAAATTGAACATTAGCAGCAATTGTCAATAGTAGACAAAATGGACACAAAATAATCCTAACAATGAAGAGAAGCAGCTGTCCTAATGTATTCATATTGAATGTCAATCAGAAAGAGTTACATCTCTCTATCGCATTAGTGTAGGACAGCCAAAGCAATGTTCACACCATGGCATAGCTAGTGCCTTCTTGCTAGCCTTGGCTACCCCTTTGACCCTGTCCTAGTTCTCACATGTTGTCAAGATAGTTACATATGTATGATGGGAGTCCAGCAGGGCCTCGGACATAAAGCAGAATGCTCAATTTGTACAAACAATTACAAGTAGCTTAGCTGCTTATAGGCATAGCCTGAAGCTGCAAGTTGACACCTAAAATCATCAATCACTGATTCTACATGATACAGCCAGATTTTCTAGTTGACATCCATGTGCATCTAAAGATATCCACATGCAGGGCTGGCAGAACCACTAGGTGAACTAGGCCTGGACCTAGTGCGCCAGCAATTAGGGGGCATGAGACATGTGGGGCCGTGAGTGGCGGCGCCAAAGAGGAGTGGAGAATAGGCAATCTCCACTCATCTTTGCCACTGCAGTGCCACCGCTTGCAGCTCCACATGGCTCGCACCCCTTAATGGGGGCAGTGGCATGACCTGGGGGGTGGGCACAAGGCATAAGGTGCCTAGGATGCCTAATCTCCTTGCACCAGCCCTGTCCACATTTATATCAGATTCATAGCCTCAGATAGGCATGCAAACCCATAGTTGTCAGCACTCCCTCATCAGTTTCTGAGGTACTGCTAACATCTGAGTGCTCACATAGCAGCCCTTCATTTAGTGCCATTTTTGAAGCACATGTCCAATATCATGGGAATTCCAAACTTCTCCAGGTCATTGCAAGCTAGTATATTTCATAGGGGTTTCACATGACCATGCAGAGCAGGGCCCTGCTACTCCTATATAAGCAGTCAATTCTCATGTTGAGATGGTGAGGGGCCTTGGCCCTTGCTCTGACACGCTGATAATATTAGCTGCATAGGGAGATTATTGAAGGATGCTGGTCTGACTATCTGAAGATTGGATTGGGAATAGGATGTTGTCATGCCTTCTCATGGTATAGATAGAAACCTCTGATTTGTATGGTTCATGGTTTTTTTGTGAAGACAATAACAACACACACATGTGACATTAAAAAAAAAAGACATTGAACCAAAGACAAAGCTGTGTTAGAAGCTAGAAACCTATCCTGACATGTAACCAAACAGATATCAGTGCCCAGCAAGGACCTTTGCCTGTCCAGCTCTGGGTAATTCACATTATCCAGCTTTATGTAAATACATAGTAAATCCACAGACTAGTTTGACTGGTCTGATTGCTAGTATCTGTTACAGTTCCTATCCTATATGTAGCCACCCTTAAAACACTTTGGCTAAGGACTCAAGGGAAGACATGCTATCAGAATTGTCATCTTCTAAGCAGAAGTGCAACCTTTCAGCTGTATACAGGTTTGACATCTTTGCTTTCTCATGTGCCTAGCATGTAGGAGTTAGAAAAGATCATGTTCTGAGATAACTTGTGGTCAGCATAGCAGATTTGCAGTCCTATAGGATGTGACTCCTGTGGTGTTAATGCATTTTTTACTTTGTGGGTGCTGAGACCAAGCAGATGTGCTGATAGACTCTCAATCATCAGCTCTGTGTATATCATTAAGGCAAAAGAAGATGTCAGCTGATAAGCTCATAAGCCTACAACAAGTCTCTTTCTAAAGACTACAACAGTGAAAAATGCTTAGACTAACTGGTCCAAAGGGTTTCATATGGAAGGCATGATGTCCGCTGCACTTTCATAGTTGTTTTTTGAAATACATGTGTTTTTGGGCACCTCAGGCCTGGAGGTGCCCATGTCGGTTACAAAGAAGATTCAGTGAGCATATATGCTTCCAACAGATGTCTGTCAGACTGCCCGGTGTAGACAATCTTCTGTGAGTAGTAA
Organism: Rhinatrema bivittatum; assembly: GCF_901001135.1. NCBI lineage: Eukaryota > Metazoa > Chordata > Amphibia > Gymnophiona > Rhinatrematidae > Rhinatrema > Rhinatrema bivittatum. Next base: position 104,802,821 of record NC_042615.1, on the reverse strand, counting down.
TGACTCTAACTACCTCATTAGCAGGTAGGGGCAAGCTTGCACATGTCTTATGATGATCAGGCCAGGAACTGCAATGTATAGCCTCTGTAGGTAACCAAAGTGCTGGAGGGATTCTATAAACAACAATTTCCTAACATATGTATATATGTGTGTGTGTGTGTGTGTGTTAGTGTGTGTGTGTATCTCTAGCTGTGTCTGGGTGAGTGATGTGCTGTGTAAGCCTTTGTCTATATCTGTGTCTGGGGTGGTATCGGTCTTCTTGTTTTCCTCCTTATCACACCAATGCATACACCAGAGTAGGTACAGAGTGTGCATCCAATAAGTACGCACTAGCATTAGCAACAAGCAATCCTGGGCTTCCACACTTTAAGATGGAAGTTACAGGTATGGTAATCAGTTAGAAAAGGGCCTCATGCATTGTAACCTAACATTCTACCTTGGCCTGACCTTGTTTATTTATTCAGTTGAGAGGGGGTTAAGAATATTGGCAGCTTAAGAGCTCAGATATCCTGCACCACTTTGCCGGATGAGAATTAGAGTTCAGATCTGGCTGTAGTAGTCACTATGTAGCTACATCTTGACAACTCCAAAAATGTAGCTTAGGCACTGTGCCACACAGGCAGAGACCTACATACTTATGAGGCAAAGTGGTAGCTGAGTGGGTAATGTATTAATCTGGGTGGGAAGATATCAGTGGCCTTACAGCTGTGCTGCCAAAGTTAACCCCACCTTGCTCCCAGACTTTCAAAGTCTATTAAATAGATGTGTATGTTAAGTGGGTTACAATATGAAATGTAATGGCCTCTTAAGCACTGAGTTCACATGTTAGGGCGCTAAGAAGAACTTAGATGAAAGTCTATTTATGTATTTATTTATTTATTTAAGGATGAAACTGCTTGCTGAATCAACAGATAAGTATCTGGTCACAATATGAGAGTTGAAGACCTGCTCTGCCTGTGCCTTGGGTTATCTGCACATCTCAGTACCATCTTGTTTGTGTGCCATGTGCTAGTCACTGTGCCTGTCTGCTGTGGGCTTTGTGGCTTGCTATGGTTTATGAGGGTCTCTTACTTACTGGCATTGTATGGGTCTCTGTAACTATGTCTGGGAGTCTGTGTTACTCTGGCAATCTGGGTGTGGGGAAATATGCTCCCTGAGTGATTATTTGCAGCCTGTAGGCCCATGTGTATGTGTCAATGGAATCTTGTATGCAAGATGAAGATATAGCCTAAGGGTCCTTTCCATCAATGTGAGGCCATTTAGCTGCATTGTAATTAGCTGACATGTATTAATGGTACGCCCAATAATACACACATATGTTCCAGAGGCATTTGGAGAATGAAGCCTCACAGCCACAAACTTCCTTTAAGGGCCCATTTTGATGATTGTGAAGGGGCCCAAAGGAGTCCAATAGCATAAACCCATTTCCACTGAGGCAGATAGCAAGCAGTTTGGGAAATACTGACACCTCATGCCCTGGGTGAGACACACACATCCAGACTTTAATATCCCAAACTTATATACACATCTGCATGCCTGTTGTCTATATGTATATACACAGTTTCACATGCATATCTTTTCCTTGGCTAGGAAGCCAATGCTATTCAATGTGAATATAGTGGGTGTGAAATGTTCCTATGCCCTGACAAGCCCCACAAGAATATAGTATATGCTCCAACAGTCCCACAGTAATTTATTAAGCCTAGATGTGGTGCAAGATACAGCACAGTGAACATGTACACCTCCACTGTGCTGCAAAAATTGTGGTACACCTTCCATGTAGATGGCTGAGGTTACACATCAGCTATTTTGTTCCTGTCCTTGTAAATAGACCTTCCCAAAAAAGTCTACAAGCATCCTAAGGCTTTTGAACATGGAATGCCCATGTATGGTAAAGTGTGCATTCTTGGGGGAGACCTACTAAGGAACACCTTACTATACATGTATACTCTGTAGGTTCAGCTATGGTGGCACCAGATGGAAAAGTAAGAAGCATTGGGAAATCATGCAAACTGGTGAGCTGTAGTTTAGCAGAGCTAACCTACAGCTCACCAGCCAAAGACAAAACACCATTGCTTGGCAAATGGATAGTGGGACTCACACATTGTTCGCAGTAGCTGTCTTCCTATGCCAAATAGCCTAGCTTCTCTTGTGTAATGCAAGCATAGAGTATGGGAGTAGCACACCTATAGCTACAGCTTTCTGTGTATTCCACTGAGCAGGATTGTACATACATCGCAGCTACTATTGGTTGAGGTGTGCTGCTTCTGTGGAACACATAGAAAGCATGCTAGTCTTGCCTGTATCAGAGACTGCTGTGTAAATGAATTGTGGGTATACTATACAACTACATTGTATTTCCTGAGGTCCGTCATCAAAAGCCATTTAGATGGCTAAAGTGATCATGCTAAACAACTAATGTGCCATATTCAGCCATTTATCTGGCTACATTAAAGCCATATAAATCATTATCTGGCTATAATTTATATCCCCCCTCCCCCCTCTGGGCACCTGATGTTTTCCCACCAGTACCTTTAGTGGACCTATTTGTTAAGATATTGGGTGGGTGGGAGAGCATCAGGCACTGGAGAAAATGTGATGATTTGTGGGGGTAATAGATGATATCAACTTTTTTGGGGGAGGCAGGGATGGAGGTAGGGGGAGAGCAAGTGCCTCCAGAGTGCCATTAACTTTCATGTTCAAATGATAAAGGGGTAGGGGGAGGGATTTGGGCCAGCAAGTTGATGATACATGGTGGAGGAGGGTGGCAAGAGGCCTGCCAGAACCCCAATTTGCTGTTATAATTTTCTGGATGGAGCACTACTTTCCCACGCATCTGTATAAGAATACCCTGTTAAGTAGACAGTAGGAGAGGCTCACAAGGGGCTGGGTCACTTATGGCTTACTCTGCCATATTTACAGGCTGACCAGTTAGGCCTACAGATACCTGGTCATATGTAGCTGAATCAGTTTAGGGTGAATAGATTCAGTGGCACATTTATCCTGCAGAATATATAGGACAGGTTCTGCTGCTAACTGTAGACGCATTGCTTGAATACCCCCCAGTCTAATGATTATGGATCTCAGTGTACTTGCCGCCTGCTAAAACACAGTATCATCCTGGAAAGTAGCTTCTATGTAAAGGTCATATAGCCTGCTGTGTGACAAATAAAGAGTCCCAGATGTGTGAAGGATAGAGAGCCCACACTGCCTAAGAGCAGAAAGTGATAAGGAAGGCCTGATATTGCTTGTGACTAAGTGGACTTCCTCCTAATCACTACCACCCTTGCCCTGCCTTTGATTGTTGATCTGTAGATAGCTAGCAAGTGTGATCTATGTGTTATTACTATCCCTTACTGGCATACAGTATTTAATTGCTTCCACGGCCTGTTGTTCATTTTAATAGTTGAACTCTGGACCAACTTTATTTGAGATGTGGTCAGAATTGTACATAGTACTCTAAATGAGGTCTCACCAGAGGCTTATAGAGACAATATTGCATCCTTTTTCCTGCTCACTGTTCCTCTTCCTGTATGTCCATGCATCATTTTGGCTTTTACGGTTCCCTTATCTACCTGTTTGGCCACCTTAGGATCACTGGAGATGATGACCACCCATGGATCCTGCTCTTGTTTTGTATACAGAAGAACTTCACCCCTATATTGTATGTTAAATTCATGCTAACATGTTTGCGTTAACTTTAATACTAAATTTTTTGAGAATTCCAAACTAATCATTTTGCTTCATTATCTAATTACAGTAGGAAACCAGACATGTAAAATGATGCAAAAATGAATATAAGTGCATTAATACAAATAAACCTCACTACACCTCCAAAAGTATGGTTCATCCTTTTTTGCATTAACTGCATATCATTAGTAAGTAAATAATGATTTTAAATGGTCATTAACACATCCATTAAAAGAAGGTGATAATGCTAACAAAACATTATTATCTAGATTTGAAATTATATTTTTGCTTGAAAAGTTTGAATAAAATATATGTTATAAAAAAAATCAGGTACTGATTGAATATGGCTTACCAAATATAACTCTCTTCCCATGTTTTGAATTTGGTAACTGGATCCTAATAATGTGGCTTAGTAAATTCTACAGACCCCCAAGTGGAACAGAATTCCCTTTATTTCCTTGCATAGAGACCACTACATTTAAATAATAGGTAGATTGATTCATTTTATCATTAACAGTGAAAAGTGTACTTTAGTTTATGTAAATTTATGTGTCTAGAATTTCATAATAGCTATCTAAGATGATTATTTGAGCTGATATATGAGAGTTCATCAGATCTATTTATTAGCCTACATAAGCATGATCATTTAGGAAGTGAACAAGATAGAAATGCAACTTGGTAAAGAATCTTTAATTTAGATAATAAGCCATTTAATGTGCTTTCAGAGGAAATTACTATTGACTCAACTACTATGCCCTATCTAATGTTTTAGTAAAACTTACAGAAGGAAGGTAATTTTAAAAGAAATATCCATGAGTTAAAAAAAGTGCTTTATCTGCAGAAATGGTTCTTATAAATTTGCTTGTACAATATGCAAATAAACATACACTTGTGTATCCTATTTGAGCATATGTTACCCACACTGAGTGGGGGAGTTCCAGGGGGCAAAGTCTGGAGCGGTTTATTATACTTATATGCATACTTATGCCTTTTGAAAATTATGCACAGACATTTCCCTGAAAAATTGTATGTGCATTTTAGCAGGTGTAATTTCTCACAAGTAGTTTTGCTGGAATGATTTCCAAACCAAACATGGGCACATATGTTTGCTTTGACAACTGGTGTAACTTCTGCATGCATTTGCCATCTTTTTTATGTGAGCTGATACAAATTTACCCCTTCAATCCTAGGAGAAATATTGTCCAGTGCAATCACAGTGGAAACCTCAAATATTCTAAGTGACCATCTTGATAAAAGCCACATTGTAAACAAATGGCCTTTAATGAATATGGCAGATGTATGTACATATCCCTATAACTCTATTAGTTATAGAGTATATTTGATAGATTTAGAAGTTAAAATCTTTTTGAGTTAATGGGTTATGCTTTCCATGAGATGCCAAGCAGAGATGGCCTCAAGATCTCTAGAATTTCTGCTCTGTTTTCCCTTTCAGTCATATCAGCTGTTTCCCCTTCTGTTTTCCTTTTGCCCTTGTCATAATCCGCTAAGCTGATGGGAGGAGCAATCAGATAGGAGTAGCAATCTGATGTATTCCATAGGCAGAGTAGAAATCTGTTGTATAGACTGCTGGAGATAGTAGTTGGTGGATCCTTGGGCCGTTGGCAGATGATCAGGCCCCCGGGGGAAGATCCCAAGAGGGACCACCAGCTAGGCTTAGAGTATGGAGACAGACACACACTAGTTCTTTTATTAAACAGGTCTTGAAACCACCAGAGGTGGCAATAGTGAGCTGAAGTGCCCATCAGGGCTGAAGTCCCTCAGATACTGGAACAGCAATCTCTGGATGGCTGAGCTGTTGAGAAACTGTAGACAGTGAGTAGGCAGGGTATGCAGAGTTCATGAACAGAACTTAGATGACAACACTCACATATTGGTCTCAGGGAGCTCAGGAGCTGGAAAGGATAGGCCCTCGAGGAGCGAGTACCTGGTTCCAGGGAAAGATCTGAGAGAGAGATGGTAACTCACAATGATGTAGACAGTGAAGGCTTCCAGGCAGAAGAGAATTAGCAGATAGTCAGGAACGAGGGCCCTCGAGGAGCGAGTACCAGTTCCTGTCTGTAACCTGAAAAGCAAAGAGAAAGCGAGACCCCCAAGGAGCTGGTACCTCTGGTAAGTCTGAAGAGGCAGAGTAGCATAAGCAGGGTAAGCTGAGTAACCTTGTCCTAACCCGTCCATTGCTAACTCCATTTGTCAGCGATATCAGAGACCTTTAAATATCGTAAGCGGATGACGTCATCTCAGGGGGATGCCCTTGAGGTTTGCGCCCTTGCTGGTACTTCACTTGGAGCGTGTGCGCACCCTAGGCTTCAGGCAACATGTCCTACAGTGATTCTTTTAATAATCTCCGACAATTTTGTCTCCATTCACCATTTTAAGATTGCTTATCACATTTAATTATTTTAAGGATCTCAAATAGTTTTCTACAACTTATATTATTTGAAGTAGTTTTCACTCACTATAAAATAAAAAAAAATATTGAACGGGAAGAGGTAGATGACATTAAAAAAGTGCAAACAAAGGAGAGGGGTTGCAGCCCTTTGCGGGCAAGAGCCCATGAGACTGAAGCACGGAGCATTCTGATACTGATTCCCGGGATTTTAAGAGCTTAAAAGTACAAGTAATACTGTATTGTACAATTCCCTCAAACAAATAAAAAAAATGTTATTGACCTTATAAAAATGACCATGAATTCTTCTTAGGCACATGTAGTGGCTAAGAAAAATGATGTCAACCTGCCCATTGCCTCTATCATATGACAGGGGCTGCCCAATAGTAACAGTAGCCCCTGTCACAAGATAGGGTCAAACATCAGTAGGCACTACTTTGACTAATGGCAGCCGACAACCTGGAAGTTGAACATCATTCTCTGGTTCCCCACTAGAATACCAGGACAGTATTGGTGAGTCCTAGGGTGGATCGGGAGTGTGGGCGAGGGTTTTCAGCTGGTGGGGGGGGGGGGCATCAATTTGGGGTTATTTTTTGTAAATGAAAAAAAACCCAATCCAGGGGAGGACTGGAAATGGCCAACCCCCAAAATAAAAATTAAAAAAATAAAAAATTTTTGGGGGGCTACCATCCTAGTACCTAATGAAGGAACTAAAAAAATGAAATTTCAGACCTATTAGTAAAAATTTTTAACCTATCATTAAAATCATCCATTGTACCTGAAGACTGGAGGATAGCAAATGTAACCCCAATATTAAAAAGAGCTCAAGGGGCAATCCGGGAAACTACAAACCAGTTAGCCTGACTTCAGTGCCAGGAAAAATAGTGGAAAGTGTTCTAAACATCAAAATCACAGAATATATAGAAAGACATGGTTTAATGGAACAAAGTCAGCATGGCTTTATCCAGGGCAAGTCTTGCCTCACAAATCTGTTTCACTTTTTTGAAGGAATTAAGAAACATGTGGATAAAGATAAACCAGTAGATGTAGTGTACTTGGATTTTCAGAAGGCGTTTGTTAAAGTTCCTCATGAGAGGCTTCTAGGAAAAGTAAAAAGTCATGGGATAGGTGGCGATGTCCTCTCGTGGATCGTAAACTGGCTAAAAGACAGGAAACAGAGAGTAGGATTAAATGGGCAATTTTTTCAGTGGGAGTGGACTGTGGAGTACCTCAGGGATCTGTATTGGGACCCTTACTTTTCAATATATTTATAAATGATCTGGAAAGAAATACGAGGAGTGAGATAATCAAATTTGCAGATGACACAAAATTGTTCAGAGTAGTTAAATCACAAGCAGATTGTGATACATTGCAGGAAGACCTTGTGAGACTGGAAAATTGGGCATCCAAATGGCAGATGAAATTTAATGTGGATAAGTGCAAGGTGATGCATATAGGGAAAAATAACCCATGCTATAATTACACAATGTTGGGTTCCATATTAGGTGCTACAACCCAAGAAAGAGATCTAGGCGTCATAGTGGATAACACGTTGAAATTGTCGGTTCCGTGTGCTGCAGCAGTCAGAAAAGCAAATAGAATGTTGGGAATTATTAGAAAGGGAATGGTGAATAAAATGGAAAATGTCATAATGCCTCTGTATCGCTCCATGGTGAGACCGCACCTTGAATACTGTGTACAATTCTGGTCGCCACATCTCAAAAAAAGATATAATTGCGATGGAGAAGGTACAGAGAAGGGCTACCAAAATGATAATGGGAATGGAACAGCTCCCCTATGAGGAAAGACTAAAGAGGTTAGGACTTTTCAGCTTGGAGAAGAGACGGCTAAGGGGGGATATGATAAGATGTTTAAAATCATGAGAGGTCTAGAATGGGTAGATGTGAATCGGTTATTTACTCTTTTGGATAGTAGAAAGACTAGGGGCACTCCTTGAAGTTAGCATGGGGCACATTTAAAACTAATCGGAGAAAGTTCTGTTTTACTTAACGCACAATTAAACTCTGGAATTTGTTGCTAGAGGATGTGGTTAGTGCAGTTAGTATAGCTGTGTTTAAAAAAGGATTGGATAAGTTCTTGGAGGAGAAGTCCATTACCTGCTATTAAGTTCACTTAGAGAATAGCCACTGCCATTAGCAACGGTAACATGGAATAGACTTAGTTTTTTGGTACTTGCCAGGTTCTTATGGCCTGGATTGGCCACTGTTGGAAGCAGGATGCTGGGCTTGATGAACCCTTGGTCTGACCCAGTATGGCATTTTCTTATGTTCTTATGTTCTTATGTAATGGTTTTGGAGCAGGGTATCCTAGGTATGATGACTTTTTCCCCACGCTAACCATCCCTTTGACTTGGAGCTGGATAGCAAGGGGAGATTTGAGCTATCAAATGCTGCAGCTGGAGCATGGTGATGGTAAGGCTGATGCATTATGCATCTCATTATCTAAGTGAATCAGATATTAAAGCCTAATCTAATGTGTACTGTATATCAGAATTAGCCGGTAAACTGCATTACCATAATGGTTCTAATGTGGCTTAGCAAATAAACCCCTTAGAATTTTAAAAAAATACTTTTTAGCAGAAACATTAAGGGATGGATTTTAAGCGGTACGCCAGGCGTACATTTGTGCGCACAACCCAGCGTGCACAAATATATGCTCGATTTTATAACATGCGCGCGCAGCCGCGCGCATATTATAAAATCCAGGGTCGGCGAGCACAAGGGGGTGCACAAGTGTGCAACTTGTGCGTGCTGAGACACGCAGCCTTCCTCCGTTCCCTCCGAGGCTGCTCCGAAATCGGAATGGACTCAGAGGGAACTTTCCTTCCTCCTCCCACCTTCCCCTCCCTTCCCTTACCTAACCTGCCCCCCAGCCCTACCAAACTCCCCTTACCTTTATATTATAAGTTGTGCCTGCCGATGGCCGGCCCACGATCCCAGGCACAGTGGCAAATGGCCACTGTGCCTGGGGGCTCCATCCCCCCCCCTGCCCCACCTCTGCCCCTCCCCACCCCTTTTCCAAGCCCCAGGACATAAGCGTGTCCCGGGGCTTGCGTGCATCACCGGGCCTATGCTAAATAGGCTCGGTGCGCGCAGGAGTGGGTTTTCACGGTTACGTACGTAATATACGTGCATAACCCTTTTAAAATCCACCCCTAAATGTGGCCCTAATTTAAGAGCGAAAGCATACTTTAGCTAAACTGTTACTCAAACATTCTTTGGTAAATATCAAAAATTTAAAAAATGAAAAATGACAGTATGACGCTGAAGTGGATTATAAAATCTGTTCAAGGCAGTATTTTTCTCTTATAGTTATTACAAATCTAAACTTTTTTTTTACTGCTGAGATAGAAATGAGAAGTTAAGATATCAAATCTGCTAATATATTCTTAAAAGGAAGCAGGAATAATAGTTTACATTAAGCACAGAGTAGCACAGTACCTTTCTGTCATAGTATAAAATACTTGTCAAGCTTTACTCATAAAACCTGAGATATTATCAGCATGCTGAATTTTGTAACTTTAAATCTTAGGAACTTCAAGTATGCTTTTTATTTTCAGGCAAAAATATTTCTTGCAAATAAAACTGAAATAACTTTCAGACAATAATTGATATAGGCAAAGAGTTTTTTGTCTTTTGTGTTTCATTCTTAGGTGACACTAATGATGTCATGAGCATGTGGCCTTTTAATGGAATAATGTTTTGTGTCAACTGTGCTATTTAAAATCAGCCGTGCAAAGGTATACAATTATTCTATAAGATTTTCTACAGTATTTAAACGTAGTATTGTATCTACCCCATATAAGCAGCAAATACAGAATGTTCTCTCTGTATTGAAACAATAAAGTTCTCTTAGATAAACTCATAAAAACTAACATGGACAGCTAGGATACTTTGCCTTCACCTCTGCTCTTGCTCATCAATGTGCCAATTAAAACAACATTCCAAAAGTGGGTTACAAAGGCTACTGCTTTAACGATACAAACAAATGTGATCCAAGCCTATAAACCTCACCCCCAGCATAACATAAGTTCTCCCTTGATCACCAAATTGTCAGGCCCTGGGCAGCCTGACCACCACATCCCAGCAACAGGATCGTTCCAGCCTACCTGGTTGTTCAGGCTCTAAATATTGAACTGTCATTATCAGGAAGTCTTTCCCGTCACTTCCTAGTGGATGACAACTCATGGATGTGGTTCAATCTCCCCCACAACCACCACCACCACTAGAGTAAATCCTTTATTAACTGCATAACAAATTGAACTCTACCAAATAACATGTGTATAACATTTGCCAGCTCTGGTCACCTTCTTCCACCTCCCACCCTCCCACCCCCCCACAAAAGCTGTAACATAACATGCCCCTTTAATAGAATCACGTATGCAGAATGCAAACTGAACAATATAACAACAGAAGGGTGAATGGGTGGGAACAAACACTCACATGGCAAATGGAGAGAAAATGTGCTAAGGAGCTGCTCACCCACACCCTTTATCCCCAGGTTAGTCCCACTCTCCACTGATACCCTCCAGACTCGATACCCAGCAACTCCAATCTGGACAGCTGCTTGCTTTTAAACCTCAGGGCACTGCAACAAAACACCCAGGCCATGTGCAAATGCTACTGCTCTCTCTTCCCATGGCAGTTCTTTTCAATGGCTTGACTCAATGTAGCCAGGACCCAGGCACCAATGTTAACCTTGAAAGCTGGGACCAGGCTTATCTGCCTCTGCCTTACTAAAAAAGCAAACTTAACTTTAAAACAGTTTTCAGATAGAAAGTTCAATGATCAATGCCATCCACAGACAGAAAAGTGCTGGAATTTATTCTTTATTTACTCTTTAGTCATAAATGTCACCACATTTTTTACATGGCATCTGGTATAGTAGTTCCACCTTCTGCCAGTTAAAATTTCTTGCTACTTTCAAAACCAAAAGCATGTATAAGAAATATATTCTTGAAATGTAAAGAAACCCTTATTGATATTTCATTCAGCTAGTAATGGAATAGTAATTATGGACTTTAGAGCAGTATCATTTAGGAAAGTCCAGAAACTTTCAATGAGATTAAGTTTTCACTATTTCAGAGGGACATGGCAACTCTAAAAGTATCGCACTTGTTCTAAAAATGTATGTTCCTTTAACAACTTGTTCTTGTACTGATTCAATAAATAAAACAAAAATTAAATTAGTTTTATATTTCCACTGTAGTCAGCATATCAATGAAATAAAGGATTATATAAACCATAAAACATGGCATTTCAAATCTATTATACACTAACATAGAGACATGCATTGGTCTTATGACTCTGAATGTTCAGAGATATGCAAAAACATAAAAACCTACTGTGCCTTAAAAGCCACATTTACGGAGTCCTATTTATTTTTAATCCAAATTGTTTTTAAACTGGCTGGAGTAGCTCTTCTCAGATTAAAACAAAGAAACCTTAATGCAGTTCATCAAAATTCAAACTAATCTCAAATGGGATTCAATGCTTATTAACCATCCTGCAAAGTCTGGACAAGGCAGTCTCACAAGTCATATTCTCATCTTATATATAATAACTGCAGCTTCCAGTTACCTGCAGCAGCTTAGATGTAGATTATGTGGCAAGGTTTAGAATATTCTGCAACAAAGACTCTGAAATTTGCAACAATATACTGTACGGTTGCATACATTTTGAAAATTGACTCCTGTGATTTCATGGCCAACTTTTATGATTCTTACCATGGCAGTTTAGGGCATCAGGGTTTTATGAGCACAAATGTTTCATTAGAAAATTTCTGTACTCCCACAAGAAAAAAAAATGACCAACAATTAAACACAAGACCCTGTATTAAGGACCAACATCAGTAAACAAATAAAAATGAGAAACATTTTCTTAATGAGAGGCATCAAACGATTACACTTCAACAGCATTTGTGCTGCAGGGAAACACTGTCATCAGCCTCTTGATTTTTAGCATTTTTTTCTTTTACATATAAAGGACATCTGAAAGTTTGTTTTATAAGTATTGAATGTACAATTTTGCTAAATCCACTTATCTTTGTAGTCAGGGCCTTGCCTAGGGAATAGGCCAAGGCCCAAAGCAGGGGCCTCAGCCTACATCCAGGCATAATGCTAGAGCCTGAGCCTAGGCCAAAGCCTAGCCTAGGCATAGACAGCTGCCCAACGCAGGGGCCACAGATTAGGCCTGAGTGCATTGTAGGAGTCTTGGCCTAGGCTCAAGCCCGACATTAGGGCCTCAGCCAAGACCACAAAAATATTTCTGGGGCCCACGTACCTGAACCGTCAGGGATCTGATATCACAGCCCATGCACAGGCCCAGTGACAGGGCCGAACCTGGCAGCCAGGTCCTAACACAAGGGCTTCAGCCTGAGACCAGGCCCAATGCCGGAGCTCAGCCCAGAGGCCAGGACCTGACTCCTGGACCTCAGCCTAAGCCAAGGCCCAGGTCCAAGACGTCAACATAGACCAAGGCCTAGGGCTAGGCCTGACACTGGGGCCCAGTCTGGAGGCTGAGTCCTGAAGCCAGAGCCTTGGTCCAGACACAGGATGGGCCCCAGGGTCTAGCCTGGAGGCCGGGGCCAGATGCCAGGGTCTTAGCCCAGACCCAGGCCTGATGCCAGGGCCCGATCCGGAGGTTGGGTCCCAAAACCTGGGCCTTGGCCTAGGCCAAGATCTGGACCAAAGCCCATTTAAATTGCCATACATCAAAATGGTTCCTTCTGCTAAAGAAGGAGGCACAGGAGTTAACTCTGGTGCGTATCCAGTGGATGTCATCATTTTAAAAAAAGAAGAAAGAAAAGGAAAAATGAGGCCTGGGCTCTGGCCTCTGGGTCTGGGCTTGGGCCTGGTCCTGGGATGAAGCCGAGGTCATAATGCCAAGCCTGAACCCAGGCCTTGGCCTAGGCCAAGGCTCAGGCGTTAGGACCCTACCTCCAAGCTGGGATGTTCATCCTGCACCCCAGTGTTAAATCTTCTGCTTAACCTCTTATCTATCTATCTATCTTATCTATCTATCTATCTTATCTATCTATCTATCTAATCTATCTATCTATCTATCTATCTTATCTATCTTATCTATCTTATCTATCTATCTTATCTATCTATCTATCTATCTATCTATCTATCTTATCTATCTATCTATCTATCTATCTTATCTATCTATCTATCTATCTAATCTATCTATCTATCTATCTATCTATCTATCTATCTATCTATCTTATCTATCTACTATATCTATCTATCTTATCTATCTATCTATCTATCTATCTTATCTATCTATCTTATCTATCTATCTTATCTATCTTATCTATCTTATCTATCTATCTATCTATCTATCTAATCTATCTATCTATCTATCTATCTTATCTATCTTATCTATCTTATCTATCTATCTTATCTATCTTATCTATCTATCTATCTAATCTATCTTATCTATCTATCTTATCTATCTTATCTATCTATCTATCTATCTATCTTATCTATCTTATCTATCTATCTATCTATCTATCTTATCTATCTTATCTATCTATCTATCTATCTAATCTATCTATCTATCTATCTATCTATCTATCTATCTATCTTATCTATCTTATCTATCTTATCTATCTATCTTATCTATCTTATCTATCTATCTATCTATCTATCTTATCTATCTAATCTATCTATCTATCTATCTATCTATCTAATCTATCTATCTATCTATCTATCTATCTTATCTATCTATCTATCTTATCTATCTATCTTATCTGTCTTATCTATCTATCTAATCTATCTATCTATCTATCTATCTTATCTATCTTATCTTATCTATCTATCTATCTATCTTATCTATCTATCTATCTATCTATCTATCTTATCTATCTTATCTATCTATCTATCTTATCTATCTATCTATCTTATCTATCTACTATATCTATCTATCTATCTATCTAATCTATCTATCTTATCTATCTATCTTATCTATCTATCTATCTATCTATCTATTTATTTATTTATGCAATTTTTATATACCGTGAGTCAGAACACATGATTATATCTTTACAGTTTACAATATAATTAAAATACTAGTAGGAAACAGAAAATACAATAAAATAGATAAAATAAGAATAAATAATTAATATTACTTATGATAAGCTAAAAATCTAAAAGCTTTGTTAGAATTAAAATAGTTAAGAAATAAATAAACTAGAAACAACATGTGGATTTCAGCTTTCAGTAGTCCTTTAAATCTCAATGCCATAGGCTTGTTGGAAACACCATGTTTTCAAATCTTTCTTAAATAGTTTTGTATCATCCTGCATTCTCAGGTCTGGTGGTAAACTGTTCCACAGTTTCGGTCCTGCAACCGAGATTGCCCTCTCTCTAACTTCACTTAGGTGTGCCGATTTAATATTAGGTATCGTTAACAGACCGTTATTAGAGGATCTGAGATCCCGTTGAGGCACATGCAGCTTGATGGAAGAATTCAGCCATTTATATTTGTCTTCATGTATGATCTTGTGGATCATACACAAGGCATGAATATCTGAGTTAGCATGCACTGAAAATATGAACTAACTAAATTTAATAAGTACAACACAGCAACAGACACTGTGAAAACAATGTAAACTTCACATACAATTAGGGATTCCACTTTGAGCACTATCTCAAGAAACAAAACTTGTACCTTTTTTAGCATGTTTTCTAAAACATTCAATCTGATATTTAGCAATGAACAAAAAACATAAAACCCAATCACTACTAAGAAATTTTAAGAAAGGCTTTACAATAAAAACCCAAACATAATTATGCAATTGTTCCATTTCATGGGATACCCACACATGTTTCCAATCCATTTAAGGGCTAAAGGAAGTCCTTGAAACTACATATATTAAAACATTTATTCACTCTTGAAGTTACATGGGAGGATTTTTGGATTTCTTATTTTTCCTGTTATGGTACAGATTCAGTATGGAATAGAAAGTTAGAATTAATTTTTGTAATATATTTCATTTTGTGATCTTTACTTAAAGTATATAATTATCTTTTGCCTATTTTTTCTGCTTGTGTTATATTGTATAGTTTATGATTTTTTATACAGAATTTCCTTAAAACATTATTTTTTTAATTTAAAATACTGTCATTCTCAGCATATTTTTAAATCAAGAGAGACTTTGCATTTTCTTCCATCTTGACAATACTATAGTTTATATATCCCTCTGGATAGATGGCTTGAAGTACTATAATATAGCAATGCAAGCTTTAGCTAATACTAGCATTTGGCATATGACGTACATAGATCTGCAGAGCATATAGGCAGAAAATAAAATGCACCAGGTTTGGATTTAGAGACAGGACAAAAGAATACCAATACATAAAGAAGGTAATTTTATAACTGTGCAGGTAGAGGTAAGCTCTGCATGTAATGTTTAGGTGCAAGGTTTTCCCCATATTTTCAAAGCAAACTTGTTGTGCATATGTTTGCTCTGAATATTATTGTGTAAGTGTCCTGCTATTCTCACAAAACCACTTGCACAGTTATACCTGCTATTTCAAGGATGTAACTTGTCTGGATTAACTCACAAATAAATGCTTTAAAACAAATATATATATGTGCATAAGTTTGAACTCTACCCCCAACTGTGCTCTCTGGAATACTTCCCCTGCCCTCCCCCAGTGAGTGTAAAATCTGGAAAGAAAGGTTCTGGTATTTTGCTTCAGGGATGACCCTGATGAGGGTGGAAAAACTGGGACACCAGCTCTGTGCCCCACCCCTCCTGCCCAAAAATGACCTGCTCCCTTCTGCTGGCTTTAGAGTGCAGTCACAATATGGTCCTCCCAGCTACCAATCCTTTCTCCTGCTAGTAGGAGGAATAAGAGAGCAACACTTATAGTATTTTTGTACAGCACTGTGTACATCAGATAGTACTATAGAAGTGATGACTGGGAGTAGTAGGACTGTTTGCTGATGCCTCTCTGCCACCAACATGGCAAAAGCACCAGTTTGATAGAGAGGATGGCTTCACTGGTGCTTTTTTCTCTCTCAACTTCTACCCCCTGCTGGAGTTTTCTAAGATTTAGATTGAGGAAACTTTATTGTCATGCCAAAGCAATACATAAATTGGTTGAAAGGAGATTAAAAAGAAGCAAAAATGCATAATAGTAATTAAATTTATAGGGTACAGAACGGTTAATAGTATGGATAGTTACCAGTTTTTAGTGTTGTTCTGTATTGTCTCTGGTGACAGCAAGCATGATAGATGCCCCAACGCTATTGGCCAGGTGCCTGAAGAAAGAAGACTGCTGCTTCCTGCTCTGTCCAGCTCTTCCCCTCTAAGCAACAGCCTGCTGTGATTAGGAGGAGAGGTAAGACTGTGCACCCTAATCCAGCAGCTCCCCTCCTGTCATTTCCTAGAGATGATAAAATGGGGGGAAAAATGTGCCAGAACTAAGTTCCACCAAGCACTAGTAGAAAAAAAAAGCCCTGTGTATAATTGTGCACACAACTGGATTGGATTATGCATATACTTTTATGTGCATTGAGCCTTGGGCTACTGATAACAGTCATGTAGTGTACAAAACACAGTTTTATGGTTATAAATAACTTTGAAAATTTACCCCATAAAGGCAGAAAAATAGCATGATAGTTTGTGGGCCACGTGGATTCTAAACTGTTAAACACACAGAAATGTATGTTCTAAGGGATGTGTTGAATCTGTAAAATATATATTGCCAAAATGATCACTGTACCTTTAAAACTCTAGACAGAAATTGCAGGGAAACTGAGAAAAACAGAGACTGGGAAATGTTGTGGGTTGACGTAAGCAGTTACAAGTTTTGCCTTTCTCTGTTCATTATGTTCAAGCTGGAGTGAAGACTATAACAGGGGCAATCGTGACTCATTCTGGCCCAGGCACCCCCTACTCCCACCTGAAAAGTTACAAATCTCTAGGGATGTGGATTCATTTGAAATGAAATTAGAAATATCAGCCCTTCTTATTTCATTTCATTATGTTTTTAAAATGGAACAAAAGGAAAACAAATAACATTTAATTTGCTATCTTTTTGTTTCTTTTTGAAAAATAAAAAAAAAAGCTTCAGAAAAGAAAACCAGTTATACTATGGCTCCCTCCACAAGACCTCTCCTGGAACTCCTTAGGGCCTCGCTGGGTCTTCCTTGGCAAGACCAATACAATAGTCTAGATCAGTGGTTCTCAACTTTTTTCCCATTGTGACATACCTGATGAACTATGCTCACATGCATGACACACTGCTCATTACAATCCATGTTGGAAATAAAATAAAGGCCCAGTATTATTTGTATTGTTAAGAATGATACAAGGGAAAGATAAGTACCCTCTCTGAACAGAAAAAACACAAAAAGTAAACCTTCCAAACCAAAACAGCACCAACTTCCAGCACTCAAATAGTTAACTGTCTTACCTAAGAAAAGGCAACACTGAAAATATTACACCATGCAGTTAGGAAAACTGTTAGGATAACTGTTAGGAAAACAGAGCAAGCTAGGCTACTATAGAGCCCTAGACAGAAACTACATGCCTGCAGAATGCTTCTCCTCAGTCACATGTGCAGTCGCTCACTTAACAAAGCACAAAGGGACCATAAAGTGCAAATAGAAACATGCAAACAAAAACTGAACCGGAAACCGCAACAAGCCACAGACTTTGTATGCAATGCAACAAAGGAAAAAGAGAAAAATCACTAGTCCTCATAAAACAAATCAAGAAATAAAAACATCAATAGCAGTAAAACCATACTAATAAAAAGAACAGATTATTTCGAAACAGCTGATGAATGGAATATCAAATAATACAAACTCATAAACAAAATTTCCAGACACCAATAAAATATTTCAAAACAGCAAACATGAAGATCCAATCATTTAAAACAATTAGGATGAAAAAGATGCTCTGTTCACCATACCTGGGAATGTTTGATTTCTAGGTGCCCTGAGATTGTTGTGAATTAGCAGTGAGGGTTTGCTTGCAACTTTTTCCTCTCGGTCACAGACACATACACACATACACGCTCTCTCTCTCTCACTTATATAAGCTTTCAATCACACATTTACAAACATGCTTTCTTGTCTTTCTCTTAGTCACACACACAGCTCTCAATCACGGACACACATGCTCCCTCTCTCTCACTTCTACACATGGGCTCTTAACCTTACATACACATGCTCTCTCTCATTTACATATACAGGCTCTAAATCACACATATACATGCAGTGACTCACACACACAAAAGCTCTGAATCACACACTTACATACATGATGTGTTTCTAACATACAAAGGATCTCAATCACACCCAGACATAAACAGGCTCTCAATCACACACACACATGCTCTCTTTCACACAAACTGATTCTCAATCACACACACATACTTTATCTCTCTCACACACAGGCTCTCAATCACACATAAACACATGCTCTCTCTCACCCACACAGGCTCTCAATCACCGACATAAATGTTCTCTCTCTTTCTTATATACCCAGGCTCTTCATCATACGTACTCATGCTTTCTTTCACGTTCACATTTAGGGGTATATTTTAAAAGACCTAGGTGCGTAACGCCTGGGGATTTAAGTGTGTAGATGGCCTTATGCATGCCGGGCCTATTTTCAAAGGGTATGGTGAGGCTAGAGGTGCCCGGCACAGTGGCCATTTTCCGCTGGGCTGGGGGATTGTATGCTGGCAAGGTGCTGGCAAGTGCAAAAGGTAAAATAAAGATTTGGCGGGGGGGGGGGGGGGGGGTTAGGTTAGGGCTAGGGGGCGGCTAGGTTAGGGGAAGGGGAAGGGAGATTAGTGTAGGGGGTTGGGAAGTTCCCTCCCAGTCCGAAATCGGAGCGGACTGGGAGGGAACTGAGGAAGACTGTGGGCGTCGGCGCACGCAGGATGCACAAGTGTGCACCCCCTTCCACATGCAAACCCCTAATTTTATAACATGTATGCACCTGCGCATGCATTTTATAAAATCAGGAGTCCATGTGCACACGACGGGTAGCGCGCGCACATGGACACGTGTGCAAGCTTTTAAAATCTACCCATAGGTTCTCAATCACGCACTTTCATATATGTGTCTTTCTCACATACACAAAGGCTCTGAATCACAACCTTACATATATGATGTGTCTCCCACACAGAAAGGATCACACAAATAGATTCTCAATCACACACATACACACAGCTATGTACACTCTCTCTCACACACACAGGCTCTCAATCACCCAATTACAAGTATGTTTTTCTCTTTCACACACACACACACACACACACACACACACATACACATACACACACCACACAGGCTCTCAATCACACATTTAAACATACAGGATGTCAATCACACATTTGCATATGTGCTGTCTCTCTCACACACACTCACACACAGGACCTCAAACACATGTTTGTTCACTCACTCTGCCCCCACCAAAGAACATCCGGCATCAGCAGCAGTCTTCTTCTCTTTCAATCCTTACACGAGAACATAAGAACATAACAAATTACCAATGCTGGGTCAGACCAAGGGTCCATCAAGCCAGCATCCTGTTTCCATCAGAGGCCAAACCAGGCCACAAGAACCTGGCAAGTACTGAAACACCAAGAAGATCACATGCTACTGATGCAATTAATAGCAGTGGCTATTCCCTAAGTAAACTTGATTAATAGCAGTTAATGGACTTCTCCTCCAAGAACTTATCCAAACCTTTTTTGAACCCAGCTACACTAACTGCACTAACCACATCCTCTGGCAACAAATTCCAGAGCTTAATTGTGTGTTGAGTGAAAAAGAATTTTCTACGATTAGTCTTAAATGTACTACTTGCTAACTTCATGGAATGCCCTCTAGTCCTTCTATTATCCAAAAGTGTAAATAACTGATTCACATCTACTCGTTCAAGACCTCACATGATCTTAAAGACCTTTATCATGTCCCCCCTCAGCCACCTCTTCTCCAAGCTGAACAGCCCTAACCTATTCAGCCTTTCCTCATAGGGGAGCTGTTCCATCCCTTTTATCATTTTGGTTGCCCTTCTCTGTACCTTCTCCATCGCAACTATATCTTTTTTGAGATGTGGCGACCAGAATTGTACACAGTATTCAAGGTGCAGCCTCACCATGGAGCAATACAGAGTCATTATGACATTTTCCGTTTTATTAATCATTCCCTTCCTAATAATTCCTAACATTCTGTTCTTTTTTGACTGCTGCAGCACACTGAGCTGATGATTTCAAAGTATTGCCAACTAAAATGACTAGATCTTTTTCCTGGGTGGTAGCACCTAATATGAAACCTAACATTGTATAACTATAGCAAGGATTATTTTTCCCTATATGTAACACCTTGCACTTGTCCACATTAAATTTCATCTGCCATTTGGATGCCCAATCTTCCAGTCTTTGAAGGTTCTCCTGTTATGTATCACAATCAGCTTCTCCTTCAGGCTGATTCTGCAGGCACTTGTAACTTAGTATGGTTTCTTCTTCCCACATGCCTGGCCACTGCACACCATTTCCTCTTTTGGGCTGCTAAGGCGGGAAGAAGAAACTATGCTGCTAATACCACTGACTGAGTGCTTTTTCCAGTTTTCCTGCTGTGCTCCTCCCAAGCTATCAGTATTTCTAGCCTGGGCATAGGAAAAGTTGGCACATGCTGGGGCATGGGTAGCATCTAGGCCAGCTGAGGACTGGGAACTGTGGCAACACACCTGCATGTGCTTGGCGACACACTGGTGTGTCGTGACATACCAGTTGAGAACCGCTGGTCTAGATGATCTAGAACTAAAGATTTAAGTATAATTCAAACATTTGAACTGGTACTAAAATTTTAGTGGCCTTAGCATTTTTTACTTGTAAAAATGACATCTTAGCCAATTGTCATACACATGATCACATTTTTAACTAAATTCAAAAGGACACCTAGGCTTAGTACCTCAGATATTCAGATAGTATGAATTTTGAAATCCCTTCGAAAAGGACCATTGTAAATTCACTAGAAGACAAGCTCTAACCAACACATTGCAGCCTAGTTTTCATCAGATTAAGACATAGACTATTATGTGCCAACCAGCTTTTTATCTGCAAGATGCAATACTGAAAACAATTTACATGAAAAGTACCATGGGCATCGCAAGGAATACAAAGTTGTATGTCATCGACATACATGAAAAAATCCAGCCCAAAATCTCTAAGAATTGTCCCTAAAGGGGAAAAATAAAGAATAGAAAGGGCAACGATAATGTAATGTCCTGTGGCACTCCTATGTTTGGTTCTCTTCATGAGGAGAACTGCTCTCCTATTTGGACTTACTGTATTCTGCCATGTAGAAAGAAAAGAAAACCAACATAGGACCATGCCAGAGATTCCAAAACACTGGAGATGAGATTTAAGAACATCATGCTAAACATTATTGAAAGCATATCAAGTTGTACAAGAATTCTAGGACACCTATACTCCAAACTGCATAGCAAAGTATCATGAAGAGACAGTAATAACAACTACCATTATGTTGTTTTCTTAGCTCAAATTGTTTTTCATTTAATGCATTGCAGTCCTGTATATAATCACCTAATTGTGACAATACAGCCTTCTCAGATTAGAGATGGGTCAGAGGTTTGACACATCATTTCTAGACTTACTCCTGTCCTTCTGAAGAGGACTATAATTGTTGCATGTTTTAATATATTAGAGACATAGTCCTCAAGCAATGAATGGTTAACCAGATTCTTTATGAACTCAAAAGAGAAACCCTTCATGCTTTTAATAAATATAAATGGACAAGGATCCAAAGAAGCTGATGATCTTTTTAAACTAATAATTATAGAAGTAACTTCTCTGAATGTAAGGGGCCAAAATTCTGATCAACCATCAGTTGGATTGGGTATAACTGGCTGATAATTTAATGTTCCATGGGCTCCAAGCTATTTTCTGATCATAGATACCTTATCATTAAAATAATCTGAAATTATATCACAGTCTGGAAAATCCTCACTTCTCTCTAGTGGTTTAGAAGTTATATTGTTTACCAATTAAAATAGCTGTAAAGGACAATTAATGGATGAGGTCAACAATGTAGAAAATTATTCATGCTTTATTTTATGGCACGCTACTCTGTATTTGTACAGTAAACTCTGATAGGATGCTTTTAAAATCTGATCATAATGTTTTCTCTAGCTTTTCTCTGCCCTTCAGAGTGATTTTCTCAACTCCAATAATGCACAGGAGAACCAAGGAACAGTTCTCAATTTATCTCATACCCAATTATCATGCTTAGTTGTTATGCTCTCATAAACGTTTGTAAGACTAGAATACCAGAAATCTTTGACTCCTCAAATGGAACTGTAGACCAGTCTCAAGTTGCAATTTCAACTACCCACTATTACATAAACACATCAAAGTTTACTTTAGGGTGCAAAGACTTCCTGATACGTCTATTACATTTCCAAATCTTTTCAAAGCACAGTGCTTTGAAAGTAATTAAAGAATGATCAGACCACAGTATTTTGCAGACTGACAAATCCCAGTCCTTATGATCCAAACTTTGATTACAATAAGTGATCCAAAATGTGTTCAGCCCTATGGGCTGGAGCACTAATAAGTTGTTCACAAATAATTGCCTTGATGGAAACCACGAGTCTAACTGCAGCTTGCCTTGTTTGCATGGAAATTGAAATCACCAATAATTATATATTTATGATATCTGAGAATCAACAATAGTAGAAAATCCAATAGTTGATTAAAATCTCCAATTAATGGAATAGAGGGAAAATAAACTACACAGAAGGTCTAGTCATGGATCTTTAGCAACAAAGCTTCCATAGGAGGGGATACAGAAAGTTCCTGGTGTTTTATCCTTGATGCCTTTCTGTGTATTATTATGAACACTCCCCATCTTGCCTATCTGAACGTGCTCACTGATAAAATTGTAACCTTCTGGAGCAAACACCATTCAATAATATAGACTCATAATCATAATGCCCTGACTCAGTTATAAAAAAAAAAAAAAAGATCTAGGTGATACTACATGATAGTTTCAAATATATATTCCTCTTTATGTCTGACAGATCTGATGTTTACATAGCACAAATAGAAGCATTTTTCCTACTAGCTGAATAACAGTTTGAATGACTGCCAATTTTTAAAATTACTAAAATAATCAGACCAAGAAAAGACATCTCGCCCCTTCCACAAAGTACAGGGATAGCAAATACAATGTATGATAAAGAAAAGAGCACAATGAAATCAATCAACAGCATTGTCTTTTATCATTATTAGAGACCTAACAAAGAATCTAATTTGGGAGCTTGAGCTCACCCATTACTTTCATCAGTCTTCCAGCTTATGCATTGCTGTTCTGCAGCTTTCAAAAGCTTGCTGATGCTCATCAGGGCCTTAGAGTGCTGTGGTCCTAGAAATGGGGCATTAAGTGGAGTGACCAAGCCAGGCAGTCTTCCTCATGGAACAAGATATTCAACTCTATCTCTCATGTATTCCGTGGTGACCATGTAGGGATATGCATGGCCAAACATTTTGTTTCTGTTTTTGCTTTTTGTTTTTCATGGGCTATTTTTATATTTCATTTTTGAGTCTTTTTTTTTTTGTTTTTGTTTTCATTCATTTTTGTAGACCACACTGTATGTAGTCATATTATGCAGACGATCTTCTTATATACATAAAGCCAAATGTAACTGCAATATATTCTAAATCATTAATACTCAGAGAGGAAATATTTAAACATACTTTAGACGGACCATCATACCACCCTCTGTGAGCATTGGGACTACTTTTATTGGTTGCCCGACTTCTTCGTGTTGGGGTCTTCTTTAATCATCGGTCCAATCTATCCACTCCAAAAATAATTTATTGTAATTTTTAAATTTAAGATAAAATCGAGATACTTCTCTTGATGATTAAAGAAGACCCCAACATGAAGAAATTGGGCAACCAATAAAAGTGGTCCCAACATTCGCAGAGGGTGGTATGATGGTCTGTCGCATCTAAAGCATGTTTAAATATTTCCTCTTTGAGAATTAATGATTTAGAATATATTGCAGTTACATTTGGCTTTATGTTAATTATATTTATTCATTTTCGGAAATACTTTACCAAAACTAACATTTTTATTTACTGAGGGCCAAATTAATTTTGTTTGATATGAAAAGAAAACAGATTCATTCATTCTGTTTCTAATTGTTTCAAATGAATGCATATCCCCAAAGACCAGTTAGATGACTTCTTTCCCTGCTGGACTCAATTGCTGTCACACCTCCATATGCATCCACAGGTTTGTAGTTAGGGCTACTACCTCAGTCACAACCTCTCACCAGTAAGCCCTTCTGGCCACTCTCATAACCTTAGTCTTATACTGATTGGGCTTATGCATTCTGTGGGAACAGTATTAACAAGTGTAACAGAGGATAAAAGAAAACAACTACACAGAGTATTTTTATTAGGAATGTGCACTGATTTTTTTTCATGTTGTTTTCGTTTTGGGTCTTTATCTGCTTGATTTCATTTTAAAAATGGTTCAGGAGGTGTTTATTTTGTCCTGTTAGTGCACACTAACTAGTTTTCCTAATTTCAGAGTTAGTGCACTCTTACGAGACTTAAGGGATTAATTTCTAATGCTTTATCGTGTGCGTTAGGGCCTTAACACACGAGATAAGGCCATATCGCATGTGAAAAGGGGCCTTTTTGCATGTGATATAATGCAAATGCAAATTAGGGGGAGGGGAGGAGTTGGGGCAGGGAGGGGGCGGAGATGGCGCCTCTACAATGCACGTCCAATGTGGAGTGAAACTAATAGCGCTCTTCACATGGAAGTGCATGCAAATGCATGTGGATTAGGCTATTAGCTATTCACTCCCTATGCAAAAATAAAAGTGCATCTAGGATACACATTTTAGCGATCAGAAATTAATGCCTGCCCGGAGCAGGCGTAATTGCTGAGCGCTACTAAAACTAGTGCAGAAAAGCAGAAAAAACTGCTTTTCTGTACTGCCTCATACTTAATATCCTTGGGATATTAAATGCAAGGAACAACTCTTTAAAAACATAATTAAAAAAAAAAAGTTACAAAAAATGCACTGGCAGGGGTTTGGAAAATGGACACTGGTTAATTCAGCATCCATTCTCCAAACCTGACTACCTGCCCTAGAAGTAGTGTATAAAATCAATATTAAAGTGTCGGGCACTTAATATTAATTTATTCACCACTTACTGCCCATTGGTCCTTTTCACTGACATTTGTCAGTGAAAGGACCAATCACCTTTCAGAAGGCTGTCCTGAAAGGGGATTGGTCCTTTCACTGACAAATGTCAGTGAAAAGGACCAATGGGCAATAAAGGGACCAATCCCTAGCGCCTCCTTGACAGTGCAAGCCGGAGAGAGGTCCACTGTTGGTGGCTGTCTGCTGGTTAAGAAAACAGACACTGAAATTATCAGCATCCTGTTTTCCTAACCAGTACACATGCAGGGATTAGGGAAATGGATGCTGATACATTCAGCGTCCATTCTCCCAACCTGACTACCGGCACCAGAAGGAGTATATAAATAATATTAAAGTGTCGGGCACTTAATATTAATTTATTCACTCCTTCCCTTATTGTGGATTGGTCCCTTTACTGTCACATGTCAGTGAAAGGACTGTCCTGAAAGGGGATTGGTCCTTTCACTGACAAATGTCAGGGAAAAGGACCAATGGGCAGTAAGTGAAGGAGTGAATAAATTATTAAGTGCCCGACACTTTCATATTGATTTTATACACTCCTTCTGGTGCTGGTAGTCAGGTTGGGAGAATGGATGCTGAATTAGTGTCTATTTCCTAACCCCTGCATGTGCACTGGTTAGGAAAATGGGACGCTGATAAATTCAGCGTCCGTTTTCTTAACCGGTGGACAGCCACCACAGGGACCTCTTTACGGCTTGTGCTGTCAATGAGGTACTAGGGGCGCATAATCGCTCCTAGCACCTCCTCGTCAATGCAAGCCCTAATTTAAATATTGCATCATGCCCCCAGGAGAGGTGCCTGGGGCGCATTATGAAAGTGGTCGCTGAATACACAGTGCCTGCTATCAGCACAAGTTTTTTGCATCGGCCCCACAGTCACACCAGTCACTTCCCCTCTTACCAGTCCCACTCCACACACAACTTACTGCCTCTCTTTCACCATTCACCATCCCAAGCAGTGTCTTTCCCCCATCATCCCATACAGTCACCACAGTCACTCCCCCCTCACCAGTTAACCCCACATACAGGATGCCTCTTTCTCACCACTCATGTCTCTCTCCCACTTTTCACCCCATGCAGTCACCCCAGTCACTTCCACTTTCACCAGTCACCTCCAAACACACCAAGCTGCCTCTCTCTCAGCACTCACCACCCCAACCAGTCTCTCTCCTATCTGACACCTCATACAGTCACCCCAGTCACTCACCATCTCACTAGTTACCCACACACACAAACAGCAGGCTGCCTATATCTCAAATGTCATCACCCCAACATAAGAACATAAGAAATTGCCATGCTGTGTCAGACCAAGGGTCCATCAAGCCCAGCATCCTGTTTCCAACAGAGGCTAAAACCAGTCTCTCTACCACCTATCACCCCATACATTCACCCTGTCACTTTCCCTCTCACCCAAACACACACACACAGACATATCCTAAAATGCCAGGGACCCTTTCCTAAAATACAAAGGGATTGGCAAATTTAAAAATATGCATTTGCATTACATGCTTTTGCTTATTCTGACTAGAACTTGATGGTATTATTTCATCACTTGTTTGTTTGGCATTGGCCATCTCCGCACAAATACCACCTTGAAACCTTGCAACACAAACAAGTAACTAAGGAGACAGCCAATGAGAATGTAGAACCATACCTCTAGCTAATGAACTGCTTCCAGCTGATGCTTTTAAACTTATTGGTAACATTTCTAGTTACTAACAAGTTACATCCAATTAGTGCACACTAAGTCCTGTTAGTGCGCACTAACTCTGAAATTAGGGAAACTAGTTAATTCGCACCAAGTCTGTAAATAGGAAAACTAGAGTTAGTGCAAACTAGTGTGCATTAACTGCAAGTTAGTGTGTACTAAGTCATATTAGTGCGTACTAACATAAAATACTAATTTTTCCGAAATTTCATCATTTTCTTTTTTCCTTTCATGGCACTCCCGAAACAAGATGAAATAGACAATTTCATTGTTATTTTCTATTTCATTGAAAATGAATGTACATCCCTAATTTCTATCATAGTGAATGCCAGAGCAGTCATTTTTCATTAAACCTTGGCTTTAAGACACACTGGATAGAATATCTGCCCTTGGGAAACTGGGTAGAGTGGATGAGATTAACACCTCTAACTTAGGTTGGACAACAATGTGGCTAAAGGGGAAGAGAAAAAAAACTTCCTTCCTCTTTAAATTTTCTGCAGCCTTGCTTACATTTAGATGCTCAAATTTCAGAGACAGTACAGTGGGTCCATACAATGCATCTCATCATTGTTCCTTGGTGGCAGACATCATCTCAGTATGCCAGCATCTGGATGGAGACCTGGAAGTATAGGCCAGCATGACCCATGTTCAGCACCATCTCATCCCCACTCAGATGGTAAGATGCATCTCTACCTGGGTACTTTCAAGCTAGGGTGAGAGAACATTGTAGAACTCTCATCTTTGTGTATCTTTCCTCATTGCAAATCACATCCAGTCTATGATGTTCGAACATCAGCCTGTGCTCCAAAACCCTAGTCCACCACCAAATCCTCACCTCAAGTTACTAGATGAGCCGCCTATAGTGGTATAAATCGTTGACTACTATGAAAGCCTTATAAAGAGTCTCTCTCTTTCTCTCTCTCTCTCCCTGCCTGAAAATGCTTGAAACAGAATTTGTGATACTTAATACCTTAATGCCAGGAAAAAAGTTATAGTTATTTCCAGCGATATCATGTGTTATGCTATTGCACACTGTGTTAATATCCTTCATTGTCATAAACTCCTCCCCCTTGAATAAATTTGCATCTCACAATGCAATAAATAATGCATGCGTTATCAAGGGCATTAGGGCCCTGACACCCTTGATAATGGCTTAAAGCACTTTCATGAATAACCTTGAAAGAGGCTTTGAGAAATTGCTGACCATATAGTTTATACATGGATTTGTTATTTTTCTCAAAGCTTGACTGAAGTTCCTGCCATATAAGAATATTCATTCTGATATGGAAAAAGATTCAGACCTCAAATCAGGGAATAAAATGTAGATACTGCATTAATAAAATGAACAAACAATAAGATACATAAATCCCGCTTTATAAGCATGATTGCTTCTGCATAGTCAATCTGGATCAACTTCCTTGCTATTTGCCAGTCATCAAAAACCAAGGAAAGAAACTTGACATTGTGGGGTGAGGTGTGTTTTGAGAGGAGGGGCAGGGGAATCTGACTGGCTGGCCTTCAGTTCTTTTATGGTTTGGAAACTGTTCTAAGTCAGTACTTTGGAGTGTTCAATAAATTAGACTGAGATGAAAGGAAACATTGAAGTATTTATCACACCTAAATGGGAGACAATAAGTCCCAGCATACAAGTTCCACTGGTGTAATAATATCTATTATATATAACAACAAAAAATTAAGCTCTGTATGGAAAAGAATTAAAAAAAACAATGAAAAAAAAGTTATGTTAAAACTAACAAAAAATAATAGCAAAGTATTATTTGCATATAAATGATTTTGTAAACTTTATAACAAATACAATAGAACTGTTGACTTTGTTAGCATGTGCAGTTATTTAACTTGCCTGAAATAGCACTATCAATGATGTCTCCAAAAGATCACCACACAAACACCAGTATGCTTGCTGATGGCAATGTCACCTGCATTGATTTAATGTATCCTTTAATATTAACTTCAGTAGATTTGTACATTATCCATGGGTACCCAGCTGTTGATTCTATAAACATGCCGTCTACTCCCAGGTTATTCACAACCAGAGGCAGCCAAAAGTAATGCTACAAAGACACTTTATTTATACCTTAAGAAAATGTGTAATATAATATCATGAACTGGGGGGAAATATCCACAGATTGAGACCAATGGTACAGTAACTTCTGCATGGTGTCTGCCCATTTCAAGATGAAGCATTCTGCAAATTAATCAGAGAAGAGTATCAGAAGGAAAAGAGTAAACAATCCAGCTCTCTGGGCTACTTTCTTCCAAAGTGTGGCCTGCAATTTCTGTGGACAGATCTGCCACTGAAGAAATAGATGTCTAAGTCAATTCAAAATCCATCAATAAACCATATTGAAATCATCATTGAGTCAAAAAATGTCCAACTATTACTTACCTTATTTTTCAGAAAACTGCAAATGGCCAGAACAATGAAGATACAATTTGAGACAAATATCTTTCCTTACACTGCTTCATTTCTTTCCAGATTACAAACTTCATTATACAATATATTCCCAAACCTTTTCTGAATTTTCTTCTGAATCCAGATATCTTTCCAAAGGCCATAATATTAATGTACATGTTCATTCATTCACAAACACCTTCCTCAGAATTCTAGGCTTCTTAACAATCATTAATTATATCTACATACTAACACATTCTAATTCTTAACTCATCACATATATATATAATTAAACTAAAAATAATATATGTTAAATTTGCTATAAAATCCAATGCACCAATAATACACAGATGACATTTTTATGATCTGAATTTAGGGCAAATAAAATGCTAACAAATTTACAGCTCTTTTAATAATACACCATCCATCAATCAAATTCAAAGTAGATTATTCCATGGAGAAATTAACTTAGACACTTCAATCTCACAGAAAAAAGGATATATAAAAATATCTCTGTATCAAAAACTCACTAACAGATACAACTGACTCTACAGCACTAGTTTCAATCCACCACTTACAAAAACTGCTATTATATGCAGCTAATATAGTAACACTATATGCCGTAAGTTTTGACCCTGAAGTCAAAGACAAGCATCTCAAAGTACAGACTGGATCCTTCAAATACAAATGATATAAAACTCTAAAATTAGACAAAGCTGTATGATGTATTACATAGCTTGTAAGTTATACATTATCCAATAAAAATGTTTAATATATATAAAAAAGTATTATTATGTATAATATAAGGGGGGGGGAATGCTACAATACGTTACACACATATATATAATACACAGATATTCTCCCGATTTAAATATTCAGTGTAAATGTATCATTTTCATGTTTTTCTGCATCATCTAGTACAAGAATTTGAATGCTAAAACAATGAATGGGTCAGAAAATGAGGATAAGGAGTCACCTGATAGATAGGAAGCTTTAAGTACAATCAATAAAACTTACCCTCAAAAAATAAAATGTTTTAATTTTCAATAAAATATATGAACTAGGTATATTTCCTTACAAAACATTTTTTTTGTGGATAGAGCATAACTCTCTTTCACATAGGCTCAACTTTGCACTATTTTACAGCAACCTCCAACAGCATGTATATATTTTTAATAATCTAGTTTATGCCTCCAATCACCTTGAGAAACAATTTTAAATTCTAAATCTCTGTTTGCTTGCTGCCAGCCCTGAGCTTTTCCTGACACTCAACTTTTACCTGTCTGCTCCATACACGAATCTCGCCTAAGCCCTGCCAGTCCCTGGCAGCCAAAGGCTCAATGTTCATAGTAGGAGGGAGTCTACCAGCTTTAGGCATGGGCTAAGTAGATTCACCTGCATCAACCATTCCACAATCCAAGGGCTCACATCCATGACAGTTTGCTGAGGCCATGAGCACTGTGGACTCGTCTCCAGCTCTGGCTAATAAAGGTTGGATCTCTAGGTCTAGCAGCAACAAGACCAGCTCAACAATATGACTTGCAAATTCCAAGGCCTGGCAGCCCAAATGGAATCCATGTCAGTTCATGCACCTGCACTGGCATCTGGGACCCTTGCTGCATATCTCCCACTGCCACCTGGTATAATGGGGATCCTAGGGCTTGCTGAGATTGTATAAATCAGTGCAGGATGCACTTTGAGCTACAGGCCACCAGCTTTCCCTCAGACTGAGCTAAGGTAAGATTTGTGCTGTTTTTTCTGGCGCGGCCTGCCTTTGCCTGGACATGTTTCTCTGGGAATGGAATGATCCCCTGGTGGAAAATCTCGACAACTTTCTCTGACAATTCTGGCAAGTATTCAATGAGCCTGGGTGAGCTTCATCCTCAGCTGCTGAGCTATTCTGTATCAAACAAGTTACCTGGACAGTGGCCAACTATACATCCAATTAAGTATGCTGACCTCAGAACGCCATCTCTTCACAGAACTTGGAAGAGTGCATCAGGATGAGCTAGTGATCTAGGACCTGCTGCCCACACTAGAGGACCTCATTGCCTCGGCTATATAAGTGGACCCCACTTTCAAGAACGAGCCTGAGAGAGGGAGGCTTCTCTCTGACACATCAGGCTGGCACCCAAGTTTCAGCAGCATCTAGTCCCTACCATAGACGTATCATGTGCTTCCCCCTCAGAAGAATCCATGCAACTTGGCAGGACCTTCCTCACCGAGGAAGAAAAGCAGAGGCGTTGGTGGCTCAACCTCTGTTTATATGCGCTGCTCAGGGGCACTTTGCTAGCTATTGTCCCCAAAGGTGGGAAAATTTCTGAGCCTAGGGTTGGTTAGAGAGGAAATCCTAGGTCCTCCTTCATCCTCTCCTTAGTTGCTTATGCCAGTTTTCTTTACTCCTTCAATACAGAGGTGCATACCGAGGCTCCTTGGACTCAAGTGAAAGTGGCAACTTATTAACGAAGCCCTAATTTCACCAGTACAACTTTCCCACAGTGACTGGATAATCCAATTACCATAGGGCTGGATTTTAAAAGCCCTACGCATGCCGGGCCTATTTTAAAAAGGCCTGGTGACACGCGTAAAGTCCTGGGATTGCATGTAAGTCCTGGGGCTTGCAAAAAGGGGTGGTCCTGGGGACAGGACCAGAGGCCTCCGACACAGCGACCATTTGTGGCTGTGTTGGAGGATTGTGTGCCGGCAGGCTGCCGGCGCGCACAATCTGCGCCTGCCTCCAGGCAGGTGCAAAAGGTGAGATAAGAAATTGGGGGGGGTTAGGGTAGGGCTAGGGGGGAAAGGTTAGGGGAAGAGGTGGGAAGGTTAGTTAAGGGGGAAGGGAACGGGGGAAGGCAGTGCGGCTCAGTGCGCACAAGGTGCACAATTGTGCACCCCCTTACGTGCGCCGACCCCCGATTTTATAACATGCACACGCATGTTATAAAATCAGGCATACATGTGTGCACACCAGGTAGCGTGCACACATGTATGCCCGCATGCAGGTCTTAAAATCTACCCCATAGGCTTTCCTTATGGCAAACCTCTCCCTAGCCGGTTGTGCTTGGTCACCTTGCCAATCATTCTTCAAACTGGGTTCCTGCACAAGGAAAGCATTTCCTTCTATGTTATATCCATCCAAGGCATTTAATCCAATCATCCATGGATTCCCTTGACTGATACTCCATAATCCATCTATATACTGACAGATTTGGAGCCCTCCTGCCAGCAATAATGTTTTACTCAGGTCATTTCACCAGTGTCTCTAGCTTGGACTCAGATCTCAGGCCTTACAACTGCCCAACTGACCTGCTCCAGGGTAAGATGACCCTAGGGGCAGGGTCTGTTTACTACCTACTCCTGAAACAGCTGCCATTTCCAGTTACATCCAGGATAACTTTGAGTGGGTTTTCATCTGCCTTTCATCATCTCCTGCATGGGCAGGATTCTTCTATTTTGGCAAGAAAGATGATCCCCTCAGGCTGCACATTGATGACTATAGGGTCCTTAATACCATGACCTGGAAAAACAGATACCCCGCTTCCCTTAATTATGGAACTCTTTGACCACCAGCATGGGCACATAAGAACATAAGAAAATGCCATACTGGGTCAGACCAAGGGTCCATCAAGCCCAACATCCTGTTTCCAACAGTGGCCACAAATCTTACAAAACTGGATCTCAGAGGAGCCTACAATCTCATCAGGATATGGGAGGTTACAAATGGAAGATGGCATCAACAATCGTGACAGGTATTATGAATACCTGGTCATGCCATGTGGCCTTTGCATTCCCACGCTGCCTTCCAGCTTCCTATATTCTCATGTTTTAGTGTATCAGAGATGATATTCTCATTTTTTCATGGTTCCTGGCTCAACACTGTTGAGCATGTGAAACAAGTGCTGTAGAAAGAATCACTTATATGTCAAATTAAAAAACGTACCTTCAAGCAGGATGAGTGACCTTTCCTGGGCTATATTATCTCTCATTGTGGTCTACACATAGATCCAGAGAATGTGAAAGCCATTCAAGACCGGCCTCAGCCAGTGGAATTCAAGGCCTTGCAAAGATTTCTTGGGTTTGCCATTTATTACTGGCAGTTCTGCATGGATATTCCTCACTGGCTACTTCCCTCTCTGCTCTTATTAAAAAGAGTGTCGATACCAAGAAACTGGTTTGAAATACTATCCCAGTCTTCCATTACCTACCTCAAGCACAGATTTCTTAAGATCCCTACCTCCAACAAATGGACAGGTCTAGGTCCTTCATCGAGGAGGTAGATGCCTCTGCCACTAGAGTAAGGACTGTCCTCATGCAGCACTTTGAAAAAGGAACTCTCATGCCCTGGAGGAGTGGTGCCACCTGCTGGAGAGTGCTAGGCATCTTGTTACAAGTTTTAGAGATAATAAAAACTTGCAGTATCTCCAGTAAGCCCAATGGTTAAACCCATGAGAGGCCAGGTGGTCTCTATCCTTTAACCACTTCGACTCTGAGCTTCAATACTGATTGGTGAAGAAGAACCAGCACTCTGACACACTTTTGCAGTTCTTTGAAACAGAGGACTTGACTGTTTTGCCTCGGTACATCATTGATCCTGCAAGGATTTTTTTATTCACAGCAGTTCCCGTACCACAGGGGATGATGGTGGACCCCCAAATGCCTCTGGGAGAGGGTACTTAAGTAGACCTGTTTGGCAGGCCACCCCAAAATAGCTAAAACCAAGTAATTGCTCCTCAACAACTATTGGTGGTTTCAAATGAGACATGATGTACAATTCTATGTGTACTGTTAACAGTTGCCATGCATGCCCTGGGGGCTGTTACAGCTTTTGCCAGCCCACGAGAAACTATGGACGCATGTGGCCAAGGAATTCATCACTGACCTACCTCTCTCTAATGGCTGCTTGGGTTGGGGTGGATGGATTTTTAAAGATGACTTATTTTATACCACTCCCTGGACTTCCTTCAGCCCCAGAGCTGGCTCATCTCTTTTTCCAGCATATCTTCCAATTCCATGGCAAACCTGAATACATTCTCTCATATCAAGGAGTGCAATTCACAGCAAGGTTCTGGAAAAGCCTGTGCAAGCAGTTTCAAATTTCTTTAGACTTCTCCTCCACATACCACCTACAAACTAATTGGCAAATGGAAAGAGCTAATCAAATCTTTAAGGGATTCCTGAGGGTCTACATAAATAAGTGGCAAGACGACTGGGCATCTCTCTTTTACTGGGCAGAATTCTGCCATAAAATCATGTTGGAGACTCCATGGAATCTTCATTCCAGATCCTGTATGGCAGATATCCACCAGTGCCTCCTATACCAGAATCAGTTCCATGCCCCACAACCAAAGTTGTGAACCAAGACCTTAAGCAATGGTGGCAAAAGACCCGTTAACTTCTTATCTTAGCCACTGAAAAATACAAGAAACAAGCACACAGAAGCCTCATCTCAACCCTGATGATTTGATATAGCTGGGTATCCAATACACGATGGCTTCTGCATGACTATGGAAACTGGATAATTTTTTTGCAGATAAGTGTACAATAACAATTTATTGGAATCTTTAGTGAATCTTATTAGCATCAAAACATTCAGATTAATGAAGCTAATTTTACTTGCATTAAAAAAGTTTAAAAACAAGAATTCACATTAGAGTGGGGATATTGTGGTCACCTGTTCAATATGACAGATGATTATAAAGAAGGCTGAGTCCTAAAGTTATATTACTAAAAGATGATGCCGAGTATGATGGTCATTTAATCTTTTATTGAATTTATGGCATCTTGTGATTGTCAGTGATTATAAGTGGACTCTCTTGGTATTTGGAGTTAGTGATTACCCATAATCTACAGCTTAAACATCTATCTACCAAGTTCTCCTTGTGATTTGATGGGCTATACCTAATCATTTGACAAATTGGATTAGTGACTTAGTTAAAATTTCCAGTTGCCCTCAAGCTTCTCATTTTTCACATCTAACTCCTCAAACCTCTACTCTTGTTGTAGCCCTCATGATCTCCTTCCAAACTAATGGAGGTAAATTTGTCAGGAGACACCGAGTAGGAAATCCAGAAGATCCTCGATTTCAAGTGAATCCAGAAGAAACTCTACTATCTCATTTCCTGGAAAGGGTTCAGCCCTGAAGAAAACACTTGGGAACCTGCTTTCAATGTTCAAGCCCTCGATTCACTAAGGAATTCCATCAACACTTTCTCTAGAAGCCTAAGTCAAGAAGCCTGTGGAGGGTGTTTAGAAGGGGGGTACTGTAAAGTTTGGCTGGCTAGGAGATGGTGACCTGATTAGCCTCACTAGCCTTGAGGCCGCATGATGCTGACATAGGGCCCCAGGATACCATCTGGTTGCTCTCCAACACTGTCCCATAGGTGCATGCATAGTTGTGCTATTAATGAAGGCCCCTTGGGAATGCCCTCAATCCTGGATGATGTCATGTGGTGGGGTAATTAAACCCCCGTTGCCCTCTGATTCACACCTAAGTCCCATCTTGTCTGCAGTCTATGTTGCTTCCAGTGTGCTTCATTGTTATTTTGTCTATCTTGCCTCATTGTTGCCTTGGTCCCCTGTGCCTTGTCTTTTCTTGTTCATCTGTCTCTGCCTGATTCCTGGTTCTGACCTCTGCTACTGATATCGACTACTCTTCTGGACTGCCATCTGCCCTGACCTTAACATGGATGCTCTTTGCTCGCCGCTTGTCCCAACTTTGGCCTGGACCCTGACACCATTTGCTCACTGTCAGCCCTGACTTTTGCCTGAGATTCCACTTTGTCTAACCACTCCTTACAAGACTCTCACCTAAGCCCTGCAGGCCCCTGGAACAGCTCCAATCCTAGTAAGAGCAAGTCCACCAGATGTTGGATTGGGCCTAGGAGGTTAACCTGATAGTCTGTGTCAACTATGGCTAAACCCATGGGCTCACATCTGTGACAACAGTTCAGTGTAAAATAAGTCTGTAGGTTGACTCCCTTAGAAACAGGTAGTGGAAGTGAGCAAGGAAATGGAAAGGCTGAGAAGCATCCGAGATAATGAGGACTACATTGATCAAATGCTTATTAAGCCATTAAAGATGGAAAAACTCAAGCAGAGGTGAAGTAAAACTGAACCACAAGATTACAACTAGTCCCAGATGCTTTGATCCCACACATCAACTCCAATTTCCCTTGAATTAAAAAATGTATATGCAGCCCTGGAAATTGAAAAAAACCATTTCAAGAAAAGGAGGAAATGGAGGAAGAGAAACCATTCCAGGAAGAGGAAGAACCATAATTCATAAAGCACAAAGTTGAATGCTCAACAACCTCTACACCTAGGAAGTGGAGATTAGTGGTAGTTAATGACACCCTTCTGAAAGATATGGAGGCATCCAAATCGACCTGGAAGGTGTGCTGTCTGCTGGAAGCCAAGATCTGAGATACAAGTGAGAGAATTCCAAGAATTATCAAGCTGGCTACTCTCTAATGATGCCCATCCATATTGTCATAAATGATGCATCAATGCATCTCATATAACATAAAAATGACTTATTGACTCTAGGAGAGAGAGTAAATTGGATAGGTGCAAAGATGGTATTGTCTTTGGTCCTCTCATGAAGGATAAAGTCCATGGCAGGGAAGTCCACATTCTGGTGATGTATGAATGGTTGCATGGATGGCATCAATTTCAGAA
This sequence comes from Rhinatrema bivittatum, assembly GCF_901001135.1. NCBI lineage: Eukaryota > Metazoa > Chordata > Amphibia > Gymnophiona > Rhinatrematidae > Rhinatrema > Rhinatrema bivittatum. The sequence goes on along the minus strand of NC_042615.1, from coordinate 104,765,664 downwards.
TTTGTATTTCTTCGATAATGGAATGATGTTCCAAGAACTGCTAAGCAGAGATGGGGGTCCAACTGTCAAAGAAGGCGCACAATGGAATGACAAACTTATTGTGAGAGGCTTTAAACTGGGATCATTAGGGATGGATGGGCAAAGATCTAAGGTACATATTTAAACAGTTATAGATAAATGAGAAAAAAGGACAACTTCTAGAAACCTATGTACTCTAATGATCATAGTATCTAGAGGCATTATCAAAGAGACTGACTTAGATATTAGGGATGTGAATCGTTTTTTGACAATTTAAAACAATCATCAGATATATTTTAAATCGTCAAAAATCGTTAGAGCCGCGATACATTAGCAATTCCCCCGATTTATCGTCAAAAAATCGTAAATCGGGGGAAGGGGGAGGGGGGAGCGTGGGAAAACCGGCACACCAAAACAACCCTAAAACCCACCCCGACCCTTTAAAACAAATCCCCCACCCTCCCGACCCCCCCCCCAAAATGTTTTAAATTACTTGGGGTCCAGTGGGGGGGATCCCGGCGCGATCTCCAGCTCTCGGGCCATGGCTGCGTTAATAGAAATGGTGCTGGTGGCCCTTTGCCCTTACCATATGACAGGGCAGAGGTAGCGCCGGCGCCATTTTGGTTCCTGTCACCCGACGTCACGAGTGCAGGAGATCGCTCCTGGACCCCCGCTGGACTCCCAGGGACTTTTGGCAAGCTTGGGGGGGCCTCCTGACCCCCACAAGACTTGCCAAAAGTCCAGCGGGGGTCCGGGAGCGACCTCCTGCACTTGGGCTGTATTGCCAATATTCAAAATGGTGCCGGCGCTACTTTTGCCCTCACTATGTCATACGGGTCATATGACATGTGAGGGTTGTTTTGGTGTGCTGGTTTTCCCACCGATTTACGATTTGACGATTTTTTAACAAAAAAAACCATGACGATCAGATTTCCCTCCCCCCCCCCCCCCCCCCCGCAGCCAAAATCGATCATTAAGATGATCGATCACACGATTCACATCCCTATTAGATATAGTGGCTGTCACAGAGATAAAGTACACAGAAAACCATGACTGGAATATAGTTATATCAGGCTATAATCTATTCAGAAAAGATGGCATAGGAAGAAAGGGAGGAGCACCGGTGCTCTAAATTAAAAAAATAATATTAAAGCAACAGAACTACAGGGCTTACAAGGTAGAAGAAATTGATAGAAATTTAGTTAAAGACATTCACAAAATTTCTATGAACAAAGAGATCATATTTCTAGGTGATTCCAATCTATTGGATATTGATAGAGACATTCCTGCTGTGTTGTCATCTAGAATCAGTGAGAACCTGGATTGTCTGCAGGAAAAATTATTTTAGCAACTTAAGAGTACTGTCACATGAGAGGTTGATACTGGACATGGTGAGAATGGGGAGAATGTTTGTGATATCATGATGGGGGATCACCTATGATAATAGAATGGTGAGGTGTAAAGAAAACTGCTTATTCAATATTATCTGAGCCACAGGAGGCCCAGTTAGGAGGTAATGCTGGTGCTGTGGTCTACGGGAGAGCTTCTAGTCAAACATTGATGTTTTGAGGCCCTTCCTGGGGAGATCACCTCAGGCATTGGGAGGGGTAGCCTGTGTTGACATCATCCAGCCTCTGAGCCCTTAAATTTCAGCATAATATACCAGACTGTGAGGAGAACTGCTTACCCAATATTATCTGAGCTGCCAGAAAACCTGATAGGAGGTAACGCCGGTGTTTTTGTCATCTATGGGGAGAACTGTCAGTCTGAAATCACTGACTTCAGGTCCTTCCTGGGGAGATCACTTCAGGCTTCGGGAGGGGCAGCCCAGTATTGATTTTATACAGTCTCTGGGTGCTTAAATTCCAGCTTGCTGTGGCGAGCAACCACAGGAGTGCCTAAGCCAAATACCAAAGGGATACATCCCTTATAGCAGGCCTGCTGAATGATGGGAAAGAAAAAGGCAAGATCTTTGGATCCCCTAAAGTTTCTACACTGAAAAGAGGACCCATAGATTCACATGTGTTCCTACCAAATTTGCCATTGCAGGTAAGTCTGAGTACTGAATTGGTGGAAAGCTCTTTAAGGTTCGAAGGGCACTCTAGGCCACCCATGTCTCAGTCCCTGACTGGGGTTCAGGTTTGATGAGTCTACAGAAGCAAGTTTAGACTCCAATGTTATGTCCACTTAGGTCCTATCATCTGACCCTAAAGAAGCTCCATGTCATGCTCTAGGGGTTGGAGCCCTTGGACCATGCTAGACTGATGCAGCCTGGTGCATGTAAGCACAGACCAGGCCTTAGCATGTAGCAGTTAAGAACATAAGAACATAAGAAATTGCCATGCTGAGTCAGACCAAGGATCCATCAAGCCCAGCATCCTGTTTCCAACAGAGGCCCAACCAGGCCACAAGAACCTGGCAATTACCCAAACACTAAGAAGAACCCATGCTACTGATGCAATTAATAGCAGTGGCTATTCCCTAAGTAAACTTGATTAATAGCAGTTAATGGATTTCTCCTCCAAGAACTTATCCAAACCTTTTTTGAACCCAACTGCACTAACCACATCCTCTGGCAACAAATTTCAGAGCTTTATTGTGCGTTGAGTGAAAAACAATTTTCTCTGATTAGTAGAGGTGTGAATCGTGTGATCAATCGTCTTAACGATCGATTTTGGCTGGGGCGGGAGGGAAATCTTATCGTCGGGTTTTTTTGTTTTAAAAAATCGTTAAAAATCTTAAATCGGGGGAGGGCGGGAAAACCGGCACACCAAAAAAACCCCTAAAACCCACCCCAAACCTTTAAAAGAAATCCCCCACCCTCCCGAACCCCCCCAAAATATTTTAAATTACTTGGGGTCCAGTGGGGGGGTCCCAACGCGATCTCCCTCTCTCTCTCTGGCCACTGCTGCATTGAGAAATGGCACCGGTGGCCCTTTGCCCTTATCATGTGACAGGGCAAAGGTAGCGCCGGCGCCATTTTGTTTCCTGGCTCCCGACGTCACGCCTGCGGGAGATCGCCTCCGGACCCCCGCTGGACCCCCAGGGACTTTTGGCCAGCTTGGGGGGGCCTCCTGACCCCCACAAGACTTGCCAAAAGTCCAGCGGGGGTTCGGGAGCGCCCTCCTGCATGCAGGCCGTATTGCCAATCTTCAAAATGGCGCCGGCGCTATCTTTACCCTGTCACATGATAAGGGCAAAGGGCCACCGGCGCCATTTCTCAACGCAGCCGTGGCCAGAGAGAGAGAGAGAGAGGGAGATCACGTCAGGACCCCCCCACTGGACCCCAAGTAAAATTTAAAACATTTTGGGGGGGTTCGGGAGGGTGGGGGATTTCTTTTAAAGGTTCGGGGTGGGTTTTAGGGTTTTTTGGGGGTGCCGGTTTTCTCACGCCCTATTTAACGATACAATACAAATGCCCCTGACGATAAATTGGGGGCATTTGTATTGTATCTGCACTCTAACGATTTTGGACGATTTTAAAATTATCTGACGATAATTTTAATCGTTCAAAAACGATTCATATCCCTACTGATTAGTCTTAAATGTGCTACTTGCTAACTTCATGGAATGTCCCTAGTCCTTCTATTATTCGAAAGTGTAAATAACCGAGTTACATCTACTCGTTCAAGACCTCTCATGATCTTAAAGACCTCTATCATATCCCCCCTCAGCCGTCTCTATTCCAAGCTGAACAGCCCTAACCTCTTCAGCCTTTCCTCATAGGGGAGCTGTTTCACAAGGCAAGGAGAGGGACTGGTCAGGCAGAGTTCACGCAATTGTCAGGGCAGGCAGAGAACTATCAGAGTCAGAGTTCAGGTAGGGATCAAGGCAAGCAGAGATTAAGGTAGATAGAGATCAAATGGAGTCAGAGTCAGGCAGAGGTCGGGGATGTGGAGAAATGGCACAGCAAGGGCAGAAAGTCTTTGTCAGCAACAGAAGATTAGTCCAAGGAAAGACTGATTAGAAGGCAAAGCAAGTCAGGAAAGCAAGGCTGGGCAGGGAGGCAAGGTGGGCAGAGCAGGAGCATGGCAGGATGAGGCTGGACAAAGTAGGGACATGGCAAGGCAGGAACAGAAGCAATGTGGCACTGATGACTAGCATAGGAGAAACTATTGGTAAGATACCGGCTGGTTTCTCAGAGATTCCTTATATTCTAGGCAGGATGTGATGTCAGCTGGTGCTTCCAGGAAGTCCCAGTCTCAGAACCTATGAAAAGGGATCAGGAATGTAGGAAGTTCTAGCCAGGATGTTTGAATGTAAAATGGTGCAGTATGCTATGCTGGAGGTCAGAGGTAAGGGGCTTACAGTAGCCCCCTCTGTTAAGCCCTCCCTAAAGCCTATCCCTTCTGTGTTTATGGAAGAAGAGGTGATTGAATCTCTGAATTAGCTTGGGAGACTGGACATTGCTGGACAGTTTCCAGGATTTCTCCTCTTGTTCGTACCCTTTCAATTGTATGAGGAAATAAAGCTTTCCCTGCAAGAGCTTGGTGTTCAGGATGTCTTGAACTTCATACTCGGTGTCTGGATCAATGGCCACCTTGGAGCTTTCTGTGTTTTCCAATTGAGGATCAAGAACTTTAAAAAAGACACACGGAATAAGTTACCGGTATGTATTCATAGTGAGGATTCTTCTCAATGAAATATTCTCTCACCACAAAAAATTACACCATAAGAGATTGGTGATATGGATGAGGTGATATGGTGATATGGATGAGATTGGTGATATGGATGAGGCATCAACTTCCAGGAAGAATGGTTGAGAGATGTCAGGTGTTGTAATATGGGGCTGTTAGCAAGGCTGATTGAATTGGAGGAAGGCTGAACTGCTTCAGTAGACCAGTTCCAGGTATCATCTCTCCCTTCTTGGTGAGAGCAATGAATGGTGTCATGATGGAGAAGTAGCCTTGAATGAATTGCAGGTAGTGGTTTGCAAAGCTGAGGAAATACTGCAGGGTTTGAGGCCCACTTTAGTTTCCAGCCTGAACTGCAGAGAGTTTAGAAGGGTCCATCTTGAGACCTTGCATAGAAATAATGTATCCAAGAAATGGGAGTTCAGACTTTGAGTGAGCACTTCTCGAGTTTTCCTTAGAGTCCATGCTGTCTTAGACATTATACCACAGTGCTTAAGAAGGGATGAAGAGTAGATTAGGGTATCATCAAGGTGCACCAGGGCACACGAATTTAGAAGATCTCTGAATATGTCATTGATAAATTCTGAAATATGCTGGGGTATTCCATAGGTAAAAAGGCATAACAAGTTAATCATATAAACACTTAATCATGTTACTAGTTACCACGAGGACGGCTCCTTGCCCCTCACATATTCTCTTGTATATTGCACTTTATCTTCGTTCCCCCTTTCTTGTTTCCTACTCCCAGTTAAGGCACCCTTGTTATAATGTAACTTTATACTCCTTCAAACTGTCTCTTGTTGTTTGGTTGGTTATATTTACTGCCTATTTCGATGTAAACCGAGTTGATTTGATTTGTATCAAGAAAGTCGGTATATAAAAGCCTTAAATAAATAAAAATAAATAAATAAATAAATAAATATTGGCCATCTATGGCATTGAACGCCATTTTCCACTCTTCTCCTTCCAGGATCTGGATCAGCTTATAAGCTCCTCTAAGATCCAACTTGGTGAAGATGGTAGCACCTTGGAGATGGTCATAAAGTTATGAGTTGAGAGGCATGGGGTATTTAATTTTTTCATGATGGCATTTAGGCCTCTGTAGTTGATGCACAGCCATAGTAACTCATCTTTTTTTCCTAAAAAAGGAACCTTGAGCCAACTGGAAAGGATAATGGACTGATAAATCCCCACTTTAGGTTCTCTTTGATATATATGGTCCATATTGGTATCATAAAAAGTGCATGGCAGCCACTTAAATACAGAAAATAGCACAAAGGTTTCAACCATATACCAACCTAAGTTGAGCTGTGGTAACCCTATTGAATCCCTTTTTTTAAAAAATGTTTAATCAGCATTTATAAACAAAAAAGGCAGCTGCCTTGTCATACAGAGTGCAATAGCACCATTAGGAATCCTTTTATTGAGCTCCCTGAGCTTTGCTGTTTGTAATGTAAGCACAAAAAATTCTTTAGTACTTAACTTGAACACTTCTGAGTGGATCAGCCTTCTCAATAGGATCAGGGAGCATCGGCCTGACACTGTCAGTGTTTTGACATATCAAATGTCTGCCTCAGGGGCTGGTGACAGTAGTTCACAGTCTCATAACATTACAGACATGGCTGCTGTTGTAGGCTGAAGGGATGCTGCCTGAATCCATTGAGAAAGTTGATTGGCTCAGAAGTCATAAGATAGGGGGTGATGTCCTTTTATGGACTGCAAAATGGTTAAAAGACAGGAAACAGAGTATAATTAAATGGTCAATTTTCTCAGTGCAAACAGGTAAACAGTGAAGTGCTTCAGGGATCTGTACTTGGAGCGGCGCTATTCAATATATTTATAAATGGAAAGGGCTATGATGAGTGAGGTGATCAAATTTGCAGGTTACACAAAATTATTCAGAGTAGTTAAATCACATGCAGAGTGTGATAAATTGCAGGATACCCTTGTAAGACTGGAAGACTGGGTGTCCAAATGGCAGATTAAATTTAATGTGGACAAGTGCAAGATGATGCATATAAGGAAAAATAGCCCATGCTTTAGTTACATTAGGAATTACCACCCAGGAAAAAAGATCTAGGCATCATAGTGGATCTTACATTTAAATCATCAGCTCAGTGTGCTGTGGCAGTCAAAAAATCAAACAGAATGTTAGGAATTATTAGAAAGGGAATAGTGATTAAAATGGAGAATGTCATAATGCCACTGTATTGCTCCATGGTGAGACCTTACCTAGAGTACTGTGCTGCAATTCTGGTCTTCAGATCTCAAAAAAAGATATAGTTGCACTAGAGAAGGTATAGAGAAGGGAGATAAAAGGGATGGAATGGCTCCCCTATGAGGAAATGCTATAGAGGTTAGGGCTGTTCAGCTTGGAGAAGAGACAGCAGAGGGGGGGGGGGGGGGGAAATGATAAGAGGTCTATAAAATCATGTGAGGACTAGAATGAGTAAATGTGAACTGGCTATTTACTCTTTCAGATAATAAAAGGACTAGGGGGCATGTCATGAAGTTTGCAAGTAGCACATTTAAAACAAATCAGGGAAACTTCTTTTTCACTCAACACACAATCTCTGGAATTTATTGCCAGAGGATGTGATTAGGGCCGTTGGTGTAGCTGGGTTTCAAAAGGTTTGGATTAGTTCCTGGAGGAGAAATACATAAACTGCTATTAATCAAGTTGACTTAGGGATAGCCACTGCTATTACTGGCATTAGTACATGGGATCTAGTTCATGTTTGGATTCTTGCTAAGTTCTTGTAACCTGGATTGGCCACTGATGGAAAAAGAATGCTGGGCTTGACCCAGTATGGCACTTCTTATGTTCTTAACAAGTAAGCACACCACTGGAGTAGATAGTGAAAGTAAAACCATTCCCTGCACAGGGGAATGAACCTAAGACCAGTCCTGAAGAGACACAACTCCAAGGCAAGGAGGTGTAAACAACAAAACATGGACTGGGCCTTATTGAGCCAAGTCAAGATTTGGAACAGACACTGGGCTTCCTTTCTCCACTAGGTAGAATAGCCCTGGTAACCAGGAAAAAGAACTACTTCAGGGTGAAGTTAAAACAGAAGCAGAATCACTAGTGGTGTCAGAGAGGCTTAACAGAGCCACTACAGAGAGGCCCGATGGAGGAACTGCAGAGAAGCTTGACAGAGGAGCTGCCAATAGGCCTACTATAAGCAGCACAGAGAAACTTGGAGATGATAAAAACTGTGAAAGAGATAGAGAAAATAGCTAGTAATGAAGTCAATTTAAAACAGAAACATTTTCATGGCAGTGCAGAATCACGTGCATGTTATAAAATCCGGGGTCGGCACGCGCAAGGGGGTGCACACTTGTGCACCTTGTGTGCGCCGAGCCGCACAGCCTTCCTCCATTCCCTCCGAGGCTGCTCCAAAATTGGAGCAGACTCGGAGGGAACTTTCCTTCCGCCCCCCCACCTTCCCCTCCATTCCGCTACCTAACCCAAACCCCAGCCAGACCTAACCCCCCCTTACCTTTATCTGATAAGTTGTGCCTGCCTCCGGGCAGGCATAGGTTACGTGCGCTGGCCGATGGCCGGCCCGTGATACCGGGCACAGAGGCAAATGGCCGATGTGCCTGGAGGCTCCAGCCCTGCCCTGCCCCCGGACCACCCTTGCCCGCCCATTCCTTGCCCCCTTTTTCAAGCCCTGAGACATACGCACATCCCAGGGCTTGCGCGGTATACAGGCCTCTCAGTTACTATGTTATTATACCTCACAGAAAAGGTTGTATTCAGATATTTGCTATTTTGTATGTTAAGGTGTATTGGTTTCATGTTACATATCTTTTCTTTACTTTAAAGTAAGATGTATAATTACTTTAAATGAAAACTTAATAAAGTGTGAATTCTAAAAAAAAAAAAAAAAAAAGAAGTGAATAGTGAACACGGAAAATAAATGCTGAGTTTGAATATGGCTGAAGGTAAGTCACTTATGTAAATAAGTTATATAAGAAAAGGAGTCTGAGTCCAGCATGTGTCTGTCCTCTGGGAGATCCAGACTGCTTGTGCTATTTCACAGAGCTGAAGTTATTCTCTCTAAAAGAAAAATGGAAAGGAAAGATATGCTTAAAACATTTAAATATCTAGCAAGATTTTATAGTGTACATAGTATTTTCCATAAAATGTGAAGCTTAAAATAGAAACATGGAAACGAGATGGCAGATAAATATTTTATATGCACCACTTTTCTGTAAATAAATATTTTCTGATGTTGCTTCTGTGTCTACCCCCATGAAGTCTTGTACCAAAATCTCCTGATCTACAGCATTGCTTCCTCTGAAACAGGTTTGATGCTTTTGTTCTATATTTTAATTTGAGATATTAAAATGTCTCTATCATATCCCAATTTCTTCTAGGGTTCTTAAGTCTGATCTCCTAGGGGTTTTGATAGACAAACTGCACCATTTAAGTAGCCTTCCTCTGCATCACCTCCAGCCTGCCTACACTCATAATGCCAATTTCCTGATTTTATTAGTAATTTTGGCAACAGAGCAGTTTCAACTATTTTCCCTGAGTGCTAAAGATGGCAAAAAAATTTTAAAAGTTAAAAGTCCTATGACTCATTCATATCTTGTATGTCTCCAGCTGAAACACTTTCACTTTTGTTATCAGTATCAAGGACGGAGTCTGTCACATGCTGAAGACAGCGGGACAAATTCCCTAGACTCGAAGGGCCAAATTTTAAAAAGCCAGCACGCGCAAAAACTAGGGGATACGTGCGTGGCCGGGCCATGCAAGCACCACGTGCATTTTCAAATGGCCCGGCCAAGCACAAATCACCCGATATGTGCCAAAGTGCTGGGCTATGTGAAAGAGCCGGGGGCAAGGCGGGGGCTGACGGGGACAGCAGCCATTAGACGCTGTCCCGGGATAGCGTGCACCGGCAGCCGGCAGGCGCACATAACTTAATTCTACTCATCAGAGCAGGTAAGTTATAAAACAAAAAAAATAGGGTAGTTAGGTAGGTAGGTAGGTAGGGGTTAGTGGTCGGGGAGGAGAGGAGAGGGGAAAAGGGAGGAAGGTTAGATTGGGGTATAGGAAAGATCCCTCCCAGTCCGCTCCTTAATTGCAGCAGACTGGGAGGGAACTGAGGAAGGCCCTTTTGTGTCGCCGTGCATTTCTTTACAAAATCCCCCCCCCCTGTAGCATGCACGAGTATGAACCCGCCCGCACATGTGTGTGCCGATTATAAAATCGGGCTTGCATATGTGCGCAGATATCGTATTTTATAACATGCGTGCGACAACGTGTGCATGTTATAAAACCGGCGCGTCCACGTGCGCACGCCGGGAACCACGCGCACATGCTCATGTGCGCATGAATCTTAAAACCGACCCATAATTATTCACAATTGTTGGGGAAATACTTAGCAACCCAATGTACTTATATTTAAGTAAAACAAATTCAAATAATAAACCTTTACTGCTTTAGTCACAAATTTCAGTACTGGCACTGCTTCCACTTTTGTGACAGTCCTCGGTTATACTACTGAATAAAAACAAAGTACTGGGACACTGATGGAAGTGCATAATGGCATTTGGCACAAGCGCACCAACAGTAGGGGGTCAAGGTGGGAACTGCTACTGGTGCTCCATATAAATTATTGACAAACAAGCTTGACATTTACAAATCAATTGTGTGGCAGTCTTTTTGCGCAATATGAAAAAAAGGACATTTCCATATGCTGCCTCAGTAAACAGCATGTGAACAAGGGAAAGCCTGGCATCATCCTCAGTGCATCTTCAATTATAATGCATATTATGCGTAATCATAAGTACACATGACAGATGCACACATAGCTCGCTAGTACTCACAGCATCTCTTCCAAAATTTCTAGCCAGGGAGATAACAGTGTGAAAGATGAAGAAGGTAACAATTTTTCTCCCACTTTAATGCCAGCCACTTCTGGGACTGAACAGTGTTGACAGAGTTGCAGCTGCTGCTCCTGGTGCTTGTGGCAGCACCAGTAATGAGAGTAGCAAAAAATGTATAAGGGTAAAAAATAAAATTGTACAGTCCCATCCGATACTTAGCAGTTGAAGCTTTTGAAACAAGCCATAAACAAACATGAAAAGATGAAACTTTTGAACACCAGACATGAATTTGGAAATGAACTTGCTTCTGTTCTTGGCCATGGAAAAAAAAAGATTGCCATCCATTAACGAAGTATGTTGTTACTATTTCCATTTCTCTACTAAGCTGATTTTGAAATTGAAAAACTAGATCATGGTAGCAGAATATAAGCCATCATAAAACTCAAAGGATAGAAAGGTCAGCTTCAGTGCAGACATATAGACTGCTGTGGATGCAGGGCAGAAGTTGCAAGGATAGAGCTCTTGTTTGTCGCAAATGAGTCTTCAATGCCCAGTGCCCTGTGGCCTTGATGACTCATAGATGTGTGAAAAAGGTTTCAGATATTCGGGCCGATTCAATAAAGTCCGCGGGAGAACAGGCGAACGCCCGCACTCCTGTGCGTGCGATTCAGTATGCTAATTAGGCCCGGCGGTAAAACCAGGTAAAAGGAGGTGCTAGGGACACTAGCGGGTCCCAAGCGCCTCCTTTTGGACAGAGCGGCGGCTGTCAGCGGGTTTGACAGCCGACGCTCAATTTTGCCGGCGTCGGTTCTCGAGCACGCTGACAGCCACGGGCTAGGAAACCGGACTCCGGCAAAATTGAGCGTCCGGTTTTTGACCCAACGGCCACGGGCCGACTTCAATTTTTTTTTTTTTTTTTTACTTTTGGAAAGTTTTGGGACATCCGACTTAATATCGCCATGATATTAAGTCAGAGGGTGCACAGAAAAGCAGTTTTTACTGCTTTTTACTGCTTTTCTGAGCACTTTCCCAGTGCCCGAAGAAATTAGTGCCTACCTTTGGGTAGGGGCTAATATCTGAAAGCAAAATGTGCGGCTTGGCTGTACATTTTGTTTTCTGAATCGCGCGGGAATACCTAAAAGGGCCATCAACATGCATTTGCATGTTGCGGGCGCTATTAGGTTCGGGGGATTGGACGCGCGTTTTTGGCCCCTTACTGAATAAGGGGTAAGGGAAAACGCGCGTCCAATGGCCCGATTGTGAGGTTATGAGAGAAATCCAAAGGTTGAAGACTGTATGTGTGTGCTTGTGTGTGTGTGTGTGTGAGTGAGTGTTTGTGTGCACGTGCAAATATGGAAAAGTTGTGTGGCAAGTGACCTATTTTTGACCTGGCATGGCCCACACTGCTGTGAGAAAATGTTTCATAATACAAAGTGTGCAGATGGAAACAATGTTTTCTCTCTGTTTGGATAAATCCTGGCCAGTAAGAATGTGCTTTGGTTTTTTAATGACATAGACAATGTCTGCGCCATTGTCTATTTAGTTTGATATCATTTCTAAATGTGCACTAACTCGAATAGTGCACTCTAAATAGAATATAGTGAGTATGACATCAAAATAGTGTGCACTAAATGAAAATTAAAAAAAATGAAAGAAAACAACAAAACAAACAAAAAAATGAAAAAGGGGGACAAACAAAACCAAATGAAACAAATCAAAAGTTTTATCAATGTACACCCTTAGGGGCGGATTTTAAAAGGGATACGCGCGTAACCCTTTTAAATCCCTCCTGCACACGCCGAGCCTATTTTGCATAGGATCAGTGATGCGCACAAGCCCCGGGACGTGCGTATATCCTGGGGCTTGAAAAAGGGGGTGGGGAAGTGGGCGGGGGTGGGGCGGGGCAGGAGCCTCCAGGCACAGCGGCCATTTTCCGCTGTGCCCGGGATCGCGGACCGGCCATCGGCTGGCACGCGTAATCTACACCTGCCTGGAGGCAGGCGCAACTTAGCAGATAACGGTAAGGGGGGGGGAGGGTTAAGAAGGGCTGTGAGGTGGGTTAGGTAGGGGAAGGGAGGGGAAGGTGGGGGGGAGGAAGGAAAGTTCCCTCCGAGGCCGCTCCGAAATCGCAGGAAGGCTGCGCGGCTCGGTGCGTGCAAGATGCACAAGTGTGCACCCGCTTGTACGCGCCAACCCTGGATTTTATTACATGCGCGCGGCTGCTCACGCATGTTTAAAAATTGGGCATAGATTTAAAAATCTGGCCCTTAGTGGCCAGTAGTTCCTCATTTGGAATTTGGATTTTTTTTTTTTTTGAGTGTGTGTTACTTACTTTTCCAACCCAAGCTCATGACGTTACAATTTAGGCACTTGGGCACAGTGGTCATGTGGGGGTATATTATATATTATGTCATAGAACACGCAGAAACAAATATTGCAAAACAAACCTTAGTTTACTAAATGTTATGAATATATGGATAATAAATCAGCAATTTAATAGCAACATTTAATACAGCATCACAGTAAGCTGTACATAAAGCAATACAGGTAAATAGGAGACAGACAGAAATAAAGACAGAACATTAATAAAAGAAAAATAAAGAACAAAAGACCTGAACACTTCCCTTAAAAGCCCTTCTCAGATATATATATATAAGCCAGTGTTCATAGGAAATCTGGAGGACTCGGATCTGGGGACTCTGAAGAAGACACCGCTGGTCTGTTCAGTTCATCCAACTAAAATAAGCAAATGCTATGCTTTATATATCTCTCTCTGCAAGTTAGGTGCTTCAATTTGCACGTTTACCTAGGAAGGCATTTCAGTACTAGTCTTTTGATCTCCCATTTGGTAAAGGACATCAATTGTTTAACTTATTATCAGCTCATTGGTAAGGGTACTAGTGATTAGAATGTGATCTTCCCAGGTGATAAGAAATACCAGTGTCATGGCCTTTGATGTTCCTAGGGACACCAAATGTTCCTTGGGGCCATCCCTACTCTTTATCAGTACATTGGTGCCAGGAAGCCTCAGGATTGAGGGAAAAATTGTAATAGTGTCATGCCTTTGGACCACTCCTGCACTCAAATCATATGCAATATACTTATCAATCATTGGAGTCTGTTCTCTTCCGTAGCTGTCTATTCACGTTACAGTGTCTTCCGGAAATCTAACTAGCTTTCCTAAAATTATCCTTACACAGCACTGTGGTTATTACCCTGTCCATGTAGATTTACAATCTGAGCTGTACCTGAGGCAATGGAGGGTGAAGTAACTTGCATTGTATCACAGCTTGCTAAGTTGTTGAATTTGTTTTTAGCTCACTGTAAGAAGCAGTTATTTATATGTGAGTTCCAGGCTTGTCCCCAATGTATCCAGAGGAGCTGTGGTGAACAAGTGCTTTAAAGAATATGCTAGTGAAGTGGTCTGGCAATAAAAGAGTAAGCAGACATTTTTTAGTTTAGTTCATAGTCCACACATGCTCATTCAGTCTTTTTTTTTTTTTCTTTTTCTATAGGGGATCAACTTCATCCAAGTACTTTTTAGATCTGAAAAGGGATACTCTAGATTATAACTGGTGTAATGATGTGGCTAATGCATTACACCTGCGAGTCAGGTGGTCCTTAAGAGGGTAATTTAGTAATATCCCACATAAATTTGAATGCAATTATGTACATTCTTTACATCAATTTTCAAAAGGAAATGATGTGCATACTTTCACTTTGAAAATAATTCCACCAACTCCACCCACACACAATTACACCTGCTTATTTGTGCATAGAAATGTTCTGGGGAAAAACTATATGCATACTGTTGAAAATGAAAAAAATATGAGGTAGATTTTAAAAACATACGCGCGCGCATACTTTTGTTCGCGCACCAGGCGCGAACAAAAGTACGCTGGATTTTATAAGATACGCGCATAGCCGCACGCATCTTATAAAATCCTGGGTCGGTGCGCGCAAGGGGGTGCACATTTGTGCAACTTGTGCGCACCGAGCCCTGCAAGCGCTGCCCGTTCCCTTCCCCTACCTAACCCACCCCCCCGGCCCTATCTAGAACCCCCCCTACCTTTATCGGAGAAGTTACTACTGCCTCCAGGCCCCGACACAGGCCGCTGTGTCGGGGTACTCGGCCACGCCCCCGGACTGCCCACACGCCCCCTGACATGCCCCGATCCCTAACTGCGCCCCCTGGCCACGCCCCTGACTGCCCCTTTTTGCAAGCCCCGGGACTTACGCGCGTCCTGCAGCTGCGCGCCGCGGAGCCTATGCAAAATAGGCTCGGCGCGCGCAGGGGGGGGGGGTTGGGGTAGGTTTTTGGGGGGTACGCACGTATCTTAAGTGCGTACCCCTTTGAAAATCTACCCCAATATGCACAAGTGCTAACCCCTCCCCATCTCTACCCTAGGAGCTTGTCTTCTCATTTCAGATGAACTTACATGCATGCAGCCTATGTACCCATGAGTTTACCTGCATATCGGTTGTGCAATAATGTAACATGCCATTTCCATGAGTAAAGCAATGTTTTAACTGTATAAAAGGCTCTGAAAATTACCCTTCCTATATTTTATTGTATGCTTATTTTCATCCAGTTTACCACTGTTTGGTCTCCTATGAAGCCTCTGCTCCAATTTGGAATAATGATTATTCTTATTTGCTAATTTTTTCCAAATAATAAATCACCACAATATAATTTCTGTTCTTACTTCTCAAAAAATGAATCCTAAACTCTTCTTTGCCATGCCTAAATGGCACTGAAATATGTTAGTATATTCACATTTTCTGATCAAAAAATTGTTTTGTTTCCATGAAAAAAAAAAAATCTGTACCAAACTCAATTGGTTTATAAAAAATATAATAGGCAACTTACCCTTATTTATTTATTCCCATTTTCTTATTAACAACTATTCTAAAAGAATTTCATCCAAGGGAGGTTACAACATCATGAAAAAACAAACAGTATAACCAAAACTTTAGATGTTTCCAGTTGAACAAAGTTCACAGAGCTCTCAGGCTCATCAGGTAACTTGCAAAGGACACATGTATTTCATCTGCTGGGTAGACTTCATTTTATGCTCTAGTCAGGGCTGGTGCATCCCCTTAAGTGAACTAGGTGGTCACCTAGGATGACAACCATTAGGGGGTGGCAAAGAGCAGCCATGTGGGGCCGCAAGCGGAGCTTATTCCACTCGCAGCCAAGAGGAGTAGAGACTAGGTGGACCAGGAGCAGCACCCATCCTGCTCACAGCCCAGAGAAGCACGGAATCGACTGGCTGCAAGCAGTGTCCATCCTGTTCGTGGCCAAGAAAAGCAAACCCTCAGTGGCGTCTCAGTGAATGAGGTCAGGGTCAAGGCTGGGGCTGGGGCCAAGGGGGGGAGGGAGGGAGGGAGCAGGTGCAAGGCAGAAGGTTCACCTAGGTTTCCTAACACCCTTGCACTGGTCCTGGTTCTAATAAGTAGCAATAAATGTCAGACACCTTAGACATGCAATACTTCCACCAAATAGATAAAATCAAACCCGAAACATTTAGCAGCTTTGGAACGTGAATAATCTCCACATATACTTTTCTTATATTTCAGGTTCCATCTATTTAATGCTAGCAGATTACTTACCTTCGGGCCGATACAGTACAGTGCGCTCTGACGGAGCGCACGGTTAACCCGCCATTGGATGAGCGTTTTCCCTTACCCCTTATTCAGTAAGGGGCCGAAAACGCGCGTCCAACCCGCCAAACCTAATAGCGCCCTCAACATGCAGATGCATGTTGAGGGTGCTATTAGGTACTCCTGCGCGATTCAGAAAGGAAAATGTGCAGCCAAGCTGCACATTTTACTTTCAGAAATTAGTGCCTACCCAAAGGTAGGCACTAATTTCTTTGGGTGCTCAGAAAAGCAGTTTTTACTGCTTTTCTGTGCACCCTCCAACTTAATATCATGGCAATGTTGTCGGAGGTCCCGAAGAGTAAAAAAAGTAAAAAAAAAAATTTGAAGTCGGCCCGCGGCTATCGGGTCGACAACCGGATGCTCAATTTTGCCGGCTTCCGGTTTCTGAGTCCGAGGCTGTCAGCGGGCTCGAGAACCGACGCCGGCAAAATTTAGCGTCGGCTGTCAAACCCACTGACAGCCGCCACTCCGGGCCAAAAGGAGGCGCTAGGGATGCACTAGTGTCCCTAGCGCCTCCTTTTGCCTGTTTCTACCGCCAGGCCTCATTTAAATACTGAATCGCGCCTGCTTGTTATTTAAACCCTCACAGACTGATGCAAAATGGTGTGCTCAACCGAGCGCACTGTTAACCTGCAGTTGGACGCAGGTAGAATAGGTGCTAATCAATCCCCTAATGCAATAAGGGGATTAGCGCATATTCAACCCGAGTCCAAAGCAGAGTGAATCTAATAGCACTCATCACTATTATTAGCAAATGCATGTGAATGGGTTTATTAGGCATTCTCTCCTGATGCAAAAAAAAAAATGTACGTCTCGGACACACATTTGTCATCTATTAACGCGTGCCTGGAGCAAGCGTCAATAGTTGGCGCATCAAAAAAAAAGTACAGAAAAGCAGAAAAAACTGTACTGCCTCCTACTTAATATCATTGTTATATTAAGTAGGATGAAAAATAAAAGAAACAAAAGTAAAAAAACAAAATTGACAGTCGGACCCATCACGATAGTTTTCGTGACTGGCGTATGACTCAAGCGCCTCCTTTCTAACGCGACCCTCTAATTTAAATATTGCATGGCACCCCCTTGGGGACACCTGAGGCGCATTAAGAGAGCGGGCACTGACTGTTCAGCACCCGCTTTCTAAGCCACTTTATTGCATCTGCCCCCTCAGTTTGCTATTTTTAACAATCTAACCATTCATTCCAATGTATTTGTCACCGAATATCCATTTTGCTCATTATCACATTCATCCTAAGGTTTCCAAACTCATTTTTGCCATTTGAATCCCTTTTTGTAGTGAACAACTACAGAAGGTCAACAAGATTTTTATCCACACTGAAGCCAGGACAAAAAACTCTGGGCCTCACATCCATGCATCATAGCGTCAGTCCTACAGCAACATAGATGACAATTGAAGTCTCTGTAATCAGCAAAAATTTCAATGCACTCTAACTCGGCAACCCAGTTACTCATAGCCAGCTCTCAGCCATGCCCCATGGCCTATTCTAATCCACTTACTAGAGCTTTCAAATATGCCAATAATAGGAAGAACAAAGATGCTAACAACTGAGTCTATGAATGGAGATATCACTTTAGTCATATGTTGCTTTGGAAGTTTAACTGAAAAAAAATCAAGTTTTGAGTACAATTTTCTTCTAGGACCAGCATCAATATCCAGGCTGAAATCTCTGCCTAATACCAAGGGTGTAGCACGTTAGCACAGCATCTGGTTTAACTATACCTTCTTATGGAAAAGTTGTCAACTTACATTTTTAAGCATAATTTTAAACTACAAAGAGAGAATGTTCTTAGAAATGTTTTCTTATGATGATCTTTCTCTCTCTGACACACACACACACACACACACACAGGTTGGATGATTCTTGATTGTGAGTCTGTTCAAGGTGGCCGTCATGGTTTTTCTAGTCTACCAGCAATCCATAATCCGCTTTATTAGTTTAAACTGAGCTGCAGCAGGTTGCCATAGCAATCTAAGGCTGTTCCGCATGATGAGAGCATATTGATAGATGTTTAAATCTGCCTGTCTTAAATTAGAGATGGGTCACATGAATGGCAATTTGTAATCCAGGAGGTCAATAGAAGTGGTTTATCATATGGAAAGAAATATAAATCTAAAGTGTATCATGAGGAGAGAGGAGAACTTTGTTCAATCCAGCAATATAATTTCACTGCAAAATTGTAATCTCTGGTTGCATTCCCTGATAAGAACTAACTCACAAAACAATCCCAAAACTATGGCCCACTTGATCACCATCTGATCTGTAAAGTGTTTTGTTCATTTGTACAATTTAATTTAAGCATTTTTTCTAACTCCACATCTTATCCAAAATTATCCACCACATTTTATAAGCAATGTTTCATAATACTTCATCTTTAAAACTTAACCTATTTAGGATAAGAACGTAAAGAATAGATTTTAAATATTGACCAAAGAAGAGCAAAAAAGTTGTGCATAAAGAGTGCAAGTCTGCTTGCACAGTTTTGAAATTATCTTATCCATTGTCTAAAGCTTAAATTTCTTGCAGCTTCTGGAAGGGAAGAAATTACACAGAAAAATGTTAGCTAATTCTTGCAAAAAAAGACAGTGAAACTTTCTACAGATTCTTTATTTTAACACTCAGGATACTCTTGTGTTGCATCTAATAAAAATATGAATACCTGAAATGTTCTATATATTTGACTTATATGCATGGTGAGTGCCAGAGTTGAATTGACATGGAGAGGGTGTACTATAGGTCCTTTATATCACTGTATACCTATGAATTGAGGAGGTTGTGAAAGATTTATTTTTGTTAGATTAGTATGCCTAATTATTTTGCAATATTGCTACAGATCTGCTAATAAAAAAAGTCTGGGGCAGGCTTATTGGATTTCTGTTTCTGGTATATGTAATTGATAAGTACAGGATGAGAAGGATGGAATGCAAATGTGGATTCCTCAGTGAACAGGATTTTTTTGGTCCTATTGATATTTAATCCTTGAATGCCATGTATAGAGAAGAAATCTTAAAAATAATGCTAAGAACATGGTCCAGTCAATTAAAGGGCTGATCTGATGGCGTTGAAGCAGTACTGTGCATTGCCACACAGGACAACTGGGTTTTATTTTTCAAATCCAGCTTCTGTTGCCCAGACCAGGAAAGACTGGAAATGATGTAGCATCACATTAGCAACAGCTAGGTGGAAGGAGCCCTCTGTAATTACTTCAGTGATATGTACAGACTGGCCGCTGTTCAAAGGACTGTCACTAAAATGGCCAGCTGGATACAAAGATTTTAAAAAGGAAGAAAAAAACAGAAACAACAAATGACCAACTACAAAATATATCTTGGGTAGAAAGAGTTTACAAAAAGCAAGAAATGATGAGCAGTTACAATGAAGATTCTGAGCTAAAAAAATGAAATAGCTTAAAAAAAATTAAAGTGCAAAGCCCTAAAATCTTTCAACAATCTTAAACTAGGAAATGGCCTGTTTCTCGAGACAAATCTGAATCAGGAAGGTATCGTGAAATGCGAAGGATTTTGTGTTGATCAAAAGAATGCCGCCGAGTTTAAAGTAAGCAAACACATGCAGACCCTAAGGGTAGACATAGAAATGATGATAAATATTTATGGTCCTATAGGAGCAAAGTTTCAAAAAGCTGCATACTGGTAGGTTACAAGCAGACATTTATGCATGCATTACTTGAAGCTAATATGCAAAGGGAAATGGCCTGGACAGCTTCCCTTCAAAAATTAGGAACAATTACATGCCTATGACTGATGTGCATGATTTACACCTCCTGCTTTTGCAGTTGGTTGTTCAGGGTAAAAAAGCATGGATGCAATCCCCTACACTAATCCCTACAATCACATAAACACAGTGGGGTAGATTCTCAAAGGCTACGCACGTAAGATATGTGCGTAACCCAAGAAAATCTGCCCCTGCGCATGCTGAGCCTATTTTGCATAGGCTCGGTGGCGCGCGCAAGCTCCGGGATGCGTGTATATCCCGAGACTTTCAAAAATGGGCAGTCCGGGGGTGGGGCCGGGGGCATGGTGGCGGTTCTGGGGCGGTCCGGGGGCAGGGCCGAATCCTCTGGCACAGCGGCCTGTGCCGGGGGATCATGAGCCAGCACGCACAAGTTAAGCCTGCCAGAGTCAGATGTAACTCAGCGAGATAAGGTGGGGGGGGGGGGGGGATTTAGGTAGGGCTGGGGGGGGGGTTAGATAGGGGAAGGGAGGGAAAGGTGGAAGCGGCCAGAAAAAGAGTTCCCTCCAATGCCGCTCTTTGGATTTTAAGATCTGGCCCAGTATTCGTAAACAATGGCCAAGATGTCATTTTTTTAACTTCTAGGTATCGTGTATTTAAAACCCAATTCTTTTACCGAGGATAAGGGCTACATAAACTTCTATGTGTCATGTTGCCAAAGCTGGATTATTTGTATAAAGGGTTACAAACAAGGCGTGGCTGGATGACATCCTCAAAAGTGACCCTAAAAATCAAGAGGCAGATTTTATAAATCTGCGCACACGCGTACTTTGTGTCGCGCACCAGCGCGAACAAGAGTACGCGTGATATTTCATAGATACGCGTATAGCCGCGCGTATCCATTAAAATCCGGGGGTCGGCGGCGCGCAGGCTGCCCAAAATCAGCGGCCTGCGCGCGCCGAGCCGCGCAGCCTGCCTCCGTTCCCTCTGAGGCCGCTCCGAAAAAATCGGAGCGGCCTCGGAGGGGAACTTGTCTTTCATCACCCTCGCCCCCACCTTCCCCTCCCGTCCCCTACCTAACCCAGCCGCCCTATCTAAACCTCCCCCTACCTTTGCGTGCGCCAGGCCAGCTGCCGCGCTCTGAGTTCCGGTCCGGGGCTGGTCCGGAGGCCGTGGCGCCGCCCCCGAAATGCCCCCGACTGCCCCGGGACTTACGCGAGTCCCGGGCTGGCTCGGCGCGCGCAGGGGGGGTTTGGGTAGTTGTCGGGGGGTACGCACTTCGTACGCGCGTACCCCTTTGAAAATCTACCCTCAAGTTTTAGCTCAAAGCCACCAAATGGCAAAGGTAAGGCTAAGCTTGGAGAAATGGTTTACAGTTCCAAAACTAATGAACAATTTTGGACATTGTGTTTATTTTAATTGTATATTCTGAATTTTATGAATGCTCTTATTTATAACCTGTTCAGAACAGTTATCTTCTATGGGCAGAATAGAAAAAAAAAAATTTGTCAATGGTGTACATAATTCCATAAGCGTGTGTTCCCAAAGTTGTGTTTGTATTTCATAACTGTGAAACTAGCTCAACACAGTGTATAAAGTACTGTATATCATGGCTTAGTACATGCATGTTTTTTAAATGCAGAGATCCAAATAGCTTCTATAATACCTATTTATATAAAATATGCATTTTATTTTTTTAGTTAAATAATTGTAATGTGTATGTAATACCTGCTTCTGAGCATAAACTAAGGGTTATTTTATAAATTTGTCTGATGTATTTGTATGTATCTCACATATAAAAAACTTAACTTGTGCATGTTCTTCAAAGCATCAGTTTGCCTAGAACCTATACCCAGTTTGACCCAGACCTTCCACAGTTCACTCACACTCTCCACACTCTCCACCACTTGCTCCAGACCCCCCGAACCAAAATCTATAGAGATTTCATTTCCACACTTTAATTAGCAGCCATAAAAGCATGTGTTGATTGCATATGTGTATATAGCATTTATAAATACTTGAGTGTATATGTTCTTCAAAACCCCAGTCTGCAATGACTTCTTGTACGTGTATACAATTGGTAAAGTGCATGCATTGCATACCCCATCCTGAGAATTCTCTTATCTAGGCACAGGGGCTACATACACATGCATATGCCAATTTTACATGCCCCTGTAAGTTTTTGAAAATTACCTCCAATATAACAAAATGAAGGTAAGGAACTGCCTACCAACAAACAGATAGCAATGGAAGTTTATTTTGGATGAGTAAAATGCCATAAAGGCTTGTATGACCAAAATATCAGAAATCAAAAGGTAACCCCTTCCTCCCAGGAAATAAATAAAGCCAATCACAAATTTATTAGCCAACTCATTCTCTATGCTTTGAGGCACTGATTTTCAAAATCTGAGCGATACTGACAAAGTTATGACTGGAGATTGGAGAAAAAGTTATAGCATGGCATAGGCAAAGTTTCATTTGGGAAAATAATTGCAGATCTGAAACTGAGTCAATCTAGGCATAAATCAACAAAGTTAAGGTAAGCAAGTGGGCTCCCAATAATACAACAGAAGTGGAAGTTACATTTGAGTATGTCATCCACCCATACCTTGTTTGGCACTCTAAGTACAACAGATCTAGCCTGGAAGGTAGCTTTTAATGTGAGATGCCTAGAACTCTTTTTCAGAAGCCCTTTTTTGGGAGATGGCACGCTAACTCTACTGAACAGACAATAAACTGAAATAAAACAACTTACAAACAAGTTCCAACCCTGCTCATCCTAACTAGATACCTGGGCAGTCTCTTTCACCATGTCGAAGCGGCAGGCCACCTTTTACCCACCTTGGCTTTAGGTACCTTTCTGCCATCACCCACTAGACGGGATCTCTTTTCTCAATGTTCCAACACAGACTATCCCCTATTACAGAGTGCAACCCACTATGTTCCAACAATGCTTCTTATGCAACAGCCCCCACCCTGACACCACACCAAAATTATAGGAATCAGGATACTGGATACAATTTAAACAAATATCCCTAAATTGGCTGAGGCTCCCCACCTCCATAGCTGTGACAATCATGCCAAAAAAAGAACTATACAACTCAAGGTAGATGGTAGGGAAGTCACCACCCATGGGAGAAGAGGAGGAAGAGCACCTTGCATTCCACCTCTGTATCCATAGTACCCATTTCCCCTGCTCCCTCATGCTAGTCACCAAGCCAGGAAGAGGGAATCTCCCTTGTAATGATTTAAACCATGGAGGGAGAGGGGGAAAGAAACCAATGTGCTCCTCCTGCTGATGGCACTCCTTCCAGCTATCCAAGGGAGGGCCAGGATTCACAGTTGTTACTCTCAGTGGCCATACACCTTGCTCACCTGCCACCCACAGAATGCCAATGTGCATGCACAATACAGTTTATGCCCTCAGTGCAAGCACAGTCCTGGGAATAGGGATGTGCATGCATTTGAAACAAAAATGAAAAGCAGGACACATGAGCCTGTGTCTGTTTTGTATCAAACAAAACAAATGTGGGCATTCCAAAACAAAAAAATTGTCATTTTCATTCATTTTCAATACTTTGCTGAAAATGAATGAAAAAGAAAAAAGAGAAAATTTAAAAGAACCAAGAATGAAAAACAAAAAATGAAAACAGAAACAAAATGGCTGGCCATGCACATCTCTGCCTGAGAATTCTTCTTTTTAACCCAACCAAAAGTTTATATGCTGTGAAAGACTGCATGTATTTTAGTCATTCTAAGGAAGAGGACATTCGGTCAGGCCAATCTGCCTAGATAAATGTTTTGAAAATCATCGTCTAAAAGAATGATGCAGATTTTTTAAAATTAGATGAACTCCTTGAATGGCAATGTGTGACACTGATTTAGTAACCGCTTGGAGGACTGGGGGAGGGAAGGCAAGCAATAAATTGCAAATGAAATCTGAAAAAGGAGAGACTGCTATTTCCAAATTTTAAAAGTAAATTGTAACAGTACAGAAGTAATCATACAGAGGATTTAAAACATATTCATGTATGGCAGGCTTGGCACAAAAACATAAAAAGATAATTTGATTTAAACATCCATAAGATGTTTACAATCTAAGGAATTTTAATTCAGGCTGTTCAAATATAAAATGTTGCAAAATATTTTATGAGGTGTTCATTTACTCAGATTACTTCCTGATCTGGTTTAGGATGTTGCCCTTTTTTTTTGTTTAATTGAAATAAGAATACAAAAAAAATAATAGCCTACGTAAAGATAAATAAAAAATATTGGCAGGTTCCTGTCCCTGTTGCAAACTCCCAAGCTCTCCTGGATCCTCCCTCAATCTTCCCTCTCCTTCCCCCAGGTCATGTTAGTCTTAAGTCTTTATGGGGGAGGAGTGATTCTCAGTAACTACTGCCCCCTGGTGTGGGAATTACAAATGGCACCGGCAGACTAAGACCAGGGTCATTCTTTTTTTTTTTTTTACTACAAAATGGCACCGACCTGGCCATTTTCTTATGTGGCTCAAATTAACAACATTGCTGGTCTCAATCTGCTAGTGCTATTTTCAAATGCAGGAGCAGAGGGGCAGAAGTAACTGTGGATCATTCCTGCACCTATGAAGTCTTAAGACTAATAAATGGGGTAAGAGTGTCCAGGAAGGTGTTTTGTTTTGTTTTTTTCTTTTGGCAGTGGGACTCAGTCTAAGAATTTAAAATGAAATTAAACAAAAAGAAATGACATTTCATTTATTTTTAATTTGTTTCATTTAAAGAAAAAAATGAAAGCAACAAAATGAGAAATTTTGTTTCAAATGAAAGTAAATCCCTAGTGTTTCCTCACGTTAAAATGAACATTATAAATCCAAAATTTTCCTTACTAGAGACTAGATGTTATAAGACTTATGACTAATAAAATATTTATCAGATAATACACTAATAATTTGGTGATTTCGTAATTATATTGGGCTAGATATATTTAGTTACTGGCTGGGGGGAGGGGAGTATCATTCACTTAAGCAAATGAATACTTAAGGAAGTCTCATGATTTAAAGCAAAGTTGTAGTGAATACACCATAGTGTCACACAAAACTGATTATAAACAAATTATGTAGTTATGCTAAATATCACAAACAGATTCAGTCACATAGTTTGGCCATCTTTATTATTTCCCCGTGTACTCCTCTGGTGCCTTTATTAGCAACTTTAATAACACAGTTTCAGATTAAATATTACACATGCTGAACTACTGAAAATCATACTTCACATCACATCTCCCCCCCCCCCCTTTTTTTTTCATTGTGAACAATCTCATTCACTTGAAAACTCAGAACACCTGTAGAGACAATGAAGAGACTGACACATACTATTGGTCAGAATGTTGTTCAGGGTGTTGGGATAATGTCTGCGACTAGCAAACCCTTCCCAGGCATGTTTTCCATCACTGGGTTGAATTTAATTAGTCGGAAAAGCAAGGAGTGTAACTGTTTCCCTTTCTGGGCTACAGAATCTGTAATTGACTGTTTTATAACTTTTTGCATATGTTTTTCTCCTGTCGACCTTTGAAACTCATAGTCAAAACCTTGAAGGCTGAAGGCTGAGTATGTATGGGGTGCAGCTTTTGGAATGGAACACTGGTCAACATTCTACAGCCGGTAACTCTTCCCAATAGAGAGCAATGGGTATTTTTTGTGAGGTTTGGTTCTCCAAAAATACTGACCTGATGTTTCTAGTTTTCAAATTCCAATTTGATATTCACTTTTTCTTATAGCATGCCAAATTTGATAACTTTTAGTCTTTTTTTTGGATCGTTATTGGACTTGCAGACAGACATGGATCCCTTTTGCATATTTCCTTCCAACATTCAAAGCATACAAATATATGAATCATGTGCTGCTGCTAATTGCCTGACTGTTGGAAATGGTAATTTAACTACACTGCCAAATTCTATGCAATCCATTGTTCCTGAACTCATCATCCCAGACCCCAGCAGTATGCCATGACAGGTCCTCCTCCTCAGTGTAGAAATGACATTTTCCTTAATCATTTGTATTCTCATACATTGTTGATGTGGTCAGTGTGTGATAAGGTTGGAAAGTGAGCAGTTTCAGGGAAATCTGGAGTTTTCTGTCAGCACAGGTAAACTGCTAGCTATAATACCAACAGAATTATGAGCAGGATGAGGTTTCCTATGAGAAAATGCATGACTGTCAGTGGATTTCAGTTTAAAGAAAACTATCAGATGTTCTTGTTCCAAACAGATATGCTTATTTCCCTAATATTTCACTAAATATTTGCATGGGTATGCACAGTCCCTATAGATGTATCCTGCTGCCACAATACCAAAAATCTCAACAGTTTTCGATAGTTTGCCAACAAATAAGGTATTTCTATTTTTAAATCAGATGCAGAATTAATTGTGTTGCCATATCAAAGACAAATGTCACCAATTATTTGCTCTGATGTCTTCCACTTCTTGTGAATTCTCCAATAGTGCTGAAATGTCCACGCTATACATGACAGTCAGCAAATCCATGGAGGTATTGCCACAAGGATATTTTAAGAATATCCAAAAATATATATTTTTTAACATATGGCATGCTGAGAAAAATTTCACAACAGGAACATTAATAAGCCATGAATTCTTAAATCATTCTACAGAGATGTAACTTTGCCATGTAAAGAAACACTTTCTTTTTTCAAAGCACCACTCAGTGCTGGAAGACAGAATCTGATCGTAGCAAGCATCTTGGATTATAACTATACTTTTGTAACAGTGGTAAGCTTGAACAATTAAGAAACATAACCTGCCCAAGACATTTAGCATATTATTGGCTATTATCCACCTCATTCCTTCAAAGGAAACATTACCCAGCACCATCAATATCTTCCCTAGAATGCCTTGCGATTCAACCAGCATTATCATTGCCTTTGAGGCTTTCCGCATTAGTGGCTGCCTTGATCACATTTGCAGGCTCCTGGGAGAGATACTGGAGCCGGTCCTCCTAAACTTCTCTCAGCAGTTCAAGTCCCAATGCCCATGCCATCCTGCACATCCATCTCCCCATTTTGCATTCCTGTCTTTGCACTCTTCAGTGGCTCACTCTCTGACAATGCTGACCATGCTATCACACTTATCTATGGGTAGCATAAAGGCATTGTCAAGCTGGAGAAAACATTAGAGACATTTTGAAGGAATTCATGATAAATGGCTCAAAAGATGAGTTGTTAAGCAAACTTCTAATGCCACTATTAGCGGTGAATACTCGGTTGAAAGAGTCTCAAAAGCTCAGAGGAGTAAAATTTCAGGTTACCATTCCTTTCTTGATCTTTTTTCCTAAAAATAAAACTGTTATGTTCACTTTATCTTTCTGAAAATAATCTCATGAATCCATTCATCCTACAGAAACCAATTTCTCAGGATCAGCAGACCTATATAAAATAGAAAAAACAGTAATTTTTTCCCAAAAATATAGTGACCTTGTTGACAACTGGGAAAATATAAATTATTCTCTGTATATATTATATTATTCAACTTACAACAACCACATTTTTAGACACTGGATTACTGTTTTCTCAGAAGACCAAGTGATTTAGCAAAACATGAGAAACAAATCAATGTTTACTGCAGTACTAGCACTGGCCAAAAGATGGCAATATCTTATTATTATAATAGATGATACTGCTACCTTGTGTCTAAGGACATAGAACATAAGTAGAGATGTGATTCAAAACCGGAATCAGTTCCGATTCACATCGTTAATTTTTTTTTCGTGTGGCCCAATCGCGGTTTTCTTTATCGGCTGCGCCCGAGCCAATAAAAAAAACCCCACCCTGACCCTTTAAAAATGATCCCTTAGCTTCCCCCCCCCCCCCCCCCCCCCCAAAAAAAAACTTTTTACAAGTACCTGGTGGTCCAGTGGAAGTCCCTGGAGTGATCTCCCGCTCTCGGGCCATCGGCTGCCACTAATAAAAATGGTGCCGATGGCCCTTTGCCCTTACCATGTGACAGGGTATCCGTGCCATTGGCCGGCCCCTGTCACATGGTAGGAGCACTGGATGGCCCGCACCATTTTTTAAAGATGGCGCTGGCCGTCCATTACTCCTACCATGTGACAGGGGACAGCCAATGGCACGGATACCCTGTCACATGGTAAGGGCATGCCAAGCCTATTTTGCATAGGCTTCCGGCGCACGCAAAGCCCCGGGACGCGCGTACGGTTCCGGTGCTTTCCTGGGGGAGGCGTGTTGGGGGGGCATGTTGCGATCTGCGCATCATCGGGGGCATGGTCGGGGGGCTTGAAGCAGCTGCCATGTCATCCGGGGCAGCGCCGTGTGCGTGGTTTCAGCCCGGGGGCATTCCAGGGGCATGGCCGCGGCCTCCGGACCAGTCCCCAGACCAGAAACATGGCGTGCGGCAGCCAGACCGGTGCACGTAAAATTCTGCCTGCCTCGAGCAAATATAACTTTCGTGACAGAGGTGGGGGTTTTTTAGATAGGGCCTGGGGGGTGGGTTAGGTAGGGGAAGGGAGGGGAAGGGGGGAGAGGTGGAAGGAAAATTCCCTCCTAGGCTGCTCCAATTTCGGAGCGGCCTCGGAGGGAACGGGCAGCACGCGCTGTGCTCGGCGCGCGCAGGTTGCACAAATGTGCACCCCCTTGCGTGCGCCGACCCCAGATTTTATAAGATACGCACGGCTACACGCATATCTTATAAAATCCGGAGTACTTTTGTTCGCGCCTGGTGCGCGAACAAAAGTATGTGCGCGCGCTGTGTTTTAAAATGTACTCCTAAGTCTATTCCATGTTACCGTTGCTAATAATTTCAGTGGCTATTTTCTAAGTCAACTTAATTAATAGCAGGTAATGGACTTCTCCTCCAAGAACTTATCCAATCCTTTTTTAAACACAGCTGCACTAACTGCACTAACCACATCCTCTGGCAACAAATTCCAGAGTTTAATTGTGCGTTGAGTGAAAAAGAACTTTTTCCAATTAGTTTTAAATGTGCCACATGCTAACTTCATGGAGTGTCCCCTAGTCTTTTTCTATTATCCGAAAGAGTAAATAACCGATTCACATTTACCCATTCTAGACCTTTCATGATTTTAAACACCTCTATCATATCCCCCCTCAGCCATTTCTTCTCCAAGCTGTTCCATTCCCTTTATCATTTTGGTTGCCCTTCTCTGTACCTTCTTCATTGCAACTATATCTTATTTGAGATGTGGTGACCAGAATTGTAGAGTATTCAAGGTGCAGTCTCAACATGCAGCAATACAGAGGCATTATGACATTTTCTGGTTTATTCACCATTCCCTTTCTAATAATTTCCAGCATTCTGTTTGCTTTTTTGACTGCCACAGCACACTGAATGGATGATTTCAATGTTTTATCCACTATGACACCTAGATCTTTTTCTTCGGTGGTAGCTCCAAATATGGAACCTAATATTGTGTAACTATAGCATGGGTTATTTTTCCCTATATGCCTCACCTTGCACTTATCAACATTAAATTTCATCTGCCATTTCAATGCCCAATTTTCCAGTCCCACAAGTCTTCCTGCAATTTATCACAATCTGCTGGTGATTTAACAACTGTGAACAATTTTTTAACTTCTGCAAATTTGATTACCTCACTCATCGTATTTCTTTCCAGATCATTTATAAATATATTGAAAAGTACGGGTCCCAATACAGATCCCTGATGCACTCTACTGCCCATTCCCTTCCACTGAGAAAATTGTCCATTTAATCCTACTCTCCGTTTCCTGTCTCTTAGCCAGTTTGTAATCCACGAAAGGACATCACCACCTATTCCATGACTTTTTACTTTTCCTAGAAGCCTCTCATGAGGAACACTGTCAAACGCCTTCTGAAAATCCAAATGCACTACATCTACCAGTTCACCTTTATCCACATGTTTATTAACTCCTTCAAAAAAGTGAAGCAGATTTGTGAGGCAAGACTTGCCTGGGTAAAGCCATGCTGACTTTGTTCCATTAAACCATGTCTTTCTATATGTTCTGTGATTTTGAATGTAGAACACTTTCCACTATTTTTCCTGGCACTGAAGTCAGGCTATCTAGTCTGTAGTTTCCCGGATCGCCTCAGGAGCCCTTTTTAAATATTGAGGTTACATTTGCTATCCTCCAGTCTTCAGGTACAATGGATGATTTTAATGATAGGTTACAAATTTTTACAGATAGGTCTGAAATTTCATTTTTTAGTTCCTTCAGAACCCTGGAGTGTATACCGTCTGGTCCAGGATGATTTACTACTCTTCAATTTGTCAATCAGGCCTACCACATCTTCTAGGTTCACCATGATTTGGTTCAGTCCAGCTGAATCATTACCCATGAAAACCTTCTCTGGTATGGGTACCTCCCCAACATCCTCTTCAGTAAACACCGAAGCAAAGAAATCATTTAATCTTTCCACGATTGCCTTATCTTCTGTAAGTGCCCCTTTAACCCCTGAATTATCTAACAGTACAACTGACTCCCTCACAGGCTTTCTGCTTTTGAAGTTTTTAAAAAGTTTTTATTGTGAGTTTTTGCCTCTACGGCCAACTTCTTTTCAAATTCTCTCTTAGCCTATCTTATCAGTGTCTTACATTTAACTTTCTGTAGCCTGCACAGCAGATGGTTAACAATATTCCAAAGATAGATAATGTAGTTTGGTTGCTGTGTTAGTCCACTTAATTGCACAGAAATAAAGGTTAGTAAAGTTAGTTCAATAAAAAGCTATTATCTGCTATTTAGTTTGGGGTAGATATTCAAAAGCCATTTAGTTGGAAAACTTACATGTTATCCATTTAAATGGATTTAATGGCATATTGAGCCTGTTATCTAGCTTAATTATAGCTGTATATGTTTTTATCCAGCTATAATTTAGCCGGATATAAAAGGTGCATTTTGGGGGCATTCTGGGGAGAGGTCCTGTTATCTGGATAACTTAGCTGAATATCAGATATATTTGGCTAAGTTAGGTGCATAACGTTATGCTTGCTTGGAAGCAAGTCTAACATTATCTGGCCTCATGTGTCCATATAACTTTAGACTTAACTGAGTATATTCATAAAAGAATATATCCGGTTAAGTTTTGTTTCATTAAAAAAAAAAAAAAAAATTGCAGCCTATCCCCTGCCTCTCTCCCACCCCTCAGCAAAACTGACTTTTTTATGTTTCAAAAAAATAAAATTGGGTGCCATGAGTCACACTCCCCCTCCTCCACCCCCTGCTCCAACTTCATTTTATACTTCAAAAATTTCAATTTAGTGGCATCCAGATTCCCCCCCCCCCCAATGCCCACTGCACCCCCAACCGTTTCCCTTCTCCCACCCCGCCCCATACCTTTACTTCAAGTTGGTCTCCAGGAATGTGGTAGTCTCCTACTACGATTTGGGACCGGAGCTTCTGGGGATACCTCTGCTGTTGCTAGGCAACAAAATAGTAGAAATATGTACCTCATAAAAACTGCTCTGCAGTTCTTTCCTTACTTGTCAATGTGTACAGGAAAAACACATGAAGAAAACTGAGAAAAAGGGCTAGGATCATTGAAAGCTTACTCTTCAGGTTACAACTAGTTGAGCATCATCTGAGATACCCTCAGCTGAATAATGCTAATGAAAAGTTTATACAATTTGTATGCTGATTATGTGTCATTTTGAGTTTTGTGGAAACCTGTCTTGTTTTATGTTACTTTGTATATCTTTTCTTTTATTTGAAATAAGGGTTTCCATTTCCAATCTATCATTACATGTTACTGTTTCTACCCTTTATTCTATTAAAAACCAAGCCTGTATCTCTAGGAGTGTCTGAGCTAGGGGAATTAACTGCTACACAGAAGGAGGTGTCCAGGGAGCTATAGAGAATCTAATTCAAAGGAGAACATGGCACATGGTGGTTGAGAGCCTCTACTGTTGAACTTGTGCATCAGCTAAGATTCTGGAATTTAAATTTAAATTATTTCAGTTTTCCCTAATGTTTCCTGCTGTCTTTTACTGATAGTTTGTATTAGGGATGTGAATCGTTTTAGGACGATTAAAATTATCGTCCGATAATTTTAATATTGTCTTAAACCGTTATGGAACACAATACAATAGAGATTCTCACGATTTATCGTTATAAATCGTTAGAATCGTGAGCCGGCACACTAAAACCCCCTAAAACCCACCCCCGACCCTTTAAATTAAATCCCTCACCCTCCCGAACCCCCCCCAAATGACTTAAATAACCTGCGGGTCCAGCGGCGGTCCGGAACGGCAGCGGTCCGGAACGGGCTCCTGCTCCTGAATCTTGTTGTCTTCAGCCGGCGCCATTTTCCAAAATGGCGCCGAAAAATGGCGGCGGCCATAGACGAACACGATTGGACGGCAGGAGGTCCTTCCGGACCCCCGCTGGACTTTGGCAAGTCTCGTGGGGTCAGGAGGCCCCCCACAAGCTGGCCAAAAGTTCCTGGAGGTCCAGCGGGGGTCAGGGAGCGATTTCCCGCCGCGAATCGTTTTCGTACGGAAAATGGCGCCGGCAGGAGATCGACTGCAGGAGGTTGTTCAGCGAGGCGCCGGAACCCTCGCTGAACGACCTCCTGCAGTCGATCTCCTGCCGGCGCCATTTTCCGTATGAAAACGATTCGTGGCGGGAAATCGCTCCCTGACCCCCGCTGGACCTCCAGGAACTTTTGGCCAGCTTGTGGGGGGCCTCCTGACCCCCACGAGACTTGCCAAAAGTCCAGCGGGGGCCCGGAAGGACCTCCTGCCGTCCAATCGTGTTCGTCTATGGCCGCCGCCATTTTTCGGCGCCATTTTGGAAAATGGCGCCGGCTGAAGACAACAAGATTCAGGAGCAGGAGCCCGTTCCGGACCGCTGCCGTTCCGGACCGCCGCTGGACCCGCAGGTTATTTAAGTCATTTGGGGGGGGGTTCGGGAGGGTGGGGGATTTAATTTAAAGGGTCGGGGGTGGGTTTTAGGAGGTTTTAATGTGCCGGTTTTGCGATTTTTCGATTTTTTGATTTTTCACGATTTTTCACGATTTTTCACGATATTTTACCCCCCCAAACGGCAACAATACGATTCCCTCCCCCTCCCAGCCGAAATCGATCGTTAAGACGATCGAGGACACGATTCACATCCCTAGTTTGTATTGCTTTGGGTTTTGAAAATCTTTTTTCCTTTCTGTTTCAAACTTAATATTTTGCTAGCCAATTTTATTTAACTCTACCAAAGTATAGCATGCATTTCTCTAGCTGATATCCTGCTTAAATTGTGCTACTGGCTTTTGTTGAAATCACATTTTTACTCTATTTGATTAGAACATAAGAATATTTTGCTAGTTCTGTTTTAAATGTATGTGTATTTAAGGGGAATTTAAAAAGAACTCTGCATCTCTAGGGGTTATTTGTTGAACAGAAAATGAGGTGGTATATAAAAAGGAAGAAGACACCCCATAAAATCATTTAACATGAAGATATTTTATAAGTGAAAGCTCCTTCTTCTGGGATACTCATTCATTGGAGGTAATAATCTGGAAATGCATTTTGAGGAGGGCACAAAGGTAAAATACTTTCCTCAGTCCTCAGTTGGTAGAAACATACACCAGGTACTGCAGTTATAGAAGAAGGACTCTAATATCAATGTTATTATTCATCAGGAGACCAATGACCTTACTAGAAACTGTAACCAAACAGTACAAAATGATTTCCAGTATCTGTGAAAGAAGATTAGACACATGGCAAAGAACATTGCCTTTTCTGAAATATTACTTGATCACGGAAGGTGAAAGGAAAGGATAGGATAAGCCAGATAGAAAATTTCAATACATGGCTCAAAACATGGTGTAAAGAAAGTGGATTTGGAAACATTGGAGACTGTGGCCATTTATGGAACAATGAAAGACTATACTGTAAGGATGGCTTACATTTGTCAGTAGCAGGAAAGAAGATCCTAAGCAAAATATTCCACTCATACAGCATTAGACATTTAAACTAGAGGATGAGGGTGGTAAAAGGCCAACAAAATTGAAATGTCACCCTCCTAGCAAAACAAGAAGTAAGAGGAGAAAATTCAAAATCAATCAACTCAATATTCCACCTTAAGCAAAGGAATAGAAAAGATGACTAGGAAGAGCAGCAAACTAAGGCCTAGATTTTCTAACCTACCGCAGCATCGTGAATCGCACGGTACAGGGAGGCAGGGGGGCGAAGCAAGGGGCAGGCCTGTGATAGCCAGCAGGGATTGCACCTCTCTGGTGCGATCGCTGCCGGCTTTCGAACCCAATAGCGCCATCAAAAAAGGTGGTGCTCTTGGGTGTGAAATAGGCAGCGAAAAGGCTCCTTACCTTTTCGCCGTCCATGCTTTCTTCATGGCATCCACCTTGGTGCCGCCCCGACTCCTCCTGTTCTGGTCTTGATACTGCCCCTTTTTAGTGATCACACGCGAAAAGTCCCTTTTCGCGTGCGATCACTTTGAAAAATGACCCCCTAAGAAAAGTTGGAAAGATTTGACTACAAACAATTGAAGTCTAAAATTCCAAACCTGCAGGCCCTAATGGTGGAGGCATACTTGGACATTGTTGCTATTACAGAGACATGGTTCACTGAGTCTCATGATTGGCATACAGCCATCCCAGGCTATAGATTTTTAAGGAAGGAGTAAGAGGGCAAAAAAGGGGAAAGAGTAGCTCTTTATGTCAAAATCAATATCCAAGCAACTGAAATGCAAGGAACATGGAGTAGAGGAGAAGCAGTATGAGCTGTCTTAAAAAAAGAAGATGAAGCTTCCATTTATATTGGTGTGGTCTACAGGCAACCAACTCAAATAGAAGAATTTAAAAGAGATCTGGCTGAAGACATCCAAAAGGTGGGGAAGAAGGGAGATATCTTGCTCAATGGAGATTTTAATCTGCTGCATGTGGATTGGAGTACCCCTTCTGCAGAACCTTCATGGGGCTCTGATCCAATAAATGATACTAGAACCTATGAAGGAGGGAGCAAAACTCAACCTAGTGCTCATAAATGGGGATAGTGTCTCTAGTCCAGGTAGGACCTCTCCTGAGCACAGTTGTACATTCATTTACTCATAATATTCATTCACCCTGGATTTCAACAATTCTTATGATTCATGCTCCTGTTAGAATACTAAGATCCTCCTCTCAACTACTCCTTGATGTTCCCTCTCCTATGGATGTTCACTTGGAAAAAACTTGAGAGCATTTTTTGTCATCTGTAGGCCCTTTACTATGGAACTCCCTCTCTTTTGAACTGAGATGGCTTACTGAAAAATCATTTTTTAAAAAAGCTTTGAAAACCTTTATAGTTAAAGGAGTTATATTAGGCCCTCCGGAGTTCCGTTATTCATGTTAAGCCTGTTACTGTCATCTGTTTTCTTCCTGTAAAGCCTGTTGTATGTAAAGCCTGTTGCTAAATTATTGTTTACTGTAAACCAAGGTGATGTATATTTTTACGTGCCGCGGTATATTAAAAAAACACTAAATAAATAAATAAATAAATAAACAAACAAACAAACAAACAAACCTTATTATTCAAGAAAGCATTCCCGAGTCAGAAATATTGAACATAATCCCCTCTGTTTGGCAGGCTTCCATTTTCATTTTAGACTGTTTTTATTTTTTAGACTTTTTAGATTTTATTTCATTTTAGTTGATGTCTTTTTAGAGTTTTATGATTCTTCTTTTCTGTTTTTGTTTGTTATATTTTATTATATATGCTGAGTTGTTTTATGTTCTCATTTATTCTTTAATTAATAATCAGTGCAAGAGTCCAAAGTGAAATGCAAAAAATATAATTGTCAACTATAAGGCTTACCACCACAGATTTGATGATTATGAGCTACAGTTTTTACAATGCCCTGCTTTTGTTTCCTTGTGGTATACAAGAGTCTGCAATAACATTATTTCTATTGTTCCTCTCCCCCCTCGTTTCCTTCCTCTTTCCCCCCTTCCCCCTTCTTCCCCCTCCCGTTTTCTTCTATGATGATCCACTTTAGGG
This sequence comes from Rhinatrema bivittatum, assembly GCF_901001135.1. Classification (NCBI taxonomy): domain Eukaryota; kingdom Metazoa; phylum Chordata; class Amphibia; order Gymnophiona; family Rhinatrematidae; genus Rhinatrema; species Rhinatrema bivittatum. Next base: position 104,729,806 of record NC_042615.1, on the reverse strand, counting down.
TTTCAACCTTCTTATCCTTTGAATAGTAGCTACTTCAACACTGTTGGCTTATGGTACAACTTTTTATGAACATAATTATTGCATCATTATGAGCACATCTGTTGCAGTTATGTCAATAATTTTTGGTTTTATATTTTTGTCACTAATCAGTATGCTGGGGCCATGAAGTAAACTATGTGTAAGGGCATGGTAATAATTCATAATTCACTTTAGGCAATAATGCCGGTATAGATTTTGGGCATACCATGTGCACCACAAATAAATTTTTTTAACATATGGATCAGATAACACTTCTCTGCATCTAGGTTTTGGCTCCTATAAATCTGTCTGCCATCTGGGTGATGACAAGGAGATAGGTAGGGCCAGCCTTCCAAACTGGTGTTTATTTTTTGGCCAGACATTTCTCCTGTTATTAATTAGTAAGTCGGCGCTACAAAGCAATTTACATATAAGGCTGTTTCTCCATCCCTCGTTGGCTAAATGCCAACCAGAAATGTTATGATTTTGTTAAACAGAGGTACAGGGAAACCTATATGTTAGTCGCCTTTTATTATTTACTTTGTTTAAATGTTATCAGGGATTTGGGATATGACGTGCGCATTTCATCCCACAACATAAACAGAAGGATGAGACGGCACATCTGTGTTCCTCCTTGCTATTTTCCGTGAAACTAGATGTCAGTTTGGTTATGGGAGGAAGGCTAGGTAAGCATTATATACTTCAAAATAAATAGTAAGATGAGACAGTGCATCTGTGTACCTCGTTTCCAGTTCCCACGAAACTAGCTGCCAGTTTGGTGATGGCAGGGAGCAAGGCAAGGTAAGCGTCTTCAATACAACTTCATTTCTAGTGACCAATTTCTGTAGTCTATTTTTTGTGATTTCTCTACATATTTATTTACATATGTTCTTATGTTTCTGGCCAAATAGTATTAATTGTCCTCATTGCACTGGAATTAAAAAGTAGCAGAGACTGCAGACGTAATGATACAATGAGTTCAAAGGTGAACATTTGTGCATGACATTAAGGTACAGATTTTGGGTTACTATGTGATATTGTTTTTTTTTATATATAGTCTATACATTTTAAGAAATTGTAAATTACTGATTCTCTGTTTTGGATTTTATGTTTTGATATAGTAGATATTTTTCATGCTATACATTGAAGGAGTTTTTGACAAAGAGGATCTTTCTGAATTTAAACACACGTTTCCCACTTTTCCACAAAGTTTACTTTTGAAGTTCTCTTTTTACTGGCTATCAAGTATGAGCATTATCTATTTATACACAATGTTTCATTTTTGTATTTTTAGATATATTTATATTGCTGCTACAAAGAATTTTGTTGGTTTTGTACCAATATACTCTTTTTTAAGACAGACCACATTTTTTCCATTTCAATCAGGTAAACTATTTTGTTCATTTATGATTGAACAAATATATTAAGCAGTCACCTATTGTTGTTTTCTATGTACAATGATGTTTTCTATGTGGTTGCAGATTTAGTTGATGTTTTTCCATGTTCAAATTCCCCCTGAAGAAGCCGACAGGTGAAACAAGGATCCTTGCTGGGGTTCTTCAAAGCTGAATTTTAACATTGGGTTTTGTAATTATGTGATATATGTTTTTGACTGAGTTCACTAGACTCATATCATACTTTGTATTTTTTGGTTTGCTAAGGATATATGTTGTTTGTAGCTTACTTTGAGCATGATTTCAGTATATGTGAGGTGTGTGTGCCACTATGGCCACAGATATGGCGTGCCTATATGTGACTAATTTCAAGAGACTATTTGTTTATACTTCCTTTTTCTATGGGCTGACAGCCACATGGCTACACTACATTAATATTTTCATAGTATGGATAGATACTGATAGTCATTTCTATATTATCCTGGATTATTTAAACTCTTGTGATCCAAACATGCAGTTTCAGACCCATATACATCCTTTGACTTCCTTTTTTGGACATTTCCATTATTCTGAACCATGGTGTTTTTCTACTTCTCTATACCTCAAACCCTCCAACCATAACACTCTCTTGCATTTCACCAGCCATCACCTTAAAGTTTTGTTTGAGAACATACCAGTTGGTCAACATTTTCACCTGAGGAGACTGTGTTCTTCTCAAGAGGACTTTGAGATTCAGGCCCACATTATACTGGTATGGTTCCAAACCCATGGCTATCCCTACAAAATTCTGAAACACCACATGAAGCATGCATCTATATATATAAATGCCAAAGCCCTCACTGACTCACTGACTCACTCAATCATCACTAATTCTCCCACTTTCCGAGTACCTACAAGGCTGAAACTTACCTCTGTCATTCCCTATCATGTCCTTGGAAAAACTAACCAATCCTCACTTTCCTACATACGATGGTTCACTCCAGCCATTGAACGCAACGCCCCACTAGGTCACATCGGGGTCACCAAAAAAAAATGTTGAGTACTCCTTTTCAGCTCCACTACTTGCTATATGTATACGATAGAGTGGCAAAAGCGAGGTCTTCCCCATGTCCACATCCTCCTATGGCTGCGAGATTAGATCAAACCGGACCTCATTAATCAGGTGATCACTGCAGAGATTCCTGGCCCTGAAGTTAACCCACTACTCCATCAAATCGTTAAGGCAATGATGCTTCATGGACCATGTGGACTCCAAAACAGAAACTACCCTTGCATGGTAAGCAGATCGTGCAGTAAGAAATACCGCCATCCGCTCATCAAAGAAACTCAGACAGGAGATTATGGATACCCCCAGTGCTGATGGTGCGCTCCTTCCGATGGTGGCCACACTGTCACCATCAACGTAGTCAAACTAGACAACAGATGGGTGATCCCTTACAACTGTGTACTCTCCCGAACCTTCCATGCTCATATTAATGTTGAGTTTTGCAATTCTGTAAAATCAATCAAATAGATCTGTAAATACATCAACATTGACAGTGACCAGGCCATATTTGCCCTGGAGAAATAACATGATGAGGTATCATGGTATTACATCAGCAGCTCTGAAGCAGCCTGGCACATATTCTGTTTCCTATTCATGAACGTTTTCCCCCAGTCATTCATCTTACTATTCATCTGGAGAACGGCCAGAGAATTTACTTCACAGCTGACAATGTTGTAGAAAAAGTACACAATCCTCCCCAAAAAACCCTCTTGGAGTTGTTTGATCTTTGCACACAGGATGATTTTGCCAAACAGCTCCTGTACTCTGAGGTTCCAGCCTACTACATTTGGAAAAATAACCAATTTGTTAGAGGAAACAGGGACAGTGTCTACCAGGCTACCCAGGAGTGAAAAATGACCAAGTCCTCAGCAGAGTGTACACAGTCCACCCATACAATTCAGAGTGCTATTATCTCAGACTCTTGCTTCATGAGGTCAGAGGGCCCACATCTTTCAATATCTTAAAACTGTCATTGGGGTGCTACAACCCACATTCCAGTCTGCCTGTCGAGCACTCGGTCTGTTAGAAGATGATATGAACTGGGACAATACTCTCCAGGAAGCTGCACTCTCACATTTGCCACCTAGGATCCATCAGCTCTTCACTATTATGTTGGTGTTCTGTCAAATGGCAAACCCCTTACCATTATCGGAAAAACATAAAGATAGTCTTTCAGAGGATATTCGTAGGCAGCTGCAGAGGGAATCTCTCCAAGACAATGTACAAGAAAGGTCATCCATAATCTATGACAAATGCCTCACCTTCCTTTAGGATTGTGTACTGGCTATAGGAGGTCAACCTCTTCAAAAGTATGACTTGCCTGCACCATCACACGAACGTGAACACGCTGCAGCTAACCCCGACTATTTCAGAGAGCTGGCTTACAACATCTGCGATCTGGCAAAGACAGTCGATGACAATGAGCCAAGGCTGAATACCGAGCAGAGGAACATCTATCACAAAGTAATTACCAGCGTTCACTGTCAAAGTGGCCGAATATTTTTCCTAGACAATCCAGGAGGTACTGGTAAAACATTCCTCATTAACCTGTTGCTTGCCATGGTACGAAGAGACTCAAACATTGCCATTGTTGTGGCTTCTTCTGGCATCGCAGTGATGCTTCTGGAAGGTGGACAGACAGCACACTCTGCCTTCAAGCTTCCTCTCAATCTCAACAACACCAAAACACCTCTGTGCAACATCTCCAAGCAGAACAGTATGGTGCGGGTACTCTGACAGTGCAAACTCATAGTGTTGGATGAGTGCACCATGACCCACAGAGGCGGAATTGAGGCTCTCCATAGGGCACTCCCAGACATCAGAAACAACAGCAGCCTCATGGGAGGGTTGACAGTACTGCTCGCTGGGGACTTCAGACAGACTCTGCCAGTTGTTCTGCGGGGGACCAGTGACGTTGAAGTTAAAGCCTCTTTCAAGTCCTCTTACCTGTGGCCCACAGTGAAAGTCCTGTCCTTGAGAGTGAACATGAGGGTGCACCTGACAGGCAGGAGAGTTTTCATGCCTTCTTTTGGCTATAGGAGATGGTTCATTCCATGAACAAGATGGCAAAGTGAAACTGCCGGCAAATCTATGTCACCTGGTCACAGATTTGAAAAGTCTTACACAAAAGGTATACCCGGATCTTCAAAACATCCATATGAAGGTCACATCATGGTTTAGAGAGAGGACAATTTTAATTTCTACAAATGACACGACAAACTCTATCAATGACACACTCCTGCAGGCATTCAGCACAGAAACAAAAACTTATAAGTCTGTGGACTCAGTCGTCGAAATCGATGATGTGGTACATTACCCTGTTGAGTTCCTGCACAGTCTCAACCCTCCAGGCATTCCTCAGCACAATCTCATTTTGAAGGTCGGCACACCAATTATGTTACTAAGAAATCTACAGCCACCAAAACTCTGCAATGGCACCAGACTTCAAGTCAAGTCTCTCCACAGAAATGTCATTGAAGCAATCATTTTCGCAGGTTAAGGACGAGGGGAAACAGTTTTCATCCCTCACATCTCCCTTATACCATCAGACGTACCCTTTCAATTTAAACGCCTGCAGTTCTTGGTCAGAGTGTGCTTTGCGATGACTATTAACAAATCTCAGGGCCAGAGTCTCAAGATCATTGGTGTTGACTTGAGGCACCACTGCTTCTCGCATGGCCAGCTGTAGGTGGCCTGCTCTAGAGTCAGCTCAGCTGATAGCCTCATCATGCAGCAACCAGAGGGTCACACAGCAAACATTGTATACAAAGAAATCATTACGTTGTGACAGAAAGCTCACAGTACATTCATTCCACATATTCATTTCACATTTTTAAATTTCCACTAACCTCACTCTATAATAATAACATGTTCATTTTAAATATATAAACTCCAAAGCCCTCACTCACTCAAAACAATTACTTTTCAACTTGTGTGAAATAAATTCACACGTTTCTATCAACTTCTCCACCGTAGTGAAGCACAGGTATTCCACTAGTACTATACTAATTGCAAGCTCCTTTTGTCCCCACAATTCAGGTCTTTATCATCTGATTTAACTTGTGTTCTCCCATTTTCTTCCAAGATAGGTCAAGTTGTTCAATAATACGCCAGTTTTGGAATGTTTTCTCCACAATCTGTATTTCATGATCCCCATTTCTTGCTTACCCATGGTCGGAACTTGAGGGATGTACTAGTGTCATCTGATTTAAAGGACGTACAGGGGAATGCCCATGATACTATTGGTTTATTCCTCTTGCCCTGTGCAGCTTGCCCTTTTTCATCATGTTTAAAAAGGTTCACCAACCCGTCCACTGGCCAAGTTTTCCCTCTACACCAGGCTTCTACCTGTTGTACCTCTGTTTTCTAGGGGTGTGCATTCGGATTGACCGCATTAGTAAAACGCAACTCATATTTTTTTTTTACTTAAAAAATTGATTCGACATAAACGATCGGATTTCCCACATATCGAACATAGATATGTTCGATATGTGGGAAATTGCGATTGTTGAGCCAAAATAAAAATATAAACCCCCTCCCCCTCCTTAATCCCCCCCCCCCCCGACTTACCACAACTCCCTGGTGATGGAGCGAGGAGTGAGGACGCCATTTCTGCAATCCTTGGCGAGAAGCATGTGACGTCGGCGGCACGTCGAGTGACGCCGGCGTCACGTGATTCCCGGCTCGTTCACGCCGGACGGCTCGTTCGGCCCAAAAAGAACTTTTGGCCAGCTTGGGGGGGCCTCCTGACCCCCCCAAGCTGGCCAAAAGTTATTTTTGGGCCGAACGAGCCGTCCGGCGCGAACGAGCCGGGAATCACGTGACGCCGCGTCACTCGACGTGCCACCGACGTCACATGCTTCTCGCCAAGGATTGCAGAAATGACGTCCTCACTCCTCGCTCGATCACCAGGGAGTTGTGGTAAGTCTGGGGGGGGGATTAAGGAGGGTGAGGGGGTTTAATTTTTTTTTTTGCACATATGTACATATACCCAACTCATTGGATTTTTTTTATGTCCATATTGGCCGCAAGTGGGACCCCCTTTCGGACATAAAAAATATGAACATAAAATTTTGCTCTGCACATCCCTACTGTTTTCTACATTATTCATTGCCCCTTCCCTCTGTTTTATGTAGGCAAAACACTCAGGCATTAAAGACCTATATATTTGCGCATATGAGCTGCTAACACAACTTTCATGAAAAAGTCCCCTTGGTCCTGCACCGACATGACTTTCACCATCATATTGAAGACCTCCGTTTGTTTGCCACTGAGCTTCCTACTCCATGTCCTCGCAGGGGTAACTAATGCATGGCTAATCAGATGAGAACAGTGGTGGATTTGTACTCTTAACAGGGTTCAGCCCTCCAGACTAAACCATGGCATTCAATGGTCAGCTTTTTTCTAAATGGGTCTCCCTGATTGATCCCTGTCTATCTACAAGTCTTCCTGATATATATATTTTTTTTTTCTCGATATTTTTTCTTTCCTATTAATGTCTCTTACATTTTTTATTACTTTGATTTGTGGTCTATGCATCAGCACTTGTTGTTGATCACTTTCCATTCTCTTCTCCCTCCACCCATTTTTTCTCATTTTTGCTCATCTTCTGCATCATTTGCCTGGATCTGACTGTCACATTCTTTATTATTTACCTTTCACTATGTGCCCCATTTTTGTGCATTTTTCATGGTTAGACTCATCCCCTTTGACATTTTATTCAGTGAGCTGCCACCATTAAGGCCACTTTTTGTTGATTCTAAAGACATTTCCTTGATCTCCTGTGTTGTACATAGTTTTCTGGCTCAGTTTTCATGCAGTATTACTTGCTGCATTGGGTCCTGCTCTGTTCTGATTTTATTTTGTAGGATGGTTCCAGACTTCATTTCAGTTCCTGCCATTGTGGTGTCGTGTTCTTTCAGTGTTACTGTGCCTGACACCTATCACAACAAACAATTAAAAATAAACATTTAAAAATGTGCGTGTACTTCCTCTCTTCATACTGTATTTGCCTTTAGTGGGTACCTTTCCTCCTTTTGAATTGTTTCTGAAGCACTGTGGGTATAATTCTGCCTGATTTTCTTTTACTCTTTACTGTCTGATTTCCTTTTACTCTTTACTCTTTATTTTTTAATCTGCATTCCATCTGTGTGGTAAGTACGTCTAACATGCACCTTAAACATCTTTGTTCTTTCCTGTTTGTTTCCTCCCACATTTTTCATATTTTTCTTCATGTTTTTTCTTATTATTATTCTCCTCCCCATTAGAGTTTGAAGCTGTCCCATTTGATTAGTCCATTGACGCCATGTCATTAGGTATGGCTCTTTAAAAGCACTTTTCTAGATTACCTGCTCCCCCTTCTTCCCTTCCATCCCCCTCCTTCCCTTCTTTCCTCCCCCCTCCACCCTTCCTCCTCTCTGCCCTCCTACCTCCACCATTGACTTATGTTGTTATATTCTGCTATGGTTATATTATGGGTTTAAATATCACATTTGTTGCTCCTCTTACAATTTGCAGATTTATCATTGTTTCATTGTTTAAATATCTAAATATCTAATTTTTGTTTTTGTTTTTTGATATCCTTGTTTTTTAAGGTATTATATTCTGCGCTTTTCTCTGATTTTGAGTTTGATGTAGCTATTTTTGTTATTGTTACTATGGGCCTTATTTTCCAAGGCTATCGCAGGCCTGCGCTAACAGTGCAAGCCTGCGATAGCTTGCGAAGGTAGTGCACGCCTGTGCTACCTACATCGGGGCGGAGTCGACCCCGGAAGAGTAGGAGTCAGGGCATCACCGGGGCCAACTCTGCGACGACAGCGCGGATGGCGAAATGGTAAGGGCCTTTTCGCGTCCTATTTCACACCCAATAGCACCACCTTTCATGGAGGCGCTATTGGGTGCGAAACCGGCAGTGATCGCACCACGGTGGTGTGATCACTGCCGGCTAGCGCAGGATGGCCCCCCGTTTCGACCCCCTCCCCCCATTAGCGCAATTTTCTAAAGTATCACAGGCCTGTGATACTTTAGAAAATGAGGCCCAATATTTGTTATTTTATTTTTGCATCATTGTGTGTCTATCTATACCCTTCCTTTTATCTGTTGACAGCTTCGTGATTCAGTCCCTCTTAATGCACCCTTGAGGTAAAACATGGTCCATTTTGAGGGACCGATATGGACTGTTCTTTGACTAAATGTTTTGGAATTATGCCTCATTTTTTAAGTTTTGATTTTCATCATTTCTACAAGGATCCTTGAACTTTTAGGGCAGGATTCATCATTCCTCATGGAATGATGAATCCCGTGAAAAAGGGGGCGGGAGTCAAAGGGGGGTAGGCCTGCGAAAGGCCGCAGCCATTCGCACCGCGATGATGCAGTTTCACCAGCCATGGCGCGGCCGGCTGCAGCCTTTCATGCAAATAGTGCCACCGTAAAAGGTGGTTCTATTCACTGCGCTACCGCCGACGAGAATGTTCCTCACATTATTGCCGGCAGCGATGCTGCAGCCGACTCCGCCCCCTCTCTGCCCTGACTCCTCCCCTCCCCACCCTCAACTCCTCCCCTCCCGGTCATTTACATACTATCACACGCGATAAAGCCCCAATGCATGTGATAAACCTACAGAAAATAACCCCCTTAGTGCTGTGTTGCTCACGTGTGGTTTGTTACAGTGTGTATACCACTCATCGTCTCCACTCCTTTATTTGAGGTGTGTATGTACCTTATATAGGATTATATTCAGTACAATACCTGTAAAAGCTTTTTAATTGTATGTATTTAATCAACTTGTATTATATACAAATTAATATTTCTGATATTGATGCTAAATGTCTTTTTAGCTAAGGTCTCTTTATATAAGTCTTGAATAAAGCTTTAGTTATGGTCTTGTGAAAGGTTTAGTTTTGATCTTATGAAACATTTCTATGTGCTGATTTACCCTAGGTTTAATTACAATTATATATATGAGAGAAGTTGTAAGGATGAAGTTTGAAAAATAAGGGGTGATTACTGAATATTAGGATTCTTGGTAACAGAAAGAATTTGCCAAAGTGCTTTTAAATAGGTTAGTGCTATGATTTTCAGTATAAAAATTGATACTGCACTTTAAAAGATTCACAAAAGGTTGCAGAAATGGTTCTGTTTATGACCTCTGCCCTGACACTTTATATGACCTATGAATGCAAGAAAATAAAATTGACAAATGCCTTCTGATTAAATTTAATTGGAGTTATGAGGAAAAAAGGGGGAGCAAACTTGGCTTATTTCTGCTCTGAACAGGACTATACAGGCAGATATATATTCAAGTTAGCGACTTACAGAAGGGAAATAAAAATTGTCTGTGAACTACTCCTAATTGGCTAATTGGGGGGGGGGGGGGTTAGAATGTTGGGTGTTAATGGTGAGTTTATTAATTTATTCTACCTTTCCAGTAATAAGTCAAAATGAACAGCAAGTAATCAACATATAAAATACATAAACCAAGTAAAATAATATAATATACAAACCAATCAAATCACAAAAAATGAATGTAAAAACTTAAAACATAATAAATCAGTTAAAAGACTAAAATTCCTTGCAATATTCTCCTGCTAATCAAATAACCTAAAACTATCATCATACTGTATTAGATCTGTGGAAAAGCTCTAATAACTTTTTTCATGGCTCTATGAATGGCTTTTGTCATTCCCAAATATATCCCATAATAACCCTTTTATGACCGTTGCTATATGTAAAATTCCAAATATATGCCATGTGTCAAAGAAAAGTAAAACAATGAAAGTTTAATTCAATCTTTTAATGATTCTTAATGTGAGATGCCTGTATTCACCATTCAAAGTTATGTATTTACTTTATTTGTATTAAGAATGAGAAGTTATATGTGATCACTAAATATTGATCATAATGAAAAAAATCAGGATTTTTTCATGTTGAGCAGGCTCTACCAATGTGCTAATGTGAATGATTCTTAATAAACTAAAACTTTATATGCCAGGATTCATCAAACTATTGCATGTGATAGGAAGAGGGGTGTGTTTTATGGTAACAGCTTATTTATTACAAAGTGTGCTATCTGTGATAACATTTTTGCACTTTGTGGTAAATGCCACAATTGTAATTCCTATGTGTGTGTGTGTGAGAGAGGGAGAGAGAGAGAGAGAGAGAGAGAGAGAGAACACCTAGCTATAAGGCCCTCATAGTAGTTAGGTATTTAAACATTTATAGGAGGCCCACCTAGTTACTCAAGGTGAGGTTTAGGTATTAGTGTAGGGGTTAGGGGCCACTTTGACATTCAGAGTTAGATGTATGAACAGAACAGTACACTGCAAAGTGCAAGAAAGCCATGTAGTAACAGCTTAACACAAATGAAAAGGTGTAGTTATTTCCTGTGTTAAAACTGTTCATTATGTACACGTGAAGAGCCCATAACATGGCTTGGAAAATAACCCCCCATAGTTATTTTTCCTTTATTCAATTTATGAACAAATGTAGAACAGTTCAATGTTTGAGTAAATTTCCATGTAGGTAGCATTATGGGTAATACTAAATAGAGGTGCTGTAATATCACATAATACTAAGGAACAGCATTTGGGGTTTTTTGCATCATAGGCACATGACCACATGCTGAAAAACAACATTAAAAAAAAAAAAAGAATTGAATCAGCATTAGCGCACAGAAAAAGAAAAAAGAAATTCATAAGGAATCTATTCATTACTTACAAAGAGGATATAAGTGCCCTACTGGCAACAGTTAGGTAATGGTACAATAGTTATAAAAGTAATTGTATTCTCTCTTTTGAATCATTCAATCATTCAATCACATATATTTAGCAGAATCACACATATACATACATATATGGTACAATAGGTATCAAAGTAAATGTATGCTTTCTTTTGAATGATTCTGCTTAATATATGTAAGTGTATATATATATGGAGAGAGAGAGAGAGTGAGACAGAGAGATGTTTTCCAATACACTTATGAATGATTAGTTTTGAGGCATGCTGTAGTTTCTTAGAACTTGTCCCTTCTCCCAGCATCATCAGTATAAAACAAAATAAAGAGGCAAGAAACAAAAAAACAAAACAAACAAAAACCCATGGCATTGCTTTTAAAGAAACTTTTCTTTACAATGTTTTTTTACATTTAACACATGTGACATAGAAAGCAAAGTAAGTTAGCCAAAACAACATTCAAAAAGTTGGCTGATGCTGTAACATGCTTCTTTCCTCATCAGTATACTCCATTAATATAAAAGGAAAAGGGTTAGATTAACTATATTTAATTAGAATTGTCAGTGGTATGGACTGAAATCATACAGGAGAACTAAATTCTACAGCTTCTAAATACTTAAACCTAGAATATGAAATACTAAACTGTATTACTTTGCTACATTATTATAAATGTTCTGTCTTAGAAGCAAATTCAACATTAATATTTAGAGATTTACCTTTGTTTTCATTGTTTAATAGTTTATGTGTCCAAATTTCAATTTTATGTGCGCAAAACTACATTTATAAGCATATACTACTGAGATGAATGAAAGGAACTGAAAAAACATGCCAAGAAAAACAAAATTAAATGTACAAACTGAACAGACTTTTTATGGTGAACTGAACTGAATGAGCAAGAAAAACAGAACATTGATTTTTTTTTTTTGTGCAAACCCCTATTCTGTGGTACACCTGATGATTTGCAGTTGCTTAGAGCAATAAAGTCATCAATCCCAGCTACTAAAATTTTCTTCTAAATCACTTTAATGCAAACTCATTAACTTCTATTTTTTTCTTGAACATACAACATAGATTAAGATGTCAAATTTTCCCCTCATTTATGTTGATGAATTTTAATAGCTGACAATTCTTTCATTAATATTCAAAAATTTCAGTATTAGTGTCTACCCATCTTATTTTGTCTGCAAATCAAACATGCATGCAAATTAAATAGCAATTTGTCTTTCTGTCAGCTCTCCAGCAACAGCAAGAGCTGGCCACTAGGGAGAGCTCAAGAATAATTTAGTCAGCTCCAATAGTTCAAACAACCCCAGAAAAAGTGAATAGCCGGGGTAGTCTCAGCAGGTGACCCGTAATTCTAGTCTTTTGCTTAGAAAGGGCCTAACTAGGGAGCTGATGCACACTGTTTAATCTGCAGTTGGATAAAGGTTGTGTAGGCATGTCCACAGCCCCTTATGCTATAAGGAGATTAGCAACTCCACAACACGCATCCAATATGCCATGAAACTAAAAGCGCTCTTCACATACAAATGCATGTTGATGAGGCAATTAGTTAGTAGGGATGTGAATCGTTTTTCAACGATTAAAATTATCGTCCGATAATGTTTATATCGTCTTAAATCGTTATAGAACACGATACAATAGAAATTCTAACGATTATCGTTAAAAATCGTTAAATCGTGTTAGTGCGCACTAACTCCCCGTTAGTGCGCACTAACTCGATTTAGTGCGCACTAACTGAAAATGATACAAATAAACACTTTCCAGGTCACTGAAGGTCAGTTAGGAATGAATATGTGTTCCTATTGGCTGGCTGCCCTCTTATCTATTGATGTTACCAAGGTTACCACTGAGGTGATGGTTGGGGGGATGGGAAATGGAACTGGAAACTAACGAACACCAACAGAAAATGAAACAAAGTGTTCACACTTCCCAGGTCAGTAAAGGTCACTTAGGAATGAATATGTATGTATGTATTCCTATTGGCTGGCTGTGCTCTTATCTATTGATGTTACCAATATGGTTGGGGGATGTGAAATGGAAACAGTTGGAAGCTTGACAAAAAAAGTAATGTAATGATCAGCACTCACGTGACTAGAACTTGTTTGTTTATTATTTTTGTTAGCAGGCACCTGAAATGCTAGTGCATGTTGAATTTGCCAATCACTGTGCATTTTAGAAAGGTGGTCCTGGCTGGAACTGTACACAGTTCAAATATATGTAATTGATTGTTGGTAAGTGTATTTTTTAAGTAGCCACACTGGCACCAGTATGTTTACTTTTCCTCCTACTTAACTCACTAGCTCAGCTTTGTAAGAAGGGCTTCTCTGCTTGTGTGTTGTTTTTGTTTGGTGTGAGGAGAGCAGAAACATCAGATCTTTATTCAATCTACTACAGTCATCTCTTACAGTGCCCTATCCCTATTAATACCAGGAGTGTTGTGATCTTCCTGCACACAGTGCCCTAACCCTGATACCAGTCTGAGACAGCTCCCTCCCTGCATTACTAGTGAGAGGCTGGCTTCACAGACAGGGGGGAGCTGCCTGACCTTCACTCCTGACTTCCCCCATGTCCCAGCTAGTGAATGGTGTGTGGGTGAGGGGGGGGGGGGAGGATGGTGAAGTCTGAGACAGCTCCCTCCCTGCATTACTAGTGAGAGGCTGGCTTCACAGACAGGGGGGAGCTGCCTGACCCTCACTCCTGACTTCCCCCATGTCCCCCGCTAGTGAATGGTGTGTGGGTGAGGGGGGGGGGGAGGATGGTGAAGTCTGAGACAGCTCCCTCCCTGCATTACTAGTGAGGAGGCTGGCTTCGCAGACAGGGGGGAGCTGCCTGACCCTCACTCCTGACTTCCCCCATGTCCCAGCTAGTGAATGGTGTGTGGGTGAGGGGGGGGGGAGGATGGTGAAGTCTGAGACAGCTCCCTCCCTGCATTACTAGTGAGAGGCTGGCTTCACAGACAGGGGGGAGCTGCCTGACCCTCACTCCTGACTTCCCCCATGTCCCAGCTAGTGAATGGTGTGTGGGTGAGGGGGGGGGGGAGGATGGTGAAGTCTGAGACAGCTCCCTCCCTGCATTACTAGTGAGAGGCTGGCTTCACAGACAGGGGGGAGCTGCCTGTCCCTCACTCCTGACTTCCCCCCATGTCCCAGCTAGTGAATGGTGTGTGGGTGAAGGGGGGGGGGGGGGGTGGATGGTGAATGAGACAGCTCCCTCCCTGCATTACTAGTGAGAGGCTGGCTTCACAGACAGGGGGGAGCTGCCTGACCCTCACTCCTGACTTCCCCCATGTCCCAGCTAGTGAATGGTGTGTGGGTAAGGGGGGGGGGGAGGATGGTGAAGTCTGAGACAGCTCCCTCCCTGCATTACTAGTGAGAGGCTGGCTTCACAGACAGGGGGGAGCTGCCTGACCCTCACTCCTCCGGGGTATTGTGATCTTCCTGCACACAGTGCCCTATCCCTGATACCAGGGGTGTTGTGATCTTCCTGCATGCAGTGCCCTATCCCTATTAATACCAGGAGTGTTGTGATCTTCCTGCATGCAGTGCCCTATCCCTATTAATACCAGGAGTGTTGTGATCTTCCTGCATGCAGTGCCCTATCCCTGATACCGGGATGTGTGCAAGAAGATCACAACACCCCCGGTATCAGGAATAGGGCACTGTGTGCAGGAAGATCACAACACCCCCAGTATCAGGAATAGGGCACTGTGTGCAGGAAGATCACAACACCCCTGGTATTAGGGATAGGGCACTGTGTGCAGGAAGATCACAACACTCCTGGTATTAATAGGGATAGGGCACTGAGTGCAGGAAGATCACAATACCCCTGGTATCAGGGTTAGGGCACAAGTTCTAGTCACATTGACTGATCACATTACTTGTTTTGTCAAGCTACCAACTGTTTCCATTTCCCATCCCCCATATACTGTCAGTAGGAAACTTGGTAAGATGAATAAATAAGAGGGCAGCCAATAGGAATACATATTCATTCCTAAACTGACCTTAACTGACCTGAAAAGTGTCAAATTGTATCATTTTCAGTTAGTGCGCACTAACTCCCAGTTAGTGCGCACTAACTCCCGTTAGTGCGCACTAACTCGAGTTAGTGCGCACTAATCGGAAAAAACGATTTTTAACGATTTTTTAACTAAAAAATCGTGCCTAAGACGATTTTCTTGCCCTGCCACACGATTTCTATCGTTAAGACGATATGGAAAACGATTCACATCCCTATTAGTTAGTCACCCCAAATGCAAAAAAATGTGCATAAAATATGCACATTTTTGCACTTAGAAATTAACATCTGCCCAGAGCAGGTGTTCATTTCTGAGCGTACCCAAAATGTTGTACAGAAAAGCAGAAAATACTGCTTTTCTGTAATCATCACATTTAATATTGAGGTGACTTCAAATCAGAGGAACAAAATATATAAAAAAATAAAAAAGTGCCGATGATCAGGTTCGGGAAACAGATGCTCAGTTAACCAGCATCCACTTTCTGAACCTTGTCTGTGAGCTGATTAGGAAAATGGATGCTGTGGACAGCTCTCCTCTTCCGGGAGCCCACTGTGAAGGAGGTGCTAGGGGCACGCAATTGACTCTAGCGCCTCCTTGACAGCACAACCCCTAATTTAAATATTGTGTGGTGCCCCCAGGGGAGGTGCCTGTGGGGCATTAGGAAAGTGGGCACTGAACAGTCAGTGCCCGCTTTCAGTGCATTATTTTTTTTTGCATCGGCCCCTAGATAAAGCTAGGCTAGACCAAAGTATTCAACAAGCCTCACAGTCATTCAGAAGTAAGGAGTAAGGAAGCCTGTCTCTTGATAATCTGAAGGTCTGAGTCCAACAAACTATGAATAAGAACCACATCTATAGTATGTAAAATGTGGCCATCACCTTGCATCCTAACCACCATATGAATATGACCAATAATGAAGGTGAACAGACTGTTGGACTGAAAGGAGAAACAGTGGTAGGGAAGAATAGAATGAAAGATAGAATGAAATACAAATGTAAGAGACTGTCAAGAGAAAAATGAGGAAAAAAGGATGTGAAAAAAACATAGTAGTAGGTCAGAAGGAGAGGAAATGGAATTTGAGAAGGAGGAAATAAAAGGATAGACCAAGGGATCAGTGAATAATAATAAGACTTTTTCAGTAGATCTGTTCTACCCTGAACATGCATGAGAATCTCTGCTCAAAATATGCTTCTTTCCTTATTTGTAAAATTGGTCTTTAAAAGAAAATGGGTGATAACAAAAACTGTTTTCTATGACTGTTACTTATATGTTGCTTGATGTGCATCAGAACTAAATGTATGCCAATTCTATGTTTCATTTTGTCCTTTCATTAAACTATTTTAATCATAAAAACTCCATCAAATCTATATTGACAGTTATAGAAATGTTCAAAATCAAAGATTCTGCATAACCATATATTGCGGAATTGTCACATTATTTATGTATTTATTTAATTATTTATTTATTGAAAATAATTTATATACCACCTCTTGGAATAGTTTGGGGCAGGTTACACAATAGCATACATTCAGGCCGATATAGTACAGTACGCTCAGAAATTAACATCTGCCCGCATTTGGCTGCACGTTTTCGATGCGCTATTTTTACCCCTTATACAGTAAGGGGTAATAGTGCGTCGAAAATGCGTGGCCAACCCCCCTGAAACTAATAGAGCCCACAAAATGCAAATGCATGTTGATGGCCCTATTAGATATTCCCACGTGATACAGAAAGTAAAATGTGCAGCCAAGCCGCACATTTTAATTTCTGCCGGCACCGGGAAAGTGTACAGAAAAGCAGAAAAACCTGCTTTTCTGTGCACCCTCCGACTCAATATCATAGCCATATTAAGTCGGAGGCCCCAAAAATAAAAAAAAAGTTAAATTAAAAAAAAAAAAGTTAAATGTTCCCGTGGCCTGTGGGTCAGAAGATGAACGCTCAATTATGCCGGCGTTCATTTTCCGAACCCGTGGTTGTCAGCGGGCTCGAGAACCAACGCCAGAAAAATTGAGCGTCAGCTGTCAAACCCACTGGCAGCCACCGCTCCTGTCAAAAAGGAGGCGCTAGGGACGCGCTAGTGTCCCTAGCGCCTCTTTTTACCTTGGGCCCTCATTTAAATACTCGATCGTGCACCCAAGAGAGTGGCCTGAGTGCACTTTGGGAGAGCGGGCGCTCGCCTCGGAGCGCCGGATCTCCCGTGGGATTTACTGTATCGGCCCGATAGTAAATAAAAATATATTAAAATACAGATTGAAAGCAAAGTTAATCACAAAATCTGAAATAGATGGAATACTATCAGCAGGATACAGGGCTGAGACAAATAGTTCTGCTGGAATGCAAAAGAAAAACCCCACAATGTTTTAAGCAAAATGAAATATCTTTTGCCAATCCTTATTCTCGATGTTTTATTTTTCAAAGAATTAGAACAGTGAAATTCTTTGCAATTAAGTTGACTGAAGCTCTCCTTCAATAATATTCTTTTAAAGATAACAGATCTAATTCTTCAAACAAGGCAAACCCAATCCAGTAAAAGGGCAAAACAGGAAAATGTATTTTATCTCTTCACGCTAACTTTACTGCCAATTTATCAAAATTTCCGTTAGTGTTTTCTCCAAGCTATTTTCATCATTTGCATGTGTTTTACTGCAGGGCTTGTAATTCTGTTTTCTTCTCTGCATCCTCTAGAATCTGATAATGCCATGTGCTCCCCACAGAATTTCTGGCAGTTTAAACATTTTGAAATAATAGTTTTAATTCTTATATTGTAGGTTAAAAGCTGGAGAGTGAGACATGTTTACGTTTTTTTTTTTTTAAGTCATCTTTTATGTTTCCATAAAAGGCAGCACAAAATAGAAAAGCTATGCAACAGTACAGAAATGGAAAATTGCAGCTGAATATTTATAAGATTAGTTAACATAAACAAAAAGTACACAGTTTGGTGACAATAGGTCCACCTTTATTTTTGTCCTGAAGGAGAAAAAGGCACAGAATACTCTTGGCTCCCGGAGCGGAAATTCTGCTATAGAAGACCATTTTTATATTTCCCCTTTCAGGCACTTCAAAGCAGATTACCTTCAGGAGCATGCAAGCAGGGACTGTACGTATTCACCTGTTCCCAGCAGGCTTACAATCTAATGACCTAATTTACTAAGTGTCTCCCCCCCATGGAAACAGAGTGAGAAACTAGCCTTAGTAAATCAGGCCCTATGTTCAACTTGCCCGAGGTCAAAAGAAGCAGCTGTGCACTTTGAACCCTGGTTTGCGGCCCACTTGTCTAATCACTAGGCTATACCACCAAATGCAAGGAAAGGAAAGGGGCAACTCCTACATGGACCATATACCAGAGGGGGAATTCAGCTCTCTAGCTCCCTGTTTATAGATTGGAGCCAAATGGAAACCTGATTTTCAGAAAATCCTGATCCAGGCCCAGTTATATCCTACTGCAGACAAGTATTTGTAGTCTCAGTTTTCTTAGGGATTTCACTTTTTTTTTGTGTGTGTGCAAAATAATTTGTAAAGTTTCCTCTTTGCAAGTAGTAAACTTTTACAGGTAGTCCACTATGCCCAAATGTTTTCTACTGTTTTATGTTAATGAGCTGCTGCAATCCAGTATCATACAATTCAAAACTGGCTTGCATCATTTTCACAAGCCATTTTTTTCATGTGTCCATTTTCTAGCTAGCTCATTGGAAAGATGGAAAACTTACATACGAACCTGTATGAAATCCATATGTGCATGGCATTCCAGAGTCAGCCTCTAAATTTCCTCACTCAATACGCATAACATGACTTGTGCTACAGCTCCTTGGGGCCGATGCAGAAAACTTGCGTTGAAAGCGGGCGCTGTGTATTCAGCACCCACTTTCATAACGCGCCTTCAGGCACCTCTCCTGGTGGCATGGTGCAATTTTTAAATTAGGGCTCGCACTGTTGAGGAGGCGCTAGAGGCAATTGCATTCCCCTTAGCACCTCCTTCACAGCGCAAGCCGGAGAGAGGTCCGCTGTTGGTGGCTGACTGCTGGTTAAGAAAATGGACAATGAAATTATCAGCATCCTGTTTTCCTAACCAGCGCACATGCAGGGATTAGGGAAATAGATGCTGATACATTCAGCGTCCATTCTCCCAACCTGACTACCGGCACCAGAAGGAGTATACAAATCAATATTAAAGTGTCGGGCACTTAATATTAATTTATTCACGCCTTCCCTTATTGCGGATTAGTCCCTTTACTGTCACATGTCAGTGAAAGGACTGTCCTGAAAAGGGATTGGTCCTTTCACTGACAAATGTCAGTGAAAGGACCAATGGGCAATAAATGAAGGAGTGAATACATTAACATTAAGTGCCCAACATTTTAATATTGATTTATATATTCCTGGTGTCGGTAGTTAGGTACGGAGAATGGATGCTGAATTAACCAGTGTCCATTTTCCAAAACCCTGCCAGTGCTTTTTTTAAACATTTATTTTTTAAATTTTTTAAAAGAGTTGTTCCTCCCACTTAATATCCCAAGGATATTAAGTAGAAGGTAGTACAGAAAAGCAGTTTTTTTCTGCTTTTCTGTACTAGTTTTAGTAGCGCTCAGCAATTAATGCCTGCTCTGAGCAGGTGTTAATTTCTGATCGCTAAAATGTGCGTCCTAGATGCACATTTTTTTTTTTCATAGGGAGTGAAAAGCTAATAGCCTCATTCACATGCATTTGAATGTGATGAGCTCTATTAGATTCACTCCACATTGGACATGGGTTGTAGAGGCGCTAATCCCCTTATTGCATAAGGGGATTAGTTAGTGCCTCTACAACCTGCGTCCAACTGCGGGTTATACAGTTTGCTGGGCTCAGTGCACTGTATTGCATCGGCCCCCTTGTTAGGTACAGGTGTCTGGAGGAGAGACAGAGACAGAAACAGAGACTCTTTATAAGCCTCAGGCTCAGTCTATTATGCTATATATGGACCATTGTAAGGGGGCACTTGAATCAGGGTGAGTTTTTGGGAGGTGGGTTGGGGTTAGGGGGTGGTGGTGTTACAGACACATTCAGAGGTATTTATTGTAAAATAGACATCATTAATGAATTTTTGACCTTATAAGTGATGAAAATTCTAACTAGAGGAGTTGATTTGTACAATGCAGCTAGCAGACACTAAGCATGACCCTGATGTTGCTACTAATTTTTCATATGGTGAAGGCAATCTTGCTGGAAAAAATACAGGATCCTTCTTCTCATGTGTCATTTCTCTTACAGTTGTAAGTATATAGAGAGTTATTTGAAACTGTTAGGGTAGCTTATTAGGGGTGTGCATTCGGATTGACCGCATTAGTAAAACGCAACTCATATTTTTTTTTTACTTAAAAAATTGATTCGACATAAACGATCGGATTTCCCACATATCGAACATAGATATGTTCGATATGTGGGAAATCGCGATTGTTGAGCCAAAATAAAAATATAAACCCCCTCACCCTCCTTAATCCCCCCCCCCCCCCCCCGACTTACCACAACTCCCTGGTGATGGAGCGAGGAGTGAGGACGCCATTTCTGCAATCCTTGGCGAGAAGCATGTGACGTCGGCGGCACGTCGAGTGACGCCGGCGTCACGTGATTCCCGGCAAGTTCGCGCCGGACGGCTCGTTCGGCCCAAAAAGAACTTTTGGCCAGCTTGAGGGGGTCAGGAGGCCCCCCCAAGCTGGCCAAAAGTTCTTTTTGGGCCGAACGAACCGTCCGGCGCGAACTTGCCGGGAATCACGTGATGTCGGCGTCACGTGATTCCCGGCAAGTTCGCGCCGGATGGCTCGTTCGGCCCAAAAAGAACTTTTGGCCAGCTTGAGGGGGTCAGGAGGCCCCCCCAAGCTGGCCAAAAGTTCTTTTTGGGCCGAACGAGCCGTCCGGCGCGAACTTGCCGGGAATCACGTGACGTCGCGTCTGAGTGACGCGGCGCCACGTGATTCCTGGCTCGTTCGCGCCGGACGGCTCGTTCGGCCCAAAAAGAACTTTTGGCCAGCTTGGGGGGGTCAGGAGGCCCCCCCAAGCTGGCCAAAAGTTCTTTTTGGGCCGAACGAGCCGTCCGGCGCGAACGAGCCGGGAATCACGTGACGCCGCGTCACTCGACGTGCCACCGACGTCACATGCTTCTCGCCAAGGATTGCAGAAATGACGTCCTCACTCCTCGCTCGATCACCAGGGAGTTGTGGTAAGTCTGGGGGGGCGATTAAGGAGGGTGAGGGGGTTTAAAATTTTTTTTTGCACATATGTACATATACCCAACTCATTGGATTTTTTTTATGTCCATATTGGCCGCAAGTGGGACCCCCTTTCGGACATAAAAAATATGAACATAAAATTTTGCTCTGCATATCCCTATAGCTTATGGAGTTTCCCTTTGAAGATGCAGCTGGTGTACACAATATAAGAAAATTATTCCTTATCTGCTAATTTCGTTCCTGTAATACCACGGATCAGTCCAGCCAGTGGGTTATGTCCCCCTTCCAGCAGGTAGAGTCAGAGAAAAACTCGAAGGCTGGCCTCTTATAAGCTGGAGCGCCCTCTCTATTTCTTCAGTATTAAGAAGAATATCAAAGCAAGAGAAAAACGTTTGGATGGATCAAGGAATCGGCATAAATACTCAACGTATGAACCACATCAAAATTTTGGAAGAAACATGCCATCAGGCAAAAAACTTGCAACGTAAACCAACTGGTAAGAACAGTAATAACAGCAGAGAGCAGATAGGAAAACAAATGCTGGTAAGGAGAGCCGCTATCCCAAACCAATGATTCTGAGGGTGGGAGTCTGGACTGATCCATGGTACTACAGGAACGAAAATTAGCAGATAAGGAATACTTTTATTTTCCCTAAATGTACCCAGATCAGTTCAGACATGCGATGTACCAAAGCTTCCCTATGTAGGGTGGGCCCCAGATAGCCCGGCTCGAAGGACCTGGTTGCCAAAGGAGCCAAACTCAGGCAGTTGCAGATTCAACCGATAGTGCCGTGCAAAGGTATGCAACTATTTCCATGTAGCAGCTCTACATATCTCCTGCGGCGAGACAGATCGACTCTCAGCCCAGGAGGTTGCTTGAGCACGGAGCGAATGAGCCTTGATGCCTTCCAGAGGGCGACGGCTGACACCAATATATGCTGAGGCAATGGCATCCTTCAACCAGCACGTGTTCGTGGTTTTGGATGCCTGGTGGCTGCACCTGGGACTGCTCCAGAGAACAAACAATTGGTCCAATAAGCAAAACTCATTGGTGACCTCCAGATAATGAATAAGAACCTGCTTGACATCTAGTCTATTAAGTTCCAGCCGATCCTCAGCAGCGAAGGAAGGAAGTTCCACGACTGGTTCAGATGAAAAGGTGAAACCACCTTAGGCAAGAAGGAGGGAACTGTGGACATGGACACCCTGGAGTCCGTAAAATGGAGAAAAGGTTCTCTGCAGGATACAGCCTGCAACTCTGAGATCTGGCACACAGAACAAATGGACACAAGGAAGGCTGCCTTGAGGGTGAGTTCCTTGAGAGATGCACTCCGCAAAGGCTCAAATGGCGGGCCGGTGAGCACACGAAGGAACAAGTTGAGACTCCATGAAGGACAGAGGAGGTGAATCGGTGGTCTGACATTCTTTACTCCTTTCAAGAATCGGACAATATCCAGATGAGCAGAAAGAGGAGCTGCCTCCTGATGACGAACCAGAGCCCCAAGTGCTGCCACCTGAACCCGCAGGGAATTGTATGCCAAGCCTTTGTCCAGGCCATGCTGTAGAAAAGACAAAACATGTGCAATGGAAGCCCGGCGCGGAGAGATGTCCATGAAAGTGCACCAAGCCTCAAACACTTTCCAGATCCGGACATAGGAAATGAAGGTGGACGCCTTTCGTGCCTTGAGGAGCGTGGAGATGACTGCTTCTGGATAGCCACATCTTCTCAACCTCCACCGTTCAAAAGCCATACCGCAAGACAGAAGTGATCTGCCCGGTCTAAAAATACTGGCCCTTGGCGCAGAAGGTTCGGGAGGTGTCCGAGACGGAGAAGACCGTCAACCGCTAGGTTGACTAGGTCTGCAAACCATGGTGTTCGAGGCCATTCTGGGGGTCCACCAGAATGACAGGCCCCTGATGAATCTCTATTCTGCGCAGCACTTTGCCCACCAGGGGCCATGGCGGGAATACATAGAGGAGGAGATTTTACGGCCAGGGAAGGATGAGAGCATCCACACCCTCTGCGCTGTGTTCTTGTTGGCGGATTAAGAAGCGGGGAGCCTTCGCATTCAGGAGCGTCACCATCAAGTCCAGGTGTGGGGCTCCCCATCTGCTGAAGAGGAGCGACACCGCTTCCTCGGAGAGCTCCCACCCCACTGGATCTATGCATTGTTGGCTTAGGAAGTCCACCTGAGTGTTGTAGACCCCAGCTATGTGGGACGTGGCGAGGCGAGAAAGGTGCAGCTCCGCCCACGCCATCAGCTTGTCCGCTTCCCGCGCAACATGTTGGCTTCTCGTCCATCCTTGGCGATTGATGTATGCCACCGTGGTTGCATTGTCAGAGAGGATCCGCACTGCTTGATGATGAACCAAAGGGAGAAATCACTGCAGGGCGAGATGGACTGCTCTGATCTCCAGCTGGTTGATCAGCCATGAGGCCTGGAGTGACGTCCAAAGTCCCTGAGCTGACTGCTGCTGGCACACTGCTCCCCAACTGGAGAGGCTCGCATCCGTTGTGACGATAACCCATTGTGGGACATCCAGATCCACTCCCTTCAGCAAGTGGTCGAGGCTGAGCTACCAGCCCAGGCTGCAGCTGGCTATGTTGAGCAGCAGAAGTAGGGCTTGAAAATACTGAGATACTGGCTTCCAGCGGGAGAATAATGCCCTCTGTAGGGGTCGAATATGCGCAAACGCCCACGGCACTAAATCTATAGTAGAAGCCATAGTTCCTAGGACTTGGAGGTAACCCCACGCTGTGGGAAGTTGGAGGCTCCAGAAGCACTGGACCTGCATTACAAGAGACTGAGCCCAATCCTGGCACAGGAAGACTTTGCAGGCATTGGTATTGACGTGTGCTCCTAAGAAGTCTAGGGTCTCAGAAGGAGTAAGGTTGCTTTTGGGGAAATTTATGACCCAGCCGAGGGAGCGGAGAAGGTGCAAGACTTGTTTCACAGCTTGAAGACACAGTTCTTTTGACTTCACCTGAAAGAGCCAGTCGTCCAGGTAGGGGTGGACTATGATTCCTTCCCAGCGTAGAGCAGCTGCCACCACTGCCATAATCTTGGTGAAGGTGCCGGGAGCCGTCGCCACCCTGAACGGTAAGGCCTGGAACTGGAAATGCTGGTCAAGGACCTTGAAACACAGGAAGTGTTGATGTGCTTTGAAGATGGGGATGTGGAGATACGCCTCCATCAGGTCCAAGGAGGCCAGGAACTCCCCGCGGTGCACCGCCGCCACGACTGACCATAAGGTCTCCATATGAAAGTGAGGCACCTTGAGAGCCTTGTTGACCAGCTTGAGGTCCAGTATGGGACAAAAGGAGCCTTCTTTCTTGGAAACCATGAAGTGGACAGAATAATGGCCTAATCCTTGTTCCCTCAGTGGCACCGGGAGGATGGCCCCAAGAGGTGGTCGAGCGTCTGTTGGACCATGGCCTGCTTCTGAAGGGTTCCGCAGGGGGAGAAGAGGAATCTGTCCCTTAGGGGTCGAGCAAACTCCAAAGTGTAGCCGGGTCATAGAATGTCTAAGACCCAGTGATCTGAGGTGATCTTGACCCACTCCTCGTAGAAGAAAAACAGGTGGCCACCTGTCCTGGGAATGGAAGAGTGGGTTGGCAAGCCTTCATTGGGAAGACTTGGCAGGAGCCCCTTCAGGGAGGTTGTCTCGAACTGTTCTCTGGCCATAAAAGGGATGAGACCAGGACTGAGAGCATGAGGAAGGTGGCCTTTGTGCTGGAGGCTTGGTCTGATGAAACAGTCGTTGCCCACAGAAGCGAGATCTGGAAGAGTTGAATGCCTGAAGGCCTTGGCTGATCTTCTGGCAGCTTATGGACTTTGTTCTCACCGAGTGACTTGATGAGCTGTTCCAAGTCCTCGCCGAAAAGCAATTTTCCTTTAAAAGGAAGTGATCCCAATTGTGCCTTGGAAAATGAGTCCTCCGACCAGTTGTGAAGCCAAAGGAGCCGCCTGGCTCAGACCACTGAAACCATGGACCTGGCAAGGACCCGGAGGAGGTCATAAAGAGTGTCCGCCCCATACGCCATGACTGCTTCCAGGCGCTCAGCCTGCTGAGCTTCCTCGGGCAGAAAATCCTGGGCACTGAGCAGCTACTGTAGCCAACGAAGCCCTGCATGCTGCATGAGAGAGCTGCAGATGGCAGCTCGGACCCCCAGAGCAGAAACCTCAAAAATATGTTCAAGGTAGACTTCCAACTTACGGTCCTGCAGATTCTTTAGGGCTGTTCCGCCAGTAACTGGAATCATGGTGCGTTTCATAACCGCCGACACAGACATGTTCAATTTAGGGACCCTCAGGAGCTCCAGGTACAGGGTAGAGCTTATCCATAGCTCTGTCCACCTTGAGAGAAGACTCTGGCAAATCCCATTCTCTAGTCAACAGTTGCAGTAGCATCGGATGGAAAGGGAAAGTTCGAGAAGGAGGGTGCAGACTGGCAAGGAGCGGGTCACCCTTCTGGGATGATGCAGTAGGAGCAGGAGGGTCCCGAGGGGTATCTATGTCCATCTCAGCTAGGACGTGAGGAATCAGGGGTTCCAACTCATCCCTTTGAAAGAGACGCAGGACCCTTGGGTCATCCCCTTCCACCTGCAAGGGAGAAGAAAGGTCATCCATGTCTGGATCATCCGGAGTGGATACAGGTGGTACTACCCATATCCTGGGAGCTGGCTGCTGTCCCCCTGCTTCAGGGGGGGGGGCGGGGGCTGACTGGCTCCTAGCGTACCCCCCAGTTGGGAGATCCCCACGTCATCCTGGGATCCAGAAAGCTGACCACAGCTGGATCTGACCAACAAATTACTTTAGGAGGTAGAGGCTCCGCAGCAGAGCCCTGCTGGTGGCTCATGCTGGCCAAATATGCACTGTGTAACAATAAAATGAAATCAGTGGAAAAAGGACTGGGGGAGGGCCTGATGGAGCAAATGCTGGGGTGGGGGGAGGGTTCCCACGGGCTGAGCTGAAGGAAGCTGCAGCTCTGGGTCTGGGGGAGTCACTGGAGAGAGGTCCGGTGGAAAATCGAGGTCCAAGTCAGAGTCTGGCTGCGCGTGAGCTGGCGGCGAGGAATCCAAAATGGCCACCGTTCCCACGCTGGGTGGGAACAGGGCTGGCCTTGCTGCGAGATGTGCCTGCGAGCATGAATGAAGCCACCCAGCTGCTCGTGAGGAACCCTCCCCACTGGGGAGACATCTCACGCAAATACCCTCCATGGAGAGCCGCAAACCCGGCTCTCCACAGGCGCAGCAATGAGACGGGCGCGGCATGGCTGTTCGGCAGAGCCACCGACTGCAGGCTGATTGGAGCGGGAAGCAGGAGTCCACTAGCAGAGCAACGACAAGGCTTAGAAGCCTGAAAAACCAGAGGAATAATGCTTCTCTGGAAACACTGCCCCGAGGCAATGACCTCTCCGGGCAGGGCACTATGTCGTTGAGGGGGGGGGGGGGGTAGAGGCTGGACTACCAGCATGCATCCCTGAACCCTTGAACTCCCTCCAGAAGAAAAAAGCTGGATGTGAAAGTAATAAAAAGGAATAGCACTTACCCCCAGAAAGAAAAGAACCACTGACTCCGCTTGCAAGATGGAGCCTAGAGCTGAGTGAGTGAATCCCTGAGAATTGGCTGAGAGTAAAATTTGTTATAAAGTTCTCTCTCTCTTTTTTTTTTTTTTTTTTTAAATTAAAGAGATCCATCCAAAAAAGAAATACTTCAAGAGAAATAAGAAGGAAAAAAGAAAAGTTCCCATTTGTAAGCTAGATGGAGGACCGAAGGGACTGCTGCCTTTCACCTGCTGGAGTCAGAGAAATACTTAAGGGACAGAGAGGGCGCTCCAGCTTATAAGAGGCCAGCCTTTGAGCTTTGCTCTGACTCCACCTGCTGGAGGGGGAACATAACCCACTGTCTGGACTACAGGGAAAGATACATTTGTACTAGGGTCATTTTCAAACAACATAAAAACTCTATCAAAAATAAACTGTTTAGTTTCATGATGTTTTGAAAATGACATGAAAAGAAATGCTAATGGAATTGTGATAGTGTTTCATT
Organism: Rhinatrema bivittatum; assembly: GCF_901001135.1. Classification (NCBI taxonomy): domain Eukaryota; kingdom Metazoa; phylum Chordata; class Amphibia; order Gymnophiona; family Rhinatrematidae; genus Rhinatrema; species Rhinatrema bivittatum. The sequence continues at coordinate 104,702,350 of NC_042615.1, read as the reverse complement.
TTCATTTCGTTAAGAGAGAGAAACAGACCAGGAAAGAGAAGGCAAGACTGTCCAGGATGCTAAAGAGGAGGGGACACAGGCTCACTGGCAGCAGCAAAGAGGAAAAGGAAGAGTAGAAAGGCCCAGAACTGCCACAGTATAGAAACATAGAAACATAGAAACATAGAAATGACGGCAGAAGAAGACCAAACGGCCCATCCAGTCTGCCCAGCAAGCTTCACACATTTTTTTCTCTCATACTTATTTTCTCTTAACTCTTGGTTCTATTTCCCTTCCACCCCCACCATTAATGTAGAGAGCAGTGATGGAGCTGCATCCAAGTGAAATACCTAGCTTGATTAGTTAGGGGTAGTAGGGGTAGTAACTGCTGCAATAAGCAAGCTACACCCATGTTTATTCCCTTTACCCAGACTATGTCATACAGCCCCTATTGGTTGTTTTTCTTCTCTCCTGCCGTTGAAGCGGAGAGCCATGCTGGTTATGCATTGAAAGTGAAGTATCAGGCCCTTTTGGTTTAGGGTAGTAACCGCCGTAACAAGCCAGCTACTACCTGCTTTGTGAGTGCGAATCCTTTTTTTTTTTTTTTTCTTCTCCCCTGCAGTTGAAGCTATTCTGGATATGCGTGAAGCCTCAGCTTTTCTTATTCCCCTGCTGTTGAAGCAGAGAGCTATGCTGGAAATGCTTGATGTATCAGCCTCTCCCATGCCATGAAGCAGAGAGCCATGCTGGATATGCATCGAAAGTGAAGTATTAGGCTTATTTGGTTTGGGGTAGTAACCGCCGTAACAAGCCAGCTACTCCCCTCTTTGTGATAGCAAATCCTTTTTTCCACATTTCCTCTTGCCGTTGAAGCTTAGAGCGATGTTGGAGTCACAGTAAGCATCTGTATGTTTATTTAATAAGGGTATTGTCTCCGGGCAGTAGCCATCTTTCTGGTGAGCCACCCACTCTACATTGGCGGTCTCTTGACTTTATGGATCCACAGTGTTTATCCCACGCCCCTTTGAAGTCCCTCACAGTTCTGGTCTTCACCACTTCCTCCGGAAGGGCATTCCAGGCATCCACCACCCTCTCCGTGAAGAAATACTTCCTGACATTGGTTCTGAATCTTCCTCCCTGGAGCTTCAAATCGTGACCCCTGGTTCTGCTGATTTTCTTCCTACGGAAAAGGTTTGTCGTTGTCTTTGGATCATTAAAACCTTTCAAGTATCTGAAAGTCTTTATCATATCACCTCTGCTCCTCCTCTCCTCCAGGGTGTACATATTTAGATTCTTCAATCTCTCCTCGTACGTCATCTGATGAAGATCCTCCACCTTCCTGGTCACCCTTCTCTGTACCGCTTCCATCTTGTCTTTGTCTTTTTGAAGATACGGTCTCCAGAACTGAACACAGTACTCCAGGTGAGGCCTCACCAAGGACCTGTACAGGGGAATAATCACTTCCCTTTTCTTACTCGAAATTCCTCTCTCTATGCAGCCCAGCATTCTTCTGGCTTTTGCTATCGCCTTGTCGCATTGTTTCGCAGACTTCATATCATTAGATACTAACACCCCAAGGTCCCTCTCCTGCTCCGTGCACATCAGGGGGAGAGAGTCAGAAAGACAGGGAAGGGGGAAAGACAGGGAAGGAGAGTCAGAAAGACAGGGAAGGAGAATGGATGGTGGTGTGTCAGCTGCCACGTATGAGTTCAAGGGGAAGGGAACTAATGTTGGGCCTGACTGGGGAGGGGGGGAGCATGGAGGGAAGTGGCAGGGATGTATCTTTTTGTTTCTCTGAGAGTCAATGAGCTCAGAGGGCAGACTGTAATAGAATTAAAACAAATGAAATGAACAAACATGGAAAATGAAAGGTAAGCAAAACAATTACCTTCCTTGCATATCTCTAATTTGTAACCGTGTACTTTGTACCTCAGTAGAAGCAGATGCAAAATATATATGTGCATGTGAACTCAGAGATTTAATAATGAAATCTCCATGGATACTTTCACTCTTGACTTAACGCTGACCTTTTTTAATATGGGAAAGCCTACCTGCTCCATTTCATAATCCATACACTTTTCTTGCATATGGGGTGGGGAACATTTTCTAATGTGTTTTTTACATAGGTAAACATTCATTAAACCAGATAAAAAAACAAAAACTTGGAATATTGCTTCATAATCTTTTGCAGAGCTGATACTGATTGCCACCTTCTGCCTCATGTGACTACATTTTTGGGGGTGCACCTGATTTATCCAGCATTTAACAGAGATAAAAAAAAAAACAAACCTGCATAAATCAAGTCCATTTTATGAAGAAATAAATAAAGGGATCTTCAGTGCTGGACAAAGACAAATAAAAGTTTTTTTTTTCAATAAAATTTATGACTTATGCCTCTATTTTCTTTGATGTCAAAAAGGCTTGAAATATTTCTCTTTGCCAGCTAAAGGTTGAAAGGTAGATATTTACATATCATGAAAGATGTGCATTTTTCCAGTGTAAATTGTGATATGTAATTCTCAATCTAAATAACAATCTTACTGCTTAATCGAAAAATAAATAAGTAAATCAAATTTCAGAACTTGTATTGATCAAGCTCTAATTTAAATGTTAATGTTTAAATATTAAGATTGAAACAGTATAATTCTATCTTTACTTTTTTCTTTTTCCTAAACAATTCATTTTAGCATGGAATGAATCACTGACAAGAGTACTACTGTAAAAAGTAATGGCTATGCTGTCTGAGCAGTACTTTGCATTGAAATATGGATTTGTGCCTAGCACCAATGACAATAAATTTACTATGCAAGATACTCTTCAATGCAGATACATTGTTCAGTGCAAATGGGCCCGAAAAATGAGGATCTGCATATACAGTATGGAAACAATGCAGTGACAACAATGGACGGTAACTTTCAAATGGTTGTGTGAGTGCACATATACATGTGTGCATCAACAGATACTGCAATTTTATATATGTTTACATATGAGCGAATGTTATAAAATAGCCTGGACGTGCATATATGTGTGTCCAGTTTTGCAAGTGGGTGCACACAGCTGAATAAAAGTCGGATATGAACTGTGCAAGTGGGAGAATTTTATAACAGATTCATGCCCACACCATGACCAGTTTCACCAGATCATCCATCAGGTCGCCCAGTCTAGAGCTAGGAACTCAAAAAACCCCTGGTTCTTTAGCCTACTCTCACTGCAGTTACCCAGACCCCTTAAACCCCGTTTTTTTTTTAACTTACACCTCCTCCATAGCAGAAGTAAAGTTATAATATGTGACACTGGACCTGGGCATGTGCCCAGGTATGGAGGCACCTGCACATACATCTCTTGGTCATGCCCCATAGCACTCCCATACCATGCCCCTATTTCCATGATGCAAGATGTGTGCATATCGGCTAGAGATGTGAATCGTGTCCTCGATCGTCTTAACGATCGATTTCGGCTGGGAGGGGGAGGGAATCGTATCGTCGCCGTTTGGGTGTTTAGAGTATCATTAAAATCGTTAAAATCGTGAACAGGCACACTAAAACCCCCTAAAACCCACCCCCGACCCTTTAAATTAAATCCCCTACCCTCCCCAAATGCCTTAAATTACCTGGGGGTCCAGCGGCACACTAAAACCCCCTAAAACCCACCCCCGGCACACTAAAACCCACCCCGACCCTTTAAATTAAATCCCCCACCCCAAATGCCTTAAATTACCTGGGGGACCGTAGCGGCGGTCCGTAGCTTAAATTACCCCCGGGTCCGTAGCTAAATCGGGGGAAGGGGGAGACCAGGAAATCCGGCACACTAAATCGTGGTGTCTTCAGCCGGCGCCATTTTGCAAAATGGCCGCCGCAAAATGGCGGCGGCCATAGACCAATACAATTCGACGCAGGAGGTCGTTCCGGACCCCCGCTGGACTTTTGGCAAGTCTTGTGGGGGTCAGGAGGCCCCCCCAAGCTGGCCAAAAGTTCCTGGGGGTCCAGCGGGGGCCCTGGAGCGATCTCCTGCCGCGAATCGTTTCCGTACAGAAAATGGCGCCGGCCATACGCGTATGACCTGCGCCATTTTCCGTATGGAAGGAGATCGACTGCAGGAGGTCGTTCAGCGAGGGTTCGCTGAACGACCTCCTGCAGTCGATCTCCTGCCGGCGCCATTTTCCGTACGGAAGGAGATCGACTGCAGGAGGTCGTTCAGCGAGGGTTCGCTGAACGACCTCCTGCAGTCGATCTCCTGCCGGCGCCATTTTCCGTACGGAAACGATTCGCGGCAGGAGATCGCTCCAGGGCCCCCGCTGGACCCCCAGGAACTTTTGGCCAGCTTGGGGGGGGGCCTCCTGACCCCCACAAGACTTGCCAAAAGTCCAGCGGGGTTCCGGAACGACCTCCTGCGTCAAATTGTATTGGTCTATGGCCGCCGCCATTTTGCAGCGGCCATTTTGCAAAATGGCGCCGGCTGAAGACACCACAATTTAGTGTGCCGGATTTCCTGCTCTCCCCCTTCCCCCGATTTAGCTACGGACCCGGGGGTAATTTAAGCTACGGACCGTCGCTACGGACCCCCAGGTAATTTAAGGCATTTGGGGTGGGGGGATTTAATTTAAAGGGTCGGGGTGGGTTTTAGGGGGTTTTAGTGTGCCGGGGGTGGGTTTTAGGGTGTTTTAGTGTGCCGCTGGACCCCCAGGTAATTTAAGGCATTGGGGGGGGGGTTCGGGAGGGTGGGGGATTTAATTTAAAGGGTTGGGGGTGGGTTTTAGGGGGTTTTAGTGTGCCGGTTTTCCTGCCCTCCCCCTTCCCCCGATTTACGATTTTTTGACGATAAATCGGGGGAATTGGTATTGTATCGTGGCCCTAACGATTTTTGACGATTTAAAATATATCGGACGATATTTTAAATCGTCAAAAAACGATTCACATCCCTAATATCGGTCCATGCACACACATCTCACCACTTTACTCAATCAGGTGGACACGCGCTTGTGCTACATGTGTGCACATCTCACAATTCTGGCGCATGCCCAGCTTTTAAAATTCATCTTATAGTGTGCATGTTAGAACATAAGAATATAAGAAGTGTCATTGAGCCCAGCATCCTGTCTCCAACAGTGGCCAGTCCAGGTCTCAAGCGCCCAGTGTATCAAAAAACGGTCTCACTCACAGAGATAGCAATGGCTTTTTCTGGTCTACCTGGCTAATCATGTTTTATGGATTTTTCCTCCAGAAATGTGTCCTAACCTCTTTTAAAACCCGGCTAAGCTAGTCACTTTGACCACCTCTTCTGGCAACTGATGCCATAGCCTGACTGTGCGTTGAGTGAAAAAAATACTTTGTACAATTTGTTTTAAATCTGTTGTAGCATTCAGGTTGCCCTTAAATGGAATATTGAAAAAAGCATTTGGATGATAGCTTTAAATTGTCATCATGATTGCTTACACAAATATAGAATAAAGAAAGAGGAAGAGCTGCTAATGCAAAAGACAAGGCATGAGACCATTTTTGATCCAACTTAACTTTGCAAGTCTTTCCCTATTACACTTACAAGAAAGCAACAGATTCACCTTTGCTTGCCTGAACATCTGAACCTTTGAATATTTTATTGCAAGCAGAAAATATAACACAAAAGAAGAAACCAATAAGGTAAAAAAGACAAAAATTGTTAGAAAGCTTCATAAAATTCAGTAAGGAAATATTGATTCAATAGTAATCAGAAGCAAAATCAGGAAAAGATAGCAGGTGACAGAGATGCAGACAGAAAAGACAGGAATCCACAAACTTTTCCACAGTAGCCTAATTTTCAAGTGTCAAATATTAACTTGCCAAAAAAGTGACAGTTCAAGCAATCAAACAAATAATTTAAATAACCAGGACTTAGTTTTAAAAATGTCTGAAGACTTAAAAAGGCTTTCTCCGAATAGATCCAACCCAGCTGCCACTAAAAAGCAGTGTGTCACCATGAAAGGTGAGGCTATAGTGCTACCTGGTTCCTTTAAGGGCAGTGCTCAGTATTTTAGCAGTAGGGAAGATAAGATGTACAAGGCACACTATCAAATGAGAAGAAAATCAAAATACAGGAGCCATGTTGTAAGCAATTAGCTAGTACTCTGTAACTATACTTTCCATTGTTTTTACTTTGGAAAATTTTTGCTTCTACTAATAATAGCACTATTTTCTGTGGTTATTATTATTTAAATGAAGAATAACTATACCAGGTGTTGCATAATGTTTGCCTCCCCCCCCCCCTTGCATCCCACTCAATAACCCCATTAATAACATTTTTGAAACCATTTTGTAGGCCATTCAACTTTGAATTTAACAGTACCTTACACATTACTTAAATTTATCATATTGGCTGGAACATACGATAGCAAAAAACAGCATCAGATTGATACTGTTAAGTTTTGCATTCATGAGGCACATGATGCTGAAGCAACCTTTATTACAAAAAAGTAGATTGCTGAAAAATTAGGTCGAACCAAAAGCTGGGTTCAGAGGACATGGGGCAAGACTGCCGATGAGTGTTTTATGGAATTTGGTGATGGTTAACTTGTCTCAAGAAAACCAAATGCTTATTGAAAATTCCAGCAACAAGCAGAAAAAAATGTTACCGCACTCTTTTTAAAGCCATTTTGCAAGCTAACCATGGGCACAGCAACTATACATTATGGGGCAGATTTTATAAATCTGCGCACATGCGTACTTTTGTTCGCGCACCAGACGCGAACAAGAGTACATGGGATTTTAATAGATACGCGCATAGCCGCGCGTATCCATTAAAATCCGGGGTCGGCGCGCGCAAGGCTGCCCAAAATCAGCAGCCTGCCTCTGTTCCCTCTGAGGCCACTCCGAAATCGGAGCGGCCTCGGAGGGAACTTTCTTTCCACCCCCATTGTACCTTCCCTTCCCTTCCCCTACCTAACCCACCCCCCCGGCCCTATCTAAACACCCCCCCTACCTTTGTCGGCAAAGTTACGCCTGCTGGAAGCAGGCGTAACTTTGCGCGCGCCGGGCCGGCTGCTGCGCTCCATGTTCTGCTCCGGGGGCTGGTCTGGAGGCCACGGCCACACCCCCAGAACACCCCTGGGCCGAAATCACGCCTGCGGCGCCTCCCCCGAAATGCCGCATCACCCTTCAATCATACCCTCGGTGCCAGTGCCGGTGCTGGACTAGTTTGAAAATGGCGCCGATCGCCTTTGCCCTCACTAGGTCACAGGGAGCGACCGTCGCTCCCTGTGACATAGTGAGGGCAAAGACGGGGGGTCCGGGATGGCTCCCGGACCCCCCGCTTTACCACCAGGTACATGTAAAAGGTGTTTTGGGGGGGTCGGGAGGGTGGGAGAAGCAAAGGGGTAATTTGTAAAGGGTCGGGATGGTTTTTTTTTTATCGGGCCATCGGCGCCATTTTTATCAGTGGTAGCCAAAATGGCGCTGATGGCCCAAGAGCGGGAGATCGCTCCGGGACCCCCCCCCCCCCCCCCGCACTGGACCATCAGGTAATTTAACATTGGGGTGGGGTTCGGGAGGGTGGGAGAGCAAAGGGGTCATTTGTAAAGGGTCGGGGTGGGTTTTTTTTTATCTGCTCAGGCCTCACTAAAAAATTAACGATGTGAATTGGAATCGGAACCGATTCCAATTCACATCTCTAACGATCCGATTTTTTTCTCCCTCCATCCGAACCTGATCGTTAAAACGATCGGGCACACGAATCACATCTCTACTACTGAATATGCATGAGATTTATTTATTTGCGTACACTATCTCCTATGTATGAAAATATTTCCCATGCAGATTCATTATAGATATCCTGAAAGTCTGACTGGCTGGGAGGTGGCTCAAGGACCAGTTTGAGCATACCTGGTGTGGGGAACAAACAAAACAATAACCCCTAATGAAAAAGAAAGGAGCACAGATTGTCTAAATGTTAGCCTACAGTATTATGCTCCTCCACATCAAAAGTCAGCAAGGTTTTCCCAATAATGTTGCCAATTGGCTCCAGATTTTCAGGACAGGTTGATCCAGTCCACTGCATACAGGGACTTATAGTTCTGATGTACTAATACATTCCTTAGGAAAATCAGCACTACAAGTGCCTGCATGTAAAAGGATAAAACCAGGACTGGATCACCTTGTCCTGAAAATCTGGAGCCAGTAGGCAACCCATCTGAGGAGGGGAGTTCAAAGTAAGTGTGTAAAAAGAAGTAAAAATACAAAGAAGCACAAAGGTCAGGACATTCTTTGTTGTGGACATTCAGCAAGCATAACTCAATACCTTTTTGCATAGTTACTGTATTATATCAGAAAAAATCATGAAAATTGTGCCCTGTGGTATCACACACTGAAAGTAAAAATTACACTTCCCATAACTAAAGATTAGACTCTGCTTAAGTTGTGATATTTTTAAGAAAACACAGATGAATTATTTTAAAGGCATTATAATCTGTGATAACTCTAGTTTTCTCTGGGACCAATATAATTGCTGGAATGTCAGTCCATGACTGAAGATCACTTTGAACTGTTATTCCATCACTGGATTGTAGATTGATACATCGATCATTGGATCACCAAGTGGTATACAAAAATGTTGTTTATCACAGTGGCATAGCCAGAATTGATTTTTTTGGGTGGGCACAAGGTTAACATGGGTGGGCTGTAGGCATGCAGATCTGAGATCTACTAGTTGTATTCTTATTGATAAATAATGTCATATACTGTACCCACAATGGCTTTCTAAGTCGTATGCAACAACCATTATGCATCTTGTTTGAAACATTAAAATAATTCACCTCAATTATTTCAAGCACTTACCCACATTAAAATTTCCTTATTAATCTGAATTTATTTTATATTTATTGAAGTTTATAAATGCACAAGTATATCATGTAAAAAGCAAACAAAACAATCAGATCCAATCGTGTAATAAAACAAAAAATAATGTATTCTTTTATGAATCATCTTTGCAGAAAGCCAAAAGTCTTCAAAATTACAATAAAATATAATTAATTATCACAACAGGTGCAGATCAGAGCTAGGACAATTCACATTACAAGTAACATGAAAAACAAAATTCAAATTCTGGTGTCACCGCAGCAAAAAATATCCCTCCACTGCTATTTTATGAAATAACACAAACTCCTGCAAAGAAAGAGGCATCTAGAACCTTGCCATACCATAGGGTTACAGCACTAACTCTCAGGATTCAAATAAAAGCAAACTTATGAAAAAGCAGCAATGCAAATACTACACCAGGCCCTAGAACATTAATACATCACCTACTGGAGTATCAGAACAAGTCGGACTGCTACAGAGAAACTACATATGAGCAGAAATACTGTTCATCAGTCATACACACACATAGGCAAAACAGAGACCGACCTTTACCTAATATAGAAGTAAGAGACTACAAATTAGTAGAGATGTGAATCGGTTCCGATTCCGGTTCCGATTCACATCGTGAATTATTTTTCGTGCGGCCCGATCGAGTATATTTTTTTATCAGCTGCGCCCGAACCGATAAACAAAAAACCCACCCCGACCCTTCAAAACATCTCCCTTAGCTTCTCCCACCCTCCCAAACCCCCCCTCCCCCCAAAATGTTTTAAATTACCTGGTGGTCCAGTGGTGGTCCCAGGAGTGATCTCCCGCTCTCGGGCCATCGGCTGCCACTAATAAAAATGGTGCTGATGGCCCTTTGCCCTTACCATGTGGCAGGGTATCTGTGCCATTGGCCGGCCCCTGTCACATGGTAGGAGTAATGGACGGCCAGTGCCATCTTTAAAAATGGCACGGGCCATCCACGAGCCAAATCCTTATTGCTCAAACTTGTACCCAAAAGGATCCGTTCTACAGATGATTTCATTTCTTGGTATTTAACATTCTTTTCATTATTAATTCCTATAAAATAATTTACCAGTAACAAAAAAATTTATTTAAAACAAATAGACATTTGCTTATCTTTTTGTTGGCTATTATACAACTTCATCTGGGACACCATGCCTCAACCATCTTCACCTCCAGGACAGAGACCGCCCAACTGTTGAGACAAAGTTTAAATACCCACCAAGTGATTGTGTCATCAGTCAAGCACGCCATCATGATGATGCATGCATCTTCTTATGCATTGTAACGTCTGCTGTCTTAAAAAATGATCATTAATACTACATTTACGTGACCATTATGCAATTGTGTGAAAACGACATTCAAAGAAAAACATTCAAAGAAAAACATTCAATTCTAATGCTGCATTTAAGCCTGCTGGTTGCACCATATTCAACACATGAATCCATCGCTGTTCTGCTCGCAGTAGTTTTACATTGCATTCACCTCCCCACCAGTGTGGTTTAATCTGTTCCAAAACACATACTCTCAATTCATAAAAAATATGGGAAAATTCAAGACAGTGTGCAACTAGAGGAGCATTTATCTGATTAGTAGTTAAACTAGAGCAATGTCCTATTATCCTAGTTTTCAGTGATCTTTGAGTTTTTCCCACATAGAACTTATCACATGGGCATTGTATTAGGAGTGAGTGCTGAGGTGGTGGCATCAACTGCAAACTGGTTGATCAACAGAAGACAATGTGTGATGATAAATGGAACTTACTCTGAAGAGAGAGCAGTGATAAGCAGAGTGCTGCAGGGATCGTGTTGGGAACGGTCCTGTTCAATATCTATGTGAGCGACATAGCGGACGGGATAGAAGGTAAGGTTTGTCTATTTGCAGATGACAATAAGATCTGCAACAGAGTGGACACGATGGAAGGAGTGGAGAGAATGAGACGCGATTTAAAGAAGCTGGAAGAGTGGTCGAAGATATGGCAGCTGAGATTCAATGCCAAGAAGTGCAGAGTCATGCATATGGGGTGTGGAAATCCAGAAGAATTGTATTCAATGGGTGTGAAGGGCTGATGTGCATGGATCAGGAGAGAGACCTTGGGGTGATAGTGTCTAACGATCTGAAGTCGGCGAAACAATGTGACAAGGCGATAGCTAAAGCCAGAAGAATTCTGGCTGCATAGAGAAAGGAATATCGAGTAAGAAAAGGGAAGTGATGATCCCCTTGTACAGGTCCTTCGTGAGGCCCTCCTGGAGTACTGCTGTGCTCAGTTCTGGAGACCGTATCTCCGAAGAGACAGAGACAGGATGGAGGCGGTCCAGAGAAGGGAAACCAAAAAGGTGGATGGTCTCCATCGAATGACTTAAGAGGAGAGATTGAAGAATCTACATATGTACATCCTGGAAGAAAGGAGAAGCAGAGGTGATATGATACAGACTTTCAGATACTTGAAAGGTTTTAATGATCCAAAGATAATGACAAACCTTTTCCATTGGAAAAAAATCAGCAGAACCAGGGGTCACGATTTAAAACTCCAGCAAGGAAGACTCAGAACCAATGTCAGGAAGTATTTCTTCAAGGAGAGGGTGGTGGATGCCTGGAATGACCATCCGGAGGACGTGGTGAAGATCAAAACTGTAAAGGTCTTCTAAGGGGCATAGGATAAACAATGTGGATCCATAAAGTCTAGAGGATGTGAATGAAGAATGGGTGGCACACGGGAATGACGGCAATGAGGAAATGTGGAAAAAAGGATTTGCATTCACAAAAAAGCGGGAAGTAGCTTGCTTGTTACGGCGGTTACTACCCCAAACCAAATAAACCTGATACTTCACTTTCAATGCATATACAGTCTAGCTCTCTGCTTCAATGGCAAGAGAGAAAGTCTGACACTTCATGCATATCCAGCATAGCTCTCTGCTTCAACGGCAGGGGAGAAAGTTTGACACTTCACGCATATCCAGCATAGCTTTCTGCTTCAAGAGCAGGGGAGCAAGACTGATACTTCACTTTCAATGCATAGCCAGCTTGGCTCTCTTCAACGGCAGGGGGGAATGAAGAAACGTGGATCTATATTCAGGCAACAACCAACAAAGACTGAATTACATATTCTGGATAAACAGATAAGCATGGGTAGCTTGCTTATTGCGGTGGTTAATACCCCTAAATATTTAAGTTATTTCACTTAGATGCAGTTCCAACACACATAATTACCATTACAATATAGTAAACCTCCCACACCAAAACAATCCTAACAGCCTTATCTATAAAAAGGAAACACTGCACAATTTACACCAGGCCCTAGAACACCAATAAAAGATCTTATCAGGAAACTAGTCTGTTATAGATCCCTACACAGAAATTACATGCTACCAAGATACATCACTTCAAGAACACAGAGAGACCCTGTCCAAATGCAGAATAAAGAGATCAGAAAGTATAAACAGAAATATGCTGAGAAGAACTGAATTGGAACCCACGTATCTATTAAAATCCACGTAAAAGCACAAAAATAAGACTATTGAGATCAGTGCATTAAACAGAAATGATAAAACAGCAATATGTTACCCTGTTAGTATATAGGCCGGTACTAGTTTTTTTGCTGCCCTTTGTGAAAATTTACTGTGCTTCTCATCCTGGGCCTATCAAAGAAAGCCCAGTTCCATTCTGCAATCTATGAAGCTGATTTTAAAAAACCTACGTGGGGGGAGGGGGTGGGTTTACACTCGCCGCATACTTTTGTTTGTGCCTGGTGCGCGAACAAAAATACAAGCGGGTGTACTTTTATAAAATCTACCCTATAACCCTTTGAAAATCTACCCCATTGTGTTTAAACAACCACAAACAATAAAATCATGCCATTACATGTGGTTCACAGATGAACAAAGAGCAGTATTGCGAACATGTATGTTCTAAATATCAAAAGTCACAAAAGGTATCGCCAAATTTACTTTGCAGTATGCTATTCACCCTTAGTCAAACAGAAGACATAAAGTCAATTTTGTATAGAGAAACAGGACTGCATCAGCAAGCCTTTGATGACGAGCTCAGTAAACCACACCGAGCCATCCGGTCTTTTCAATCATTTGCAGCCCGTCAGGAATAGTGTTATCAAATTACTACACCATCCAGTGTTTTTTATCACAAGAAAGTTCAAATCAATATTTGTATCACTGGTGTTGTATGCCCTTTCAAAAAATCTTATGATAATAAGAGAGATGACTCTTGTCAATTTTAATAAAGTTGACTCGACAGAGGCTGTGTTTCGCAGCCATTCGGCTGCTTCATCAGGAGTCAAAAGATATCACAGCAATAGTCTATAAAGAAAAACAAAAGTATTTCACAAACTGTTCAAAAAATCATAAAAATGATTTTTTACTTAGCTTGCAAGTATATAGCCATCTCTTCTAAACAGGACGCAGAGTCTCCATAAGATTGCTTTAACAACACCGGGCCAGAGACCGCATCAGACTGGCACCCAAAGTTGAATAACCCGCTCTTTTTTGGGCGAGATGACATCAGCTGACTTCTATTATCACCATAGTAACTAGTCGCTCAAGACGGCGTCAAGTTCTAAGAGCAATACCTCAGCAAAAAGCATCATGTAGAAAAAAGATGAAATGTAGAGAAGGGTAAATTGAATCTGTTTTATAAAAAAACATTCGAGCATAGTATTAAGTCCCATCGGGTGTACAGTATCCAATGAGTGAATCCAACGTTGTTCTGCCTGCAGCAGCCTCCAATCGAAATCACCTCCACACCATGAAGAAACCAACTGTTCCAAAACGCAAGCCTTTAGATCATCAAACGTATGAGAAAATTGAAGACAGTGAGTAACTAAAGGTGCTGTATATTCGTCTAATGTTAATGCAAGATCGATGCTCGATCAGACGCGTATCTTCAGAGAATGTTTGGTCTTCCCCACATAGCATAATTTGCAAGGACATTGAATCACGTAAATGACACCAGTTGATTGGCAATTTGTGGTCTGCCTTAGTGTCACATTTTTATGAAGTCTGGAAAAGTGTAATACTGAAGTTGAGATCGTAATGTGACAAATAGTACATGAGCCACAACTAGTGTGAGCTCCTAAATGTTGAATGGCATGGTGCACTGATGAGTCAGAATGGACAAGTTGAGCTTTGAGATTCATGCCTCGGGTATATGTGAATCTCGGAATGTTTTGAAATTCCGCATATAGTTGCAAAATGTGCCAATTCTTAAAAATTATTTTCTTCATTTTAGAAGTCATAGATGAAAAAGGTAAAATGCAAGTAAGTCTATCTTCAGTATCTTCGGAGCGTGGTAAGAACAACCAATTGTGATTGGTATACTTGGCCCTCATATATGCCCTTTTAATACATCTTGATGAATAGCCTCTCATCTGGAATCTTTTCCATAGGGCCTTGGCCTGGTGTTGAAATTCAGGAAGAGTATTGCACAGGCGCCTAATCTGAAAAAATTGGCTGGTGGATAAATTTTCTTTCAAACACCTGGGATGGGAACTTGTAAAATGAAGTAAAGTGGTGTTGTATGCCCTTTTTAGAAAGGGCATACAACACCATTGATACAAATATTGATTTGAACTTTCTTGTTATAAAAAAACACCGGATGGTGTAGTAATTTGATAACACTATTCCTGACGGGCTGCAAATGATTGAAAAGACCGGACGGCTTGGTGTGGTTTACTGAGCACATCATCAAAGGCTTGCTGATACAGTCCCGTTTCTCTATACAAAATTTACTTTATGTCATCTGTTTGGCTAAGGGTGAATAGCATACTGCAAAGTAAATTTGGTGATACCTTTTGTGACTTTTGATATTTATTACATGTGGTTCAACATAAAGTAAAATCTATTAAATCAAGAAAAAAGCAATTGAAAATAGTAGACTTTTAAATTTTTCCTAAACAATTTATAATCTGATATTGTGTGAACCTCTAATAATAATTTGTTTCAGAGAGTGAGCCCCATCACTGAAAATGTTTGACAATGGGTGGATTGAAGATGCCTCAGTTTTATCTGAGGGCAGTCTATGAATTAATTTATCTATGGATCATAATGATCAAGAAAGCACATATTTTACTAAATGCTTTGACAGATAAAATGGACATTCTTCCTGAAGGACTTTATAAATCAATGTTATCATTTTCAATCGAACCGACTCAGCCACAGTCAACCAGTGCAACTTTTGCAGCATTGGCATAATGTGCTTTCTAACCGGACATCCTGTAATAAAGCAACATTTTTAAAAAACCTGTAAAGCCTGTAAATTGCATTTCAGTAGGTTAATATTTAACAAATTGCAATAATCAATATAAATTAGAATAAGTTCTTGGACTACTAATCTACAATGCTTGATTGGAAATAAATATTTTAATGAACATACCATTCAAAGTTTGAAAAAAGTGGTTTTTATCACTACTGCAAGTTGTGGCTTAAATGACAAAGAAAAATGAATTATAATACTTAGATCCTGTAAAAAGTTAACAGGAACCCCTTCTACCATAAGATTAAACAATTGTGATGGAAAGGAGATTTACTTATCTACAATGTCTCCATTTTGGTGACATTCAGAAGCAAATTATTTTCATTTAACCAACTACTGATTGGTTTCAGACATTGTAAAAGTAAATCAATGGTAGGTGACAAACTAGAAAAAACTGGAAAAAACAAGTGAATGTCATCAGCATGTATTTTAAATTCATCCCCAAAGGATGATAATACTGTGTACAGAGGTAACAGATATAGACTGAATAACTTGCGTGACAAGGTGAATCCTTGAGAGACTCCTGTGGTAACAGACTTCTAAGCAGTTCTATTATGCATTTTAACTTGGAATAGCCACTGAGTTAAATATGATTTAAACCATTTAGGAATATTTGCACCAATTGCAAGAGAGCATAACCTGTCCAAGGATACAGCGATTTACACTATCAAAGGCTGATGAAATATCAAGGGAAATCATAATTAGAGGAATGCCTTTTCCAAAGTACAACAATACAAAAACTGACAAGCTAGGGATGCATAGGGTAGGTATGGTGGATGTGTGTGGTTCGATTGTGGAATGATTCTGGTAGGTGTGGATGAGTTGCTGATTAATGGGATGATGGTATATAGTGGGGGTGGGTAGTGTAGGGGTGGGAGTAGCTTATCCTTCAGAAAGTTGACGAGGGTCCATGCTGCCCCGAATTCTGGTACTATGTGCTTACTGATTCTAATAGCACGATTCATGTTTGTATATTTCTGATTGTTTCATGTAACTGTTTATTGGGAGCCACTGTTTCTTTGTTATTAATAAAAATTATTTTGACAAAAAAAAAAAGAAACAGGGTTTCTATGCTAGGTAAGGCATAAAAAACACACTGATTTGGATGCAGGATGAGGTATTCCTTGATGAAATCTGTACGTTGAGACACAACAATTTTGTCTAAAACTTTAGCCAAAGTCAGCAAGTTTGAAATCAGTCTATAACTAGAGACCAAATCATGAGCTAAATTTCCTTTCTTCTTGACTGGAGTAACTTATGCTTTTTTAAAGAAGGAAGGAACAGAGATTTTAGTTAAAGATACATTCATAATCCTAGTAATAATATCCAAAAATTGAGCTTGTGAATTATATGAGACCCAAGAAGAACATGGGTCAAGAAAACAATGCAAAGATTTTAATTTACAATAAACAAAAACCAAGGCAAAATTAGAATCCAAAAACAAAACACCTCTAAAATGAGACCCTCATATAATAGAACTTAATGTGTTCATGTAACAGCTGTTCCAATGTATTTTCTTTGAAGAATGTGAAGCATTAACTATGCTCACCTTCTTTAATGATAGGTATCACTCATTTTTTGGAAAAAAAAAATTTGAAATGAAAAAATGTGTTAAGTTAATTGTGTGAAAAATTAAACTAAACAGAAAGGATTGTATCACTTATCTTAATTGAATTTTACATTCATAATAGTTGTCCTCATATGCCAAGCTTTAATTTAAAATATTTAATCTCTTTCTTGTACTGCAACTTGTTTTATGTTCAAAGTCCAATGCCCAACACTAAGGGGCGGATTTTAAAAGGAGCACGAATAGCCTACTTTTGTTTGCGCTCCAGGCGCAAACAAAAGTACGCTGGATTTTAGTAGATACGCGCGGAGTTGCGCGTATCTGCTAAAAACCTGGATCGGCGCGCGCAAGGCTATGGATTTTGTATAGCCGGCGCGCGCCGAGCCGCGCAGCCTACCCCCGTTCCCTCCAAGGCCGCTCCGAAATCGGAGCGGCCTCGGAGGGAACTTTCCTTTGCCCTCCCCTCACCTTCCCCTCCCTTCCCCTACCTAACCCACCCGCCCGGCCCTGTCTAAACCCCCCCCTTACCTTTGTCGGGGGATTTACGCCTCCCGGAGGGAGGCGTAAATCCCCGCGCGCCAGCGGGCCTCTTGCTCGCCGGGCCGCGACCTGGGGGCGGGTACGGAGGGTGCGGCCACGCCCCCGAACCGCCCCTGGCCATAGCCACACCCCCGTACCCGCCCCCAAAACGCTGCCGACACGCCCCCGAAACGCCGCGACGACCGGGCCTGCCCCCGACACGCCCCCGACACGCCCCCCTCGGAGAACCCCGGGACTTACACGAGTCCCGGGGCTCTGCGCGCGCCGGTAGGCCTATGTAAAATAGGCTTCCCGGTGCGCAGGGCCCTGCTCGCCTAAATCCGCCCGGTTTTGGGCGGATTTAGGCGAGCAGGGCTCTGAAAATCCGCCCCTCTGTGTGTTTCGATTCTTTCTCAGAAGCAACGGAGATGATCTTTTGATTTCATCATTCTCAGCATAACAAGAAAGAAAGAAAAAAATCTCTGTTTATACCAAGGTATTGCCTGGTTGATTTAGTGTGAAGATTTTAATTTAGTCAGGACAACAGTGATTTAAATATTGGCAACTGTATCAAAGTGTGACCAATGCACAGCTGGTTTTTAAAGGATTTTATCAGTATACCTTGCTAACAAATTGGATTTAAATCTTGAGACTGTACAGCCTTTTCTAATCAATTTATTAGCAAATGTTGTACAGTCTTTCCCTGTTTTAGAGTAAAATAAACTATTGACTGTTCTAAAAAGTTCTTTAGGATGATTAAGTGGCAATTGCAAAAGTGAGGTATGATATACCTTTCAACCAGATTTAAAGGCATTTCTATAGCTTAGATGAGCAGAACAAAATTCTTACTGGAGGCTTCACTCTGTTAATTATGCAGACTTACGGTTTTTTCTTAAATATTAACTCCTGAGAAAAACAAGGAACACTGATATGTTTTCATGAAGGTTTCCTACAGTGAAGTAGAGCAACAATTTCAGTAGCTTTTGACAGTGAAGCAGTAATCGACTGCATTAGATCTTCTGTATTATCATAGTTAATTGTATCAGAGAAAGAGGACCACTGAGAGTTAAATTGTTCCTAATCCTTTGGACTTTGAATAACTTAATAAGCCTGCCAGGTGAAAATTGCCATAAATCTATAAAACATATTAGCAAAAAATGATCAGATCAAAGAACAGGAGAGATACTAAGATCAGTTATGCTGTTATTGATTGCCCAAACATCAGGAACCCACAATAAATTCAAAATATTACTTGTTCTATGTGTGGGAGCAGGGAATAATGACATCATAGAAAGGGCAGATAATATGGAAAACATTTCTGAAGTTGATATTTAGGCGTATTTCCAATGGTGGATATTCCAATCTCCAACAATTACTAAATTATCATATTTAAGATTAATGGAAGAAATACATCTTACCGTCATAAAATAAAAACTTTGTGAGCCATGTAAATGATAAAGCAGGCATAACCCAAGATTTAAACAACTACTAATGAATCACTTCCATGCCCAATGGCAATGGTAGAATTAATGGAAACAAAACTAATGTAAATATTAAGGGGTAGATATTCAAAATTTCAGGGTCATTATTGTGCAATGGTGCATTACCGCAAGCGTTAGGGCACTATTGCATGCGATAATGTTCTACTGCACGTGATACCGGATGCATCGCAGCAGTAAAATGCTAATTAGGGAAACAGGAGGAGTGTGGGTGGTAGGGATGTGAATCGTGTCCTCGATCGTCTTAACGATCGATTTTGGCTGGGAGGGGGAGGGAATCGTATTGTTGCCGTTTGGGGGGGTAAAATATTGTGAAAAATCGTGAAAAATCGTGAAAAATCAAAAAAACGTAAAATCGCAAAACCGGCACATTAAAACCCCCTAAAACCCACCCCCGACCCTTTAAATTAAATCCCCCACCCCCAAATGACTTAAATAACCTGCGGGTCCAGCGGCGGTCCGGAACGGCAGCAGTCCGGAATGGGCTCCTGCTACTGAATCTTGTTGTCTTCAGCCGGCGCCATTTTCCAAAATGGCGCCGAAAAATGGCAGCGGCCATAGACAAACACGATTGGACGGCAGGAGGTCCTTCCGGACCCCCGCTGGACTTTTGGCAAGTCTTGTGGGGGTCAGGAGGCCCCCCCCCCCAAGCTGGCCAATAGTTCCTGGAGGTCCAGCGGGGGTCAGGGAGCGATTTCCCGCCGCGAATCGTTTTCGTACGGAAAATGGCACCGGCAGGAGATCGACTGCAGGAGGTCATTCAGCGAGGCGCCGGAACCCTCGCTGAACGACCTCCTGCAGTCGATCTCCTGCCGGCGCCATTTTCCGTACGAAAACGATTCGCGGCGGGAAATCGCTCCCTGACCCCCGCTGGACCTCCAGGAACTTTTGGCCAGCTTGGGGGGGGGCCTCCTGACCCCCACAAGACTTGCCAAAAGTCCAGCGGGGGTCCGGAAGGACCTCCTGCCGTCCAATCGTGTTCGTCTATGGCCGCCGCCATTTTTCGGCGCCATTTTGGAAAATGGCGCCGGCTGAAGACAACAAGATTCAGTAGCAGGAGCCCGTTCCGGACCGCTGCCGTTCCGGACCGCCGCTGGACCCGCAGGTTATTTAAGTCATTGGGGGGGGGGTTCGGGAGGGTGGGGGATTTAATTTAAAGGGTCGGGGGTGGGTTTTAGGGGGTTTTAGTGTGCCGGCTCACGATTCTAACGATTTATAACGATAAATCGTTAGAATCTCTATTGTATTGTGTTCCATAACGGTTTAAGACGATATTAAAATTATCGGACGATAATTTTAATCGTCCTAAAACGATTCACATCCCTAGTGGGTGGTGCTTGGTTGGTGTTAAAATCCGGGAGCGCTGCTGGCGATAATGTTGTACACATCACCGGCAACACCGCAGAAAGTAACACCACCTTTTCCCGTGGCACTATGGGTGTGATAGTGTGCAGTGTGGCCACACCGTGGAGGATGAAATCACACCGCTGCGATGCGGCTGGCTGCACACTATCTCCCCCGCCCCTTTTCTGGCTGCAGCTCATCATTCTGCTATATTTATAACTGAATAATGAATCTAGGACTTAGTTGGTTCTGAGTTAGTCAGATAAGGCCAGCCAACTCACACAGGATATTCTGTAACATGACTATGCCACTGAATATATTTCAATAAATCACTAGTTAGCTGGATAAATCTTATCAGATTCAAAGGCAGATGAGCAGAACAAAGTTCTTACTTGAGGCTTAACTCTGCCAATTATGCTCTGCCTTATGCAGACTTATTTTCTCAAATTCTAATTCCTGTGAAAAACAAGGAACCCTGCTAAGTTTTTGAGAAGGTAAATCTTATCCAGCTAACTTTCGACCTGCTTTTGAGCAGGTATAACTTATTTGGAGAAGTTTGAATATCACTACTTGTCTTGCTATGTTACTGGCCTATTCAGTAAAATATGCGGGAGAGCCGGCCCTCCGAGGCGAGCACCCGCTCTCTCAAAGCGCGTCCAGGCCGCTCTCCTGGGTGCGCGATTCAGTATGCAAATGAGGGCCCATGCTAATAAGGAGGCAATAGGGACACTAGCGCGTCCCTAGCGCCTCCTTATTGGCAGAAGGGGTGGCAGTCTGCAGGTTTGACAGCCGACGCTTAATTTTACCGGCGTCGGTTGTCAAACCCGCTGATAGCCACAGGTTCGGAAAATGGATGCCGGCAAAACTGAGCATCCATTTTCCAACCCGCGGGTCATGGGCAGATTTTTTTTTTTTAAAGATTTTTTATTTTTTTTTTTATTTTTGGGGCCTCAGACTTAATATTGCTATGATATTAAGCTGGAGGGTGTACAGAAAAGCTGTTTTTTTCTGCTTTTCTGTACATTTTCCTGGTCCCTGCCAAAATTAACTCCTGCCTTTGGGCAGGAGTTAATTTCTGAGAGTAAAATATGCGGTTTGGCTGCACGTTTTACTTTCTGTATTGAGCGGGACTAACTAATAGGTTCATCAACATGCATTTGCATGTTGAGCGCGCTATTAGTTTCGGGGGGTTGGACGCACATTTTCCACGCGCTATTACCCCTTACTGTATAAAGGGTAATAATAGCGTGTCGAAAACACGCATCCAAACGGGGGCTAATGGTGCACTTGGCCTGAGCGCACCATACTAAATCGGCCTGTTAGACAGATAAGTAGCTCCTCCATGGATTGTCTATATCTGGCCCACCAATCTCCTGGCTAACTACTTAGATCAGGGGTGGGCACTTCCGGTCCTCGAGGGCCACAAACCAGTCTGGTTTTCAGGATATTCCTAATGAATATGCAAGAGAGAGATTTGCATGCACTCTGCCTCAGTTGTATGCAAATCTCTGTCATGCATATTCATTAGGGATATCCTGAAAACCAGACTGGTTTGTGGCCCTTGAGGATCGGAAGTGCCCACCCCTGACTTAGATGATAAGTAGCAGCCATTAAACAGGACTGGATATTTAGCTGCCACCACTTAACTAGATAAGAGCGTACTTATTCAGCTACATAGTGCTGAATATCAGAATCCAGAGTCATGCAACCTCCACGTTTATTGACTCTAGGCTGATGAAGATAGGAATAGCCAGGAGAACATAGTTGCTGCAAATGCAAAATAGTGCTATCTGCATCTGAATGCCAACTTTCAGAAATGCAGAATAAATCAGGTTGTTTATCTAAGATCAATGTGAACAAGGTGTCACATTTCATTTCAACAGATTGAGCATTTACATATAAAATTGACAGTGACTGAGCTTCAGCATTCGGAAAAAAATGATGTAAACACAGTTGAGATGGTTGTGCTAAAACAGAATGCATGCCAGTTTTCCAATGGTACTATATACCTTGGTGCCTATAACTACTATAATGGGCAAACTTGGCAAAACAGAGGACTGTGCGAAGAACATAATGCACCAAAAGCAGATTGCAAAAATAGACAGAGAAGGAAAACAATGTTGGAATTTTTTTCTGTAAAACATAACAGAAAGTTGCTGGTTATAAGTATAATGGAATAAAAGTCAAACAGTTAATGGACTACAAAAAAAATACTCTGATACAAATAACAGGCAAATCAGCCGAATATTAATGGAAGACATCAGTTCTAAATGGAGCTTAACTAAATACTAGGGATGTGCAGACCAAAAGTTTATGTTCATAAGTCCATAAGTCGAAAGGGGGGGTCAATTTCGGTCAATATGGACATATGGAGAATTCCATAAATTGAGTCTATGTCCATACGTGCACCGATTCCCTAAATAAAAATTTAAACCCCTCACCCTCCTTAATCCCCCCCCAAGACTTACCAAAACTCCCTGGTGGTCTAGCGGGGAGTCAGGACGCCATTTCTGTACTCCTTTGCGAGGAGCACGTGACGTCGGCATCACGTCGGAGTGACGCGGACGTCACGTGATTCCCCGCGCGTTCGCTCCGGGACCCTCGTTGGACCCAAAAGGAACTTTTGGCCAGCTTGGGGGGGCCAGTGCTCCTCGCAAAGGAGTACAGAAATGGCGTCCTGACTCCCCTCTAGACCACCAGGGAGTTTTGGTAAGTCTTGGGGGGGGATTAAGGAGGGTGAGGGGTTTAAATTTTTATTTAGGATCAACAATCGCGATTTCCAACGTATTCAACATAGCTATGTTGAATAAGTTGGAAATCCGATCGTTTTCGCCTCATCACTTTTTTAAGTTAAAAAAAAAAAAGTTGCGTTTTACCTATAAGTTCAAAATGAATGCACACCCCTACTAAATACCTTTGTGGTCAACAGAGGCACATCAAAGAGGCTGAGCATATGGGAGAACCCCCTTAGGCCAAGCTACCTTCATGGCTAAGCCGGCCACCCTAATTGGGCTGGCGTATATTGGCATGGGAGGAGAAGACATCATCAGATGGGTGGGATCACTGAATAAGCAGGCCCAATAGCAAAGTTAGTGATACCAGTGATCACACTAACCTAAGAGAAACAAAGGCAGACAGAATTTAACACAGAACAAAACAAAGCAGCCAGAGTTCCACACAGCAACACAACAGTCTCAGGTGAGCATAATCAGCATTGCTGCTTGTGATGGCCTTAGGTGTCTATGGAGGAAAATCCATGCCAGTTCCTCTTTTGTTGTTGTTGTTGTTGGTATCACATGTACTCTTTCCTCCCAGTGGAATGATAGAATTTGAAACAGCCACTGGCGGTGGCTAGGGAGTTTTAGTGTTAAAATGTAGTATACTGTACTATGTACACCAGTACTAGATTGGACACACACAAACAGCAAAATTGATAAGTCACTTTTGTTACAATGAGTTCCACACACTGTCTGCCTGCTGACTTTAACTATGTAGCCATCTACTAGAAAACAATACACGTAGTGGAAAAAAGTCTCATACACATACACACACACACACACACACACACACATACAAACACACACTGTAGTCAGTATATACTGACTCCTTTTAGCATGCAAAGATAGTCAGAGGTCAAGAAAAGAAAGGCTACTGCTCTAATCTGACAGAATCACTGCAGCTATATGCACACCACTGTTATTAAACACAAATTCCTCTCTAGTCTGCAATATTTGATTAGTTCTCTTTCTTCCTTGCACTTTTTCACTCTGGATCCAATCTGTCTGGCTTGTTTATAAGTTCGAAAAATATAGTTTTCCTAACCCCATAGACTTTAATGGGTCAGAAAACAAATGCAAACATGACTTGTTATTTTTGGAAGCATCATCTATGTTTTTTTTTGTTTGGAATGAACTGAATTAAAAGTGATCCTTTTCAGTTTCAGATTACACATTTGATCCAAATAAATGCACATCCCTTCTAAATAAGGGGGTCATTTTCAAAAGCTTTCACATGCGAAAAGGACTTTACGCATGCGCTATGGTGATCGGGGCGGAGTCAGGGTGGAGTCAGCCCTGGAAGAGGAAGAGTCGAGGCGGGACTGGGGCTGGCCCTGCAGAGAGATTGCTGGCGGTGAAAGGTAAGGACCCTTATCACTGCCAGTTTTGCGCCGAATAACTACACCTTTTATGCTATAGATATTCGGTGTGAAAGCCAGCAGCCAGCGCACTGCAGTGGTGCGATGGCTGCCGGCTTTCACAGGCCCGCTCCCCACTTCGCCACACCCCCCCCGCCCCCCATTACCACTGGATTCTCTAAGGTCTGTGACCTTAGAAAATCCAGCTCTATGGGTCTGATTTCCTAAGTGTTTTTACCAAATAAATAGAATAGGAAAAAGTTCGTTAATGAGGCTCTGTATTACTATAAGAACCCTCATAATGGCAGCTTCCTAAACACAGATGATTAGAACATGAAATAGTCTTTGTTATCTGACTAACTTTGCTTCAGTTCTTGAATTCCAGCCTACAGTGCATCAAATGGTTCCTAATAGCCTTGCAGACTGTTCTTCACAATTTAATAGAGATGTGCTTTGTTTGATGATATCGGTTCAGGCTTTGGATCAGGAACGTTATGGAACATTTTGTTTTTCCATGGTTCTTTTTCGACAAAGTGCGTTAGTGTGCACTAATGGGCCTTACTGCGCACTAATAACCAGTTTGTGCGCACTATCTCAGCATGAGTGTGCAGTACACCCAACGAGATAGTGCTCACTAGCTAGATGTTAATGCGCATTAAGGCCTGTTAGTGCGCACTAACAGGTCAGTTAGTGTGCCGTAATAGAACTTATAGTGCACTAAGGACAGGATTCATCATTCCTCATGATGAATCCCATGAAAAAGGGGATGGGGACAAAGGGGGCGGGCTTGCGAAAAGCCGCAGCCATTCGCAATGCAGCAGTGTGATTTTGCCGGCCGCAATGCTTCCGGCTGCAGCCTTTCGCAGCGAATAGCGACACTGTAAAAGGTGTAACTATTCGCCACGCTACTGCCACCGATAATGTTCCTCACATTATCGCAGGCAGCGGTGCCGCAGCTGACCCCTCCCCCTTCCCACTCTGACTCCTCCCCTCAACGCCCCAACTCCTCCCCTCCAGCTGAAATTCTGGCAAAAATCGCTTTGTAAATCAGCGCTACCGAACCATGACATTGTCTAATTCATGAAAAACGAAATTTTACATTATTGTTGTGGTTTAGCTATATGTGGGTGACTGATTAAAATAAATAGACATGAGATCTTCTACATTTAGGAGTAGATTTTCAAAGGGTTGTGCACGTAAGATACACACGCAACCCCCGAAAACTTACCCCTGCCTCCCCCTGCGTGCAAGCCCTGGGACGCGCGTAAGTCCTGGGGCTTGAAAAAATGGGCGCTTCGGGGAGTGGGGCCATGGGTGGGGCGCCAGCCCAGGGGTGTTCCGGGGGCGGCACCAAGGCCTCTGGAACAGCCACCAGGCCGGGGGATGGAGAGCTGGCGTGCACTAGTTATGCCTGCCCAGAGGCAGGCGTAACTTCTCCAACAAAGGTCGGGGTGGGGTTTAGTTAGGGCTGGGGGGTGGGTTAGATAGGGGAAGGGAGGGGAAGGGAGGGGAAGGTGCGGGGGTGAAAGGAAAATTCCCTCCGAGGCCGCTCCGATTTCGGAGTGGCCTCAGAGGGAATGGAGGAAGGCTGTTCGGCTTGGTGCGTGCAAGTTGCACAATTGTGCACCCCTTTGCTTGCGCCGACCTGGGATTTTATAACATGCATGCGGCTGTGCATGCCTGTTATAAAATCGGGCGTAGATTTGTTTACGCCAGGTTGAGCGAACAAATCTACGCCCGCGCGCATGTTATAAAATCTGGCCCTTAATTTTTGGCAAGATAGTCTGGTAATAAGCAATACTGAATTAATTGTAGCATAGGCTACTGAATTTGTGCTTGTATTAGGATTTTAAAAATTATGTTGTTGTTTAAATGATATTCAGTAGAGGCCTGAATTAAGTTTAAGATTTTATGTCTGATTTTTAAGTGTCTTCATAGGGTGAGCTGGAATATCTGGCATGTTGGCTCTTGTATTATATACCTAATAGACAATAGAGATGTGCATTCGTTTTTGCCGAATTGGAAAATTGCAACGAAATTGTCCAATTTGGCATGTTTCAGGGAGCCTGAAAAAAATCAGGATTTTCCTGTTTTTTCGCAAAAATTTGTTTTTCCGATTAGTGCGCACTAACGGGAGTCAGTGCGCGCTAACTCCCCGTTAGCGCGCACTAACTCCCGTTAGTGCGCACTAACAAAAACTAACAAAAAGTAACAAAAAATAACAAAATCTAACGGTTTTTGTTAGTGCGCACTGACAGGAGTTAGCGCGCACTAACGGGGAGTTAGCGCGCGCTAACGGGGAGTTAGCGCGCACTAACTAAAAATCGATTTTTCGCGAAAAAAAAGACCCGAACCGAAAAAAAACGACAATTTCCATGGCGGCCGAAAAACAAAGAACGACACGAACACAAAAAACGATGCACATCTCTAGACAATTGTAGTCATTCCAGCAAGGTTGTCTAAATATGCCTTCATTTTCCTTTGTATCTTTATGAGTATAATATGTAGGAGTTTTAGCTTTTTTTGTGCAGACCCTTTGGAATTCACTTCTGAAGTAACTTCATGATATGTTAAATTTTATGAATTTTAGGAAACATTTAAAAGCATTATTATTTAAGGAAGTATTTGGGACAGCCACTACTTAGCCATTTATCCATCCTTACTAAAAGTTAGAATGTGGCCATGAGACTGAAAAAAAAACAGTAGGATTTGTATGCTTTTTATTTACTATTATTATATGATTTTATCTGTATTTATGCTTTATGTTATGTATATTATCTACTTTTAATTGTTTGCTTTTATTGTAACTCTCCCAAATGCTATGAGTGATGCGTATACAGTTAAGTTGTTATGAATCTGTATTCCACTTTGATGTGCTAAATGAAAGGCAGAAAATCACAGTTAAAATAATAATAATAATGAAAATATATCTATGAATATTCACCAAAGTAATTGATGCTTTTGTCAATATATATTGATGTCCATGGAGAAAACATGATAATTCTCATTTCTGTGGCAAATCCCATTCATGTATTAGAAACAAATAATTGAACTACTTGTTAGACTCACAAAAATCAAGGGTCCACCATTAGAAAAGAAAGATTGACTGTATAATCTGTTTAGTATATGTGTATCAGGAATACCATTTTCAACAAAAAAATAATGATCTAGAGCAAAGGTTCTCAACTCATTGCACAGGCTCCCTCCCAGGCATCAGGGTTTTCAGGCTATCCCTAATGAATGTGCATGAGAAATATCTGCAGACATAGAAGGTAATGAATGTAAATAAATCTCTTGCATATTCATTAAAGATAGCCTGAAAACCCAATTGACTGGGGGGCCACAAGGGCTAGTTTGAGTACCTCTGATCTACAGAAGATCAAAACATACAAGTAGCTTTTCAAAACCCTACACGTGGCCAAGCCAGGAGATGAGCAAGTGACTTGGAAGTGAGTGGGCC
Source organism: Rhinatrema bivittatum (assembly GCF_901001135.1). NCBI lineage: Eukaryota > Metazoa > Chordata > Amphibia > Gymnophiona > Rhinatrematidae > Rhinatrema > Rhinatrema bivittatum. The sequence continues at coordinate 104,674,752 of NC_042615.1, read as the reverse complement.
ACATTGATTTTAAAAGGCCCGCATGCATTACAATGTTTTGAACAAAAGGGATGGGTTGTGGGAGGGGTTTGAGCAGGATATAGGTGGGGAATGGGTAGGGCATGGGCAGGCCAGGGAAGCGCCATGAAGTCAGTGTCGCAGACAAGCACGTGCCAGGATCCCACAACTGCATAACTTGGTTCTGCTATCGACCGTGTGTAAGTACAGAAATAAAAAAAATTAGGGTAGTCAGCAGGGTTTAGGGGTCAGGGCTAGTAGGGTAAACTGGAGGCAGGTTAGGTAGGGGGTTTAGGAAGTCTGCTCATTTACAGGGGTGAACTGGGAGGGAACAGAGAAATAGGCTCTAATATGTCGCCGCACACATAGAAACATAGAAATGACGGCAGAAGAACACCAAACAGTCCATCCAGTCTGCCCAGCAAGCTTCACACTTTTTTTTTTCTCATACTTATGTTACTCCTGGCTCTTAATAACCTTTTGGTTCTATTTTCCTTCCACCCCCACCATTAATGAGAGAGCACTGCATCCAAGTGAAATATCCAGCCCAATTAGTTAGGGGTAGCAACCGCTGCAATAAGCAAGCCACACCCATGCCCACCTGCCCACCCAGACTAAATAATTCAGACCTTGTTGGTTGTTGTCTGTATATAGATCCACCTTTCTTCATTCCCCCTGCCATTGAAGCAGAGAGTTATGCTGGATATGCATTGAAAGTGAAGTATCAGACTTTCACCCCTGCCGTTGACGCATAGAGCTATGCTGGATATGCGTGAAGTATCAGTCTTTCTCCCCTGCCGTTGAAGCAGAGAGCTATGCTAGATAATATGCTTGAAGTATCAATCTTTCTCCCCTGCCATTGAAGCAGAGAGCTATGCTGGATATGCATTGAAAGTGAAGTATCAGGCTTATTTGGTTTGGGGTAGTAGCCACTGTAACAAGCAAGCTACTCCCAGCTTTTTTTTTAACGCAAATCCTTTTTTCCACATTTCCTCTTGCCGTTGAAGCTTAGAGCAATGTTGGAGTCACATTAACCGTCTGAATGTTTATTGAATAAGGGTATTATCTCCAGGTAGTAGCTGTCATTCCCGCAAGCCACCCACTTTTCATTCATGTCCTCTAGACTTTATGGATCCACAGTGTTTATCCCACGCCCCTTTGAAGTCCTTCACAGTTCTGGTCTTCACCACTTCCTCCGGAAGGGCATTCCAGGCATCCACCACCCTCTCTGTGAAGAAATACTTCCTGACATTGGTTCTGAGTCTTCCTCCCTGGAGCTTCAAATCGTGACCCCTGGTTCTGCTGATTTGTTTCTGACAGAAAAGGTTTGTCATTGTCTTTGGATCATTAAAACCTTTCAAGTATCTGAAAGTCTGTATCATATCACCTCTGCTCCTCCTTTCCTCCAGGGTGTACATATTTAGATTATTCAGTCTCTCCTCATAAGTCATTCGATGAAGACCCTCCACCTTTTTGGTCGCCCTTCTCTAGACCGCCTCCATCTTGTCTATGTCTCTTTGGAGATACGGTCTCCAGAACTGAACACAGTACTCCAGGTGAGGCCTCACCAAGGACCTGTAGAAGGGAATAATCACTTCCCTTTTCTTACTCGATATTCCTCTCTCTATGCAGCCCAGCATTCTTCTGGCTTTAGCTATCACCTTGTCATATTGTTTCACCGACTTCAGATCATTAGACACTATCACCCCAAGGTCTCTCTCCTGCTCCGTGCACATCAGCCTTTCTCCCCCCATTGAATACAGTTCATTTGGATTTCCACTCCCTATATGCATGACTCTGCACTTCTTGGCATTGAATCTCAGCTGCCATATCTTCAACCACTCTTCCAGCTTCCTTAAATCCCATCTCATTCTCTCCACTCCTTCCATTGTGTCCACTCTGTTGCAGATCTTAGTGTCATCCACAAAAAGACAAACCTTACCTTCTATCCCGTCCGCAATGAGCTCACAAAGATATTGATCAGGACCGGTCCCAACACCAATCCTTGCGGTACACCACTTAAAACCGCTCTCTCTTCAGAGAAGGTTCCATTTACCATCACACATTGACTTCGGTCCGTCAACCAGTTTGCAATCCAGGCCACCACCTCGACACTCACTCCTAAGCTTCTCATTTTATTCACCAGTCTCCTGTGCGGGACTGTATCAAAAGCTTTGCTGAAATCCAAGTAGATGACATCGAGTGCTCTTCCTTGATCCAATTCCTTGGTTACCCAGTCAAAAAATTATATCAGATTTGTCTGATAGGATCTTCCCCTGGTGAATCCATGCTGCCTCTGATCCAGCAATTCTCTCGACTGTTATAAAATCAGCAAACACGCTCACATGCGTGCATGTGCATGGGTATTAAAATTCACCTCATAGCCTTTAAGTTAAACTATAAATCTCTCACAGAAAAAATTCTAACAAAAAGAAGAAAGTTAAGAAATAGCATTTATCATTTCAAAAATAAAATAAACCATGGTGCGATTAACAAATAACCTCTCTTCATAAAAGATTTGTTTAATAGTTTGGTGTGGTATCTTTTCCATGATTACATGGAAATATTTCATAAATTAGTGTTGAAGCGATATAACTAGACTACCTGAATGCACTGAAACAAAGGTTAACAAAGTAAAACATATAAAGTGTTACCTTTTCATTCCACTAACTCAACACATTTTTTGACCAACTAATGGGTGTTAGCATTTCCATCCTGAGTTCCAAACAGATTGAGCAGATCAGCATAAAGGATGACATTGCCAGAAAATTCAAGTGAATCACATATTTCATTGCAATGCTAATGTAAAGTGAAAGGGGGGGGGGGAGTTGTGGTTGTCTTGATGTGTTATAATGATAAGAAGGTGAGATAGAAGCAGAAGAATTATTTCTGATAGTGAGTTAAAAAAACCCAAGGCTCTATTAAATCCTTTTAAGTCAGTGCTGGAGTGTTTGATCTTCTGTTCCTGGATTGCTCCTGGATTTACCTTTCAGAATCCTGATCATAAAGTCTTTGATACAGTAGTCTGTTCTGGAAAAGTGTTCCGCCACAGGGTGTTCCCTTGCTCTTCTCTGTGATATGTAATTTTGTGTCTGTGTCTGTTTATTTTGTGTCTGTGTAAGTTTATTCTTTCCTTCATTTTCTGACCTGTTTCAACAATGTAACATCCATCATCAAGTTTCCTGCATTAAGGAGAAGCATGAATGACTGGTTTTCCCATCTAGATAATTATGGGGACTTGAGATTTGTGCTGTCAAAGTTTACAGTGTGGTATTTTGGTAGGATTTGTGCCGTTTTCTTTTTTATTTCTTTCTGTTAGAAGAAATCCAGGAAGACAGTCCCTGTATGCTAAGTTTTTATTTTTATTTTTATTTTTTACAGTATCTAAATTAGAGGAGTGTGTAAGTTGTTTGGAAGATGTATATATGTGTCTTGCATTTAGTGCTATATTATGCTCTGTTGAAAAGACATACATTATGTGTGTGATCGAGTATTAACAGAAAAATGAAGTGTCCTACCATACCACTATGTGTTTCTTACAGTTTTCCTTTCCTCTGGAGATTCAGTTATTTCCATCCAACATATTAGGTGTTCAGCAGCTTTACAGATTGAGTATTTTTTTTCCGTATATATAAAAATTGAGACTGTAGATGGTGAATGGAGTCTTATGATATAGGAATATGATTCACTATTTCTGACTTTCTCTCTTATTGAATCAATAGTGTTTGATTCTAAATAATATCCAATAATGAAATAAGTGAAAAGTAAAATAAAATTTCTCATGTAGTGGCAGAATACAAATGATCTGAAATACAGGTAAAAAAAAAAAAATGCCATCCTCATTTTTTTACAGCATAAGGAGGCACCAGGAATGCTGCCATGGTAATCCTATATTATCCAGTAAGTGCTATGAGTCAAATGAATGAAATGAAATGAGGTAAAAAATATAACAGAAGCATGTATCATTATATACAGCCACAATATGACATCTGCTAGAATTTCTATGAGGGTTGCTTATGTTTACCCAAAGATCAAGTCCTGGACTACTTATTTAGATCATCTATTTATTGGATAATGATGACCCTAATAAACAAATAGGGGTAGATTTTAAAAGGTTGCGTGCAGGCGTACATGTGCACGCACTACCCGGCAAGCACACATATATGCCTGATTTTATAACTTGCGCGCGCAGGCACGCGCAAGTTATAAAATATGGGGTCGGCGAGCGGAAGGGGGTGCACATTTGTGCACCTTGCGTGCACCAAGCCGCGCTGCCTTCCCCCATTCCCTTCTCCCTAGCCCGTCCTTCCCACCCCTTCCCCTAACCTTTCCCCCTCCTAGCCCTACTCTACCCCCCCCCTGACGTATATCTTACCTTTTGCACCTGTCTCCGGGCAGTCGCAAGTTGCATGTGCCGGCAGCCTGCCGGCACACGATCCTCCGACACAGCAGTAATGGCCGCTGTGTCAGAGGCCTCTGCCCCTCCCCTGCCCCCGGACTTCCCCACCCCACCCAGGCCCTGTCCCCAGACTGCTCCTTTTTGCAAGTCCCGGGACTTACACGCGTCCCGGGGCTTTAAGCTCGTTGCCAGGCCTTTTTAAAACAGACCCGGCGCGCATAAATTCTCTGGATTTACGCACATAGGGCTTTTAAAATCTGGCCCATACTTAATAGATTACTAAGGGTTTTTTTGTTGGTTTTTTTTGAGGAGGGGTGCTTTTATGACTGACTCAATTTTTTATATGAATATCTTACCCACATGCTAGAAAGCCATATTTTCTTACCTTATTTAATTGTATAAAAAAAATACATAGAAAATGTTAAGTTCAAATACCTTAACAATTTGAAAAGCATAGAAACTTGAAAATATTACAGTACAAAAAGTCCTAAAAACCTGTTGAGCTGAACATTTGAAGGTTTTGTTTTCATCGGATTCAAAAATTGCTGAACCAGAATTTTTGATATTCACTACACTGATAGACACTGAGATGAACAATTTGTATGCCCAATTTCAGGGAAAACTGATTTCTCCTGAAAATCATAAGTGAAAATCCTAGTATAGTACCGAAGTAAAACTGTAATCATAATAACCATAATGATGGCAAACAGTATGGTCCACTGAATAGTGTGGGTATTTCTGCATGTTTCAAGTGTTTTTGTGCAATTTGTATTCAATAGGCTACTGTTCTCCTGAGAAAATTGTGCATTTGCTCTGCACTTGCAAGATGAAATGCCTTTTCCATTTTTTATTTCGGAATTGTTAGAACTGAATGAAGTCACCTCCTATGAAAGCAAAGGCTAGAAACACTCTATTTTGCACTGCAAATGCCATCAAACATGAAAAAGGCATTCAAATGCAAGGAAAAATGCAATTAAATAGAATTGTTTGTTTTATTCCAAAATATTTATCAAGATGAAATATTGCATCTTATAATATGCTAAAATATTTATTGCTTTGTTTTCATAGCTCTATATAAATATTTTAATCTTTGAAAATTAGTTGGCTTGCTTGCTCCTAGACAGCTTCAAAATAAAATATACAGTACAACTCATCCTAAGTTTTCAATAATTCATTCCTTATTAATCAGGTAGAAAACAAAATAACCTTATGAATATGGTGTGTTAAACATATATTGAATTTGTTACATATTTCTATGCATTTGCTATCCAAAGTAAAATGTGAAATGACTTATGAAAAAAAAAATTACTTGATGCCACATCTATTATAGTGTCAGATGTTTTTCTCTGACATAGATTGAAATGCCTTTGCATATTAAAGAAAAACTGAATGTCCTTTCAAATCAAGCAGACACTCCAGATGTATCAGACAGTCCTTTGTGAAAATATAACCTTGTTATTTTCACTAGAGATTAATATACATTTTCAATCTGGTGTCATTGTAGAATTACATTCTTATATTATCAATCCTTGGTATATCTTTAGGTAAGAAAGTTATGCTGGTTGAACTTTACAATTCAGTCCTAAGTGGTAAAGAAAGCTTTGGAAAACAGACAGGGCAAAGAAAAAAGAAAGACATTGGGATTATCTTATTAATAATATTTTTTTTAAATAATCATTCAAAAGAAATTATCCATGGATAAACAGGTGCCTACCAGTGGAAAAAGCTCCTTTGAAAATATTTCCTTTCCACCCCATGCTGGAAAAAGGACAACACTGTGGGCAGAGTCAAGGTAATGCAGGAGCTGTGCAAAGTATACATAGGGAATTTTTCAACTCCCTGTGCATACTTCCCAGAGGAGATTTTGCCTCTATAAACTCTGCAAGTACTTTTGTACCCACTGTCTTTGATGGGCCACATATTTTGCAAAGGAAACTCCACTGAGAGTTTCCCCTCTGAAAATAAATCTGCAGGTCTTTCCGTGTCCAAAATGCAACTGACCAACTGATCACAGGCTGCCAGCAGGGTGAACGTGTAACTCCATTCCTGAATGACTTGAAATGGCTGAGCGAGCCTTAAGAATACAATACAATATTACTGTATAAGACTTTTTAAGAAGTATCCCAACATATTTCAAGGAGCTTTTACAAGACAATATGCAACCCTCTGCTTCCTCTCTCAGTCCCTTTGTTTAGAATACATTCATTTGGGGGGAATTCACAATCATTGGCGCCATACTTTGGATGCCCGACATTAGAGATTAAGATGGAAGGTGATGCTAAAATTTTCTGAAGATACTGAAAACCTTATTCTTTTGACAGGCATTCCCAGAATAGCAATGATAAATTAAGAGTGACTGAAACAAGGGAAAGCTGTAGAAGACTTAGGAGATAATTTTCAAAAGGTTATACGCTCGTAAAAGTAGCAAATAATATAGCTATATTCAAAAGCACATTTACGTGCATAAAGTGCATATATGCCCGTAAATCGTTTAAAAATTCATTGAAATTTCAAATAACTTATACAAGTTAAAGTAGCAATTTTCAAAAGTCATTTACATGTATAAAACCCAGTTTTATGCACTCAAATCCTTTTGATAGTTACCTCTATTTGATTTAATTTATGTTCTTATTGTACTGTATTCAACATTGCTTTTAAATGTAATTTTCTGAGTGTTTTAAAATTTTGAATATCCTACAATAGGTGTTGCAAAGATTGGTTATACATATTTAAATCAATAAATAGTTAAATAGATAAATAAAAAAATGTTGTGGCACTTTATAATTAAAAAAAAAAAATTGAGATAAATATGCCTGTATGTTTATTTAGTAAGTAATGCCTCTATTTTGTACTTATTGATTCAGTCATAATTATAGTGCCATCTGTGGATGAAAAAGGGGATATTTGTGGAAATTATGATCAGCTAATGCAGAATTAGATTAGGAAATACCCTTTTGCTGTCTTAGGGACTTCATTACTAGGCCAAGTCTGCATAGAATATTACTATGGAACAAAAAGCTGAGCTAGGCAATTTGTCAGAATTAGAGTCGGATTAAGAAATGAATGATTAAGTCATAACTGTCTGAAAACAATAATTAGTTTCCCACAGCTACAATTGTTCCCCATTTTGAAGGAGATAAACATGTTTTCCAGTTGAAAGAGTGAGAAACATCACATGATGCTCCATCTAAGTTGCAGGACAAAAGGACAACTTGTCCTTGGATCTAAAAATGGAGGATAAGATCTAAGATTGAGGAAAGAGGAGTACATCATAATAATTACTAATCAGTATGGGGTAGATCTTAAAAGCCCTGCGAACGTAAATCCTCCTGGATTTATGCGCACAGGGCACTTGCGTGCCGGCGCACCTATTTAGCATAGGCTGCAGGCGCGCGCAAAGCCCCGGGACGCGGATAAGTCCCAGGGCTTCGTAAAAGGGGCTGGAGGGGGCCTGTCCAGGGGCGCGTCGGCCAGCCAGGGGTGTGTCCGGGAGCGTGTTCGGGGTCAGGGGGCGGTCCGAGGCGAGTCGAGGGGCGTGGCGATGGTTCGGGGGCGGGCCGGGAGGGCAGTCCCGAGTCCCCCGGCACTGCGGCCTGTGCCTGGGGATGCCGAGGCGGCGTGCACAAGTTACGCCTGCCTCAAGCAGGCATAACTTGTACAGCAAAGGTAGGGGGAGGGATATAGGTAGGGCTGGGGGGTGGGTTAGATAGGGGAAGGGAAGGGAAGGTGGGGGGATGCGGAAGGAAAGTTCCCTCCGAGGCCACTCCAATTTCAGAGTGGCCTTGGAGGGAATGGAGGCAGGCTGTGTGGCTCAGCGCGCGCAAGCTGCCGACCCCGGATTTTATAAGATACGTGCAGCTACGCGCGGATCTTATAAAATCCGGCGTACTTTTGTTTGCGCCGGTTGCATGAACAAAAGTACATGCGCGCGTACTTTTTAAAGATCTACCTCTATATCTTTGCTTGAAGGAATAAACCTATCCATGATTGGCTCTATGAGGTGATGATGTCATGAGAATATGATGCAAGGAAATGTGTAATAATGTATTGAATGGCTGTATATGTGTGTAATGAAAATGTAAAGTATACAACGAGCTGCCTATGTAAGATGCAGGGATCAAACTGGGTTTTTCTGTTAGAGTTCTACTTTTTGCAATAAACCATATAAAATAAGTTTTGGTTTCATGTCAGATTTTTGTGGTTAATGTCACTCTGCGAGAATAAGAGTTTTCTCAGAGACAAACTAGGAGCTGGAAATTAATTCATTCTGGTATCATGATCATTAAAGAAAGAAATAAGGGACAGTTTTCCCTATTTCTGCATTACTCTAATGCCACCGAAGCCCATGAGAGTTTTGCAGGATTTTTTCAGCTAACCACATGTGGCCTGTAGAAACTATGATAATTCACCTTTTCTAAAGCTTTTATTAGATAAGAAATAGAATGGACACTTCATCCCATGAACCAGTGGCGTAGCCACGGGTGGGCATGGGTGGGCAGGTGCCCACCCAACTTAGACTCAGGCCCACCCAACTGGCACCGGAACTGAAAGGCTATCGCGGGATCCCATCCCCACGACAGCAAACAAGAGAACCCATGCCTCGCGCGCCATCACGGCACACATGGGGAAGCGCTGCTGCGGCCGTATGGTAACCGGTCTTCCTGTTGAGGGGGGGGGAGTGGAAGCGCCGCACGCAGCTTCGGCTTCCTCCCCCCCAATGCAGGAAGATCAGCTGGCCTCTCCTGCTGCCACCCGTTCTCCTGCTATCTTCAGGCCAAACGGCCCGCCGAACTTCCTGTTTGGGGGTGGGGGAGCGGAAGCGCCGCGCACAGCTTCCGCTTTCTCCCCCAAAACAGGAAGATCAGCTGGCTTCTCCTGCTGCCACCGGCCTCCTGCTATCTTCGGGCTCGGGCCGTATGGCCCGCCGATCTTCCTGCTTGGGGGGAGGGAGGAAGCGGACGTTGTGCGCTGCGCTTCCGCTCCCCCCCCCACCCGACAGGAAGTTCAGCGGGCCATACCGCCCGACGCCCGAAGATAGCAGGAGTCCGGTGGCAGCAGGAGAGGCAGCTGATCTTCCTGCTTTGGGGGGAGGAAGCGGAAGCTGTGCACGTGCTTGAATGTGTATGTGTGGATGAGAATGGGAGTGTGTGTGGGTGAAAACTGGAGCCTGGGTGTGTATGTGGGTGAGAATGGAAGCTTGAATATGTGGGTGAATGGGAGCTCGAATGTGTGTATGTGTGGTTGAGAATGGGAGCCTGGGTTTGTGTGTGGGTGAGAATGGGAGCTTGAATGTGTGTGTGTATGTGTGGGTGAGAATGGAAGCTTGAATATGTGGGTGAATGGGAGCCTGAATGTGTGTATGTGTGGGTGAGAATGGGAGCCTGGGTTTGTGGGTGGGTGAGAATGGGAGCTTGAATGTGTGTATATATGGGTGAGAATGAGAGCCTGGGTTTGTGTGGGTGGGTGAGAATGGAAGCTTGAATATGTGGATAAGAATGGGTGCTTGAATGTGTGTATGTGTGGGTGAGAATAGGACCTTAAATGTGTATATGTATGGATGAGAATGGGAGCTTGGATATGTGTGGGTGAGACTGGGAGCATGGGTTTGTGGGTGAGAATGGGAGTCTGGGTTTATGTGTGTGGGTGGGAATGGGTGCTGGATGTGCGTCTGTGTGTGCATAAGAATATAAGCCTGGGGAGGGGTGAGAAAGTGAGAACTTGTATGTGTGTCTGCAGAGAATGTGAGCTTGGGGGGGGGGGGAGTGCATATGAGAGTGAGAGCTTGAGTGTGTGAGAGGGAGTCTGTGAGAGAAAGAGTGTGTGTGTGTGTGTGTGTGGTAGGGAAGAAGACAGTAATAGAAGAAAGACACTGAAAAGGAATTAGGAAATGAGCTATAAGGGAAAAAATGGGAAAAAAAGACCAGGACCAACTGATTAGAAAAATACAAAGATCAGACAACAAAGGTAAAAATATATATCTATATTTTGAGATGTTAGCAATTTAAATATAAGCAACACAACCGCTCTCTCAAAATTTATGGACAGGTAGGAGCCGTGTATAAAATTGTAATAATAAGAAGGCTAAAGTACCACAAATCACCGTGAATTATGTTTGTATCATTAAGTAAACCTCATACTTAGGCGTAGATGTGAATGCTATGCTGCATAATTTGGCATTATTTATCATTAAAAAAACAACTAGTAGACCTGCATGCCTACAGCCCACCCATGTTAACCTTGTGCCCACCCAAAAAATCAATTCTGGTTACGCCACTGCCATGAACTGCAGTGTATGCAAGACATCCAATTTCAATTTCTGAGTCAGCCTCATGATCCTTGGGCATTCTATATCTGGAAGTAAAGTGGACACAAGCATTAATATATCCTCATGTCATGGAATTGGCCAATAGAAAGACCCACTAGTTGTTCAATGAAAATAATAGTGCCAGGCTCTGGAGATAATGTTTGCCCTTTTCATGTCAGGGAATAACTACAGTAATGAGTAGACTGCTAAAATACTAGAGGGAAAATAAAATTTGAAGAGCTCAACCATAGCAGTGCCTTAGCTTTCAGTCCTTCCTGTCAACATGATAAGAGTTAGGAGAGGACAGCAGTAAGAAAAGAAAACAGTAAAAACCAAATATATACAGTATATTTATGACAGACAAAGATCATCATAACATTCTGTAATGCTATAGAACAGGAGTTCTTAGCCCAGACCTAAAAACCTGACCTAGCCAGTCAGGTTTTTAGGATATCCATTCTTACAATTGGTAGCCCATGGAACAGCCTCATGAGCAGCCATGCTTACCATTGATGCCATTGGACATGACTCGTGGTTTAGACATTGTCTCCATTACAGCCTCCTTGTGGCATGAAATTCCACCACAGATCATAAGTTACCTGGTTATATATATCAAACTCAATTCTTCTTTATATATTTTAAACAAAATAGATTATTTTTGGAAGTAGAAATTTTTTGAAGGATCAGCTCAGAGTGCAGTTTATATTGCAAAAACTGCCTCTATTTTTAGGTCTAACTTTACTTTATTAGCCACTACTTTTTGTTTAATTTTTGGGTTTTTTTAGAACTATTTATTTATTTATCTATCTATTTATTTATTTATTTATTTATTTATGTTTGTTTATTTGCAGATTATAATAAACTATTTATTTTAGAATGCGAGCAATATCTTCCAAATGTCCATAGCTAATTAAGGGCTGGATTTACCAATATCACATGGTTAATGCATGGCTAACGCATGCGTTAGTAAAAGGGGCGTTTCCATTCAAATGAAGCACTTTCTGCATAGCTGCGAAGTTTTCACGATCTGCGATGTTTTTGCGAATACGTTTTCATGATTTGCGCTGCAATCGCACTTTGCGAAAAGAAAACACCGCATTCCGCGATGTTTTCGCAGTCAGTGAAAAAAAATGTTATAAATACCGCATACCGTGATAATGTGACATGTATAAAAGGTCACTTCCTGCCCCTCCTCCTTTGAGGGTTTGGAAGGAGTATTGTAGTGGAGGTAGGTTTGTGGCTTAGGAGGTGTTGGTGGTTTTGATATATTGATTACTGAGTGCGGAGTTGTGTCTTCTGTGTTGTCATCTGTTTTCCTTAACCTGTGTCATTTGTCATATCTGTTGGAGTGAAAGATGGTTTGTTACTTGTTTGTCCATATCTGTGTGGAGGAGAAGGAGGAGGAGGAGGAGTGTGGTGGTGATGGTGAGGATGAGGAGGAGAGTGGTAGTTATGATGATGAGGAGGAGTGCAGTGCTGGTGGTGAGGAGAAGGAGGAGTATGGTGGTGGTAAGGAGGAGGAGTGTGGTGGTGGTGGTGAGGAGGAGGAGTGTGGTGGTGATGGTGAGGAGGAGGAGTGTGGTGGAGGATGGAGTGTGACAGGAGTGGGAGGAGAGGAGAGAAGAGGGGAGTTGAGAGTAGAGGGAGGAAGAGGGACCTAGTGGTAGGGGTATGAGGAGTAGGAGCAGGGACAGAGCTAGTGGGAGAGGTAGGCAGGAGGGATGTGATAGGAGGGTGGGGGTGGGGGAAAGAGTAGAACAGGAAAGAACAGTGGAAGGAGGTAGGGTTAGGCAGCGAGGCCAGAGGGGAAGGGAGCCGGAAGCGCAAGGTGAGGTGGGGGGGGGGGGGAAGGGATAGGGGAATCAGGTGGGTCGGAGAGTAAGGGTAGGGAGGAAACCCATCCGGAAGTGGCACCCCAATCAGGCAGCCAGGCAAGGGTGAGGCAGCGTGCGATCCGCTTCAGCCTGGAGGACAAAGATCGGCTCATTGAAGGAGTCCTCCGCCATTACGCCCATCTGTTTGGCAACCTCTCAGTGAAGACCTCTAAGGCAGCCAAGGCACAGCTATGGGCCAGCATTGCAGCGGACATCAGGCGTCAGAGTGGGATCCAGCGCACCGGGGAGCAAGATACCCACCATTATCGGGACATCAAGGCCCAGCTGAAGGGCGAGATAGCAGAGAGGAACGAGTACCTGCGCGAGACTGGAGGAAGGGTCCCTTTGCCCTATAAGGTTCAGTGACATGGAGAGGCGCCTAAGGCAGCGGCTGGGACCAGACGTGTTTGAGGGGTTGGATCCACGCCTTGACACATCCTACCTCGAAGATGGTAAGTTGGCCTGCACCCCCCACCAAGTCCTTAGCTGTCCTGTTCAAGGTTCATACACAATGCTTAGAACTGTTTTGTGTTTCAGTTCCCCATGTGCTCTCCTGACCAGTCTTGACCCTCCCCCATCCCCCCCAGGCCACGGACTGAGACTAGCAGTGTGAGGTGTAACCCAAATGCTTAGAACTGCTTTGTGTTTAACTTCCCCATGTGCTCTCCTGACCAGTCTTGACCCTCCACCCATCCTCCAGGCTACAGGCCATTAGGTACAGAGAAACAACATAACTTTATAAGCAGCATGACATGTTGGTCAATGAAAATGTGTCCCTGTGTCATGCTACTGGAATGCAACAAAATGCTGTGGTACTGATGCTCTCTATCCTTTTTTCCCCCCTGTTTCCACAGAGCACTCTGGTCCCAGGCAGGAGAGTCCAGGCGACAGGTGGGAAGGCCCAGACACAAGTCAGGATCCACCTGGGACAAGGCGGCCACCAATGTTCACCAGGCCCTTCTAAATGGATGCCATGATGCAGTGGTCAGATGACGAGGAAGAGGTGGGCCCCATGACAGCTCCCGAAGGCAGCCCCCTCAACATGTCAGCTGCCCTTGGCAGTCTGGAGTGGGAGGGCTCCACCCCTGCTCCGCAGGCAAGCAGCCCACTCAGTCTGGTGGAAATAGGTCCTCCCATGACGCTCACCCAGCTAACCCCAGTAATGTCACCACACAGCCCTGCACTTGTGGCACTAATACCACATCCACATCCACCAGCACCAGAACCCCCACCACCAGCACCAGAACCAGCAACACCAGCCCCAGCCTTCCTACCACCCCAGGACCCTATGATGGGCACACAGGCAGAGCAATTGCAGATGGAACTGCGCGGCATAAGAGATCCGTAAAACAGCTAAGCTGCCACCTCCAGCTCCACATGGCAGCATTCACCCAGACATCCACCAGCATGACTGCAGCGATTGGCACACTTAATACCATAATGCTACAAATCCTTCAGTGGATGCCGGACCAGCAGTCAACTTCCTCAACAACATCTACACCCCAAAGCAGTCCCTCAGGGCCCAAGTCTGCAGGGGACATCCCCCCAAGACGATGCCACCTACCACAGCACCTGCACGACGTGGCAAAGGGCCCTGAGGGGAATACAAGAAAGCCTAAACTGGCTAGGTCAGAATCTCATAACCACCACTGGGATGGCCATCTCTTATAGTTGCTGTGCCGTCGAGATGAAAGTAACATCATCATCGCCTGCTCCACGCACAGTTGCTATGCCATCGAGATGGAAGTAACAGCATCATCACCTGCTCCACGCAGAGTTGCTGTGCCATCGAGATGGAAGTAACAGCATCATCGCCTGCTACACACAGAGTTGCTGTGCCATCGAGATGGAAAAAGATGCATGATCCAAAGCAGATGAGGTGCCACCTCCCACCCTCCTGGTCAGCTGGGCCATCTGCATCCGCTGTGCCACTCTGCTGTGTGCCATCTGCATCCACTGCACCACTCTGCTGTGTGCTGTGGGGTGCCTTCTGTGCCTTCCAGGAGAGGAGCAGTCGGGAGGAGGTGTAGCGCTTTATGTCCGGGATGGCATAGAGTCCAACAGGATAAACATCCTGTCCCAATACAGATCCCTGAGGCACTCCACTGTCCACTCCCTTCCACTGAGAAAATTGCCCATTTAATCCTACTCTCTGTTTCCTGTCTTTTAGCCAGTTTGCAATCCACGAAAATCCAAGTATACTATATCTACCGGTTCAACTTTATCCACATGTTTATTAACTCCTTCAAAAAAGTGAAGCAGATTTGTGAGGCAAGACTTGCCCTGGGTAAAGCCTGCATGAGACTAAATACAAAATTGAATCTTTATGGGTAGAAATCCCTTGTGTGTCAGGGAAGACTACAGTGATAGGGGTATACTACCGTCCACCTGGTCAAGATGGTGAGATGGACAGTGAAATGCTAAGAGAAATTAGGGAAGTTAACCAAATTGGTAGTGCAGTAATAATGGGAGACTTCAATTACCCCAATATAGACTGGGTAAATGTATCATCGGGTCACGCTAGAGAGATAACGTTCCTGGTTGGAATAAATGATAGCTTTATGGAGCAATTGGTTCAGGAACCGACGAGAGAGGGAGCAATTTTAGATCTAATTCTCAGTGGAGCACAGGACTTGGTGAAGGAGTTAATAAACATGTGGATAAAGTTGAACCGGTAGATATAGTATACTTGGATTTTCAGAAGGCATTTGACAAAGTTCCTCATGAGAGGCTTCTAGGAAAAGTAAAAAGTCATGGGATAGGTGGCGATGTCCTTTCGTGGATTGCAAACTGGCTAAAAGACAGGAAACAGAGAGTAGGATTAAATGGGCAATTTTCTCAGTGGAAGGGAGTGGACAGTGGAGTGCCTCAGGGATCTGTATTGGGACCCTTACTGTTCAATATATTTATAAATGATCTGGAAAGAAATACGACGAGTGAGATAATCAAATTTGCAGATGACACAAAATTGTTCAGAGTAGTTAAATCACAAGCAGATTGTGATAAATTGCAGGAAGACCTTGTGAGACTGGAAAATTGGGCATCCAAATGGCAGATGAAATTTAATGTGGATAAGTGCAAGGTGATGCATATAGGGAAAAATAACCCATGCTATAATTACACAATGTTGGGTTCCATATTAGGTGCTGCAACCCAAGAAAGAGATCTAGGTGTCATAGTGGATAACACATTGAAATCGTCGGTGCAGTGTGCTGCGGCAGTCAAAAAAGCAAACAGAATGTTGGGAATTATTAGAAAAGGAATGATGAATAAAACGGAAAATGTCATAATGCCTCTGTATCGCTCCATGGTGAGACCGCACCTTGAATACTGTGTACAATTCTGGTCGCCGCATCTCAAAAAAGATATAATTGCGATGGAGAAGGTACAGAGAAGGGCTACCAAAATGATAAGGGGAATGGAACAACTCCCCTATGAGGAAAGACTAAAGAGGTTAGGACTTTTCAGCTTGGAGAAGAGACGACTGAGGGGGGATATGATAGAGGTGTTTAAAATCATGAGAGGTCTAGAACGGGTAGATGTGAATCGGTTATTTACTCTTTCGGACAGTAGAAAGACTAGGGGGCACTCCATGAAGTTAGCATGGGGCACATTTAAAACTAATCGGAGAAAGTTCTTTTTTACTCAACGCACAATTAAACTCTGGAATTTGTTGCCAGAGGATGTGGTTAGTGCAGTTAGTATAGCTGTGTTTAAAAAAGGATTGGATAAGTTCTTGGAGGAGAAGTCCATTACCTGCTATTAAGTTCACTTAGAGAATAGCCACTGCCATTAGCAATGGTTACATGGAATAGACTTATTTTTTGGGTACTTGCCAGGTTCTTATGGCCTGGATTGGCCACTGTTGGAAACAGGATGCTGGGCTTGATGGACCCTTGGTCTGACCCAGTATGGCATTTTCTTATGTTCTTATGTTCTTAACTGCCACTTAGGATGTCTCGTCCTGGGCCTCCTCCTGCTGCCATGCCGCTGCAGTCTCGTCCCGGGCCTCCTCCTGCTGCCATACCACTGCTGTCTCGTCCCTGGCCTCCTCCTGCTACCATGCCGCTGCTGTCTCATCCTGGGCCTCCTCCTGCTACCATGCCGCTGCTGTTACTTCCTGGGCCTTCACCACTGCTGCCATGATGCTGCTGTCTCATCCTGGGCCTCCTCCTGCTGGCATGCTGCTGCTGTCTCGTCCTGGTCCTTCATCGCTGTTGCCACACCCTTGATGTGTTCCCCTGCTGCCTACATGCTGAACTGTAAGCTTGTCTGCTGCCTGGACTTTCACTCTGCTGGCGGGCCTCTCAGGCTCTCCGCTTTCAGTGCACTCTTTCAACATGGACTGCCTGGGCCCTATGCCTGTCTACACATTGTATACTGTCCAGCAGTAATCTTTGTATTGCAGTATCTGAGCTAGTGGGGTGCCACTTCTTGTTTCTCTGTTACTAGCTAATCATGCTTTGCCAGTACAGATAACACCCACTGCCTGCATATGTGTGTGCAATATACTCGTTATGTTGGAGTTAAATCCAACAATATGTGATGTTGCACAGAATTAGTCTATTTGGGAGCAATTAGTTATCTAGTACTTGCAGATAATGACTACCTATTAGGGGTGTGCATTCGTTTTCGCCGTATTGGCGATCCGCAACGTATATTACACTATTTGTAGTATTAGTGGGAAAGCAAAACGTATCGTGATTCCCCACGAATACACAAATCTTTGCCGAATTATATGGCCACATAAATAAACATTTAAACAAACCCCCCCACCCTCCTGAAACCCCCCCAAGACTTACGAAAACTCCCTGGTGGTCCAGCAGGGGGTCCAGGAGCCATCCCCTGCACTCACACCCTCGGTGCCGGTTTCATCATGGCGCCGATAGCCTTTGTCACAGGGGGCTACCGGTACCATTGGTCAGCCCTTGTCACATGGCCATCGGCGCCATCTTGTGCTCCTACTATGTGACAGGGGCTGACCAATGGCACCGGTAGCCCCTGTGACATAGTATGGCAAAGGCTATCGGTGCCATTTTGAGTACTGGCATCGGACGGCCAGAGTGCAGGAGGTCGCTCCAGGACCCCTGTTGGATCCCCAAGGACTTTTGGCCAGCTTAGGGGGGGGCCTCCTGACCCCACAAGACTTGCCAAAAGTCCAGCGGGGGTCCGGGTGCGACCTCCTGCATGCCGGCTGTCTGATGCCAGTACTCAAAATGGCGCGGGTCGCCTTTGCCCTCACTATGTCACAGGTACTGACGGTCGGCCCCTGTGACATAGTGAGGGCAAAGGCGATCGACGCCATTTTGAATACTGGCAGCAGATCGCCTTTGCCCTCACTATGTCACAAGGGCCGACCGTCGGTACCTGTGACATATTGAGGGCAAAGGCGATCGGTGCCATTTTGAATACTGGCATCAGCCGGCCAGCGTGCAGGAGGTTGCTCCCAGACCCCCGCTGGACTTTTGGCAAGTCTTGTGGGGGTCAGGAGGCCCCCCCAAGTTGGCCAAAGGTCCCTGTGGTCCAACGGGGGTCCTGGAGCGACCTCCTGCACTCCGGCCGTCCGATGCCAGTACTCAAAATGGCGCCGATAGCCTTTGCCCATACTATGTCACAGGGGCTCCGGTGCCATTGGTCAGCCCCTGTCACATGGTAGGAGCACAAGATGGTGCCGATGACCATGTGACAGGGGCTGACCAATGGCTCCGGTAGCCCCTGTGACAAAGGCTATCGGTGCCATGATGAAACCGGCACCGAGGGTATGAGAGTGCCGGGGATGGTTCCCGGACTCCCCGCTGGACTACCAGGGAGTTTTGGTAAGTCTTGGGGGGGGGGGGGTCAGGAGGGTGGGGGGTTGTAGTTAATTTTAATTTTAGCTGGGACACGAATAGAAATCGCGGTATTAACGCATCAGGGCGCCATACGGCCAAATGCAACATATCTGCTCCCCGACGAATCCAAATCATGAATGCAACGTATGGCGTCCCTCTGCACATCCCTACTACCTATGAACATCTAATGTATGGTTAAACTGCTGATCTAATAAATCACAATACCCTGCAAAATGTTGTCAGGAATAAATATCCTGATTAACCTACCATCTTTTGTGTTCTTTTTATGTTCCTATTGTGCTCTTGGTTTACACCCACCACACCTAGCATGCTGCATCACACCCCTTAGGTAGCACGTTGGACCAATGCAGAGCTTCCTAAATGCCCCCTGTCTGAGATTCAGTACAGCAACATCTGCACCTGCCATTGACATACCTTACAGTTAGGTTCATGTATAAGGAGGGTGCTAAGGAGGACCCTGCAGTGTAAACATAATGGGAGTACATGACATGTTCCTCACAGTAGAAAAGGTACTGTCCCTCAGTACAATCAATGCACAGTCAGGGAGCGTTCTGATGTATGCATGTTGTTAAGATCTGTGAGGAAAGGTGAAGGGGTGGGCAGCAGTCTATTCTAATTGCAGTGCTCATTTCAGCCACTGTTGGTGGTGAGGACTCAAAACACGTATTTCTTAGCAGTGTTCGTTATTACAGCTATCTCAGCCTGACAAATGCCACGTATGTGAGCCAAACCTATGCTAGGGTACAAAGTGAGTTTGCTTCCTATATTGGTCTCTCACATGTACTGGTAAACGGAAGATGCCTTCCGCCAACTCTGGGTGACTGACAGGCAGATTAACAACTTTTGGTGCCATGCAGGACATCTATTATAGTGGTGGATCATGCATACGCTCAATTTCCTGGTGCTGTAGGCATACAATAGTGTGTAGCCATTCTCATCTGCACAAGTTAAGCATGTACCCTGTGCATACTGACATATCAGTGTACATATACCACATGCCAGCTTGTACATGGATTCCTTGTGTGGCAGGGAAGGATTCCTATAGTTACTGTCTTAGCCTTAAGGTTGTGGGCCACTGAAAGGTGATGCATGGGAATGGTTATGTAGCCATCTGCATGCCGTTTCTTAACACAGTTGCACAGACTGTCAGCGGACAGGTTACAAAGCTGTTGCTAGTCATAAGGAGAGGTTAATATATTAATGCTAATGTGTCATACCTGTTTACATGGTGCAACCTGTGTAAGGAATGTTCAACAGGCCTTAAGAGTGTCTATCTGGGGTCCATGTTCACACAGAAGTGGTGACTGCTGGTGTGCAGTCAGTGTTAACTATCAGTATATTAACTGGATGGGCAGACCACACATAATGTTATGTTATCAGACACAGTCATTCCTCCAGAAAAGGCCAAATGTTGCAAGATTTGGTCACCATCCGTTGTGACACGCATCCCTCCGGTGGCATCTCCCACCTGTGGTGTGTGCATGCACCCTTTATAATGTGGGCCACATCCAACATGTGAACACTGTCTGAAGGCCAACAATGTGTAGTACACAGTCCTACATTCTCTTCAAAAATTTTACATCGCCAGACATTGATATGAGCCACTATTCATGGTTAATTACATTGTTGATAGTGCATGTTATTTGGAAATCCAGTACAGTCCACTGACAAGTATCTGTCTGTGTTGTTAAATATTAGGTATACATTAATTACTATTAACAGAACAACATTCAGTTACATGCTGCAGAACCCCAGTGGACTTTCCTTCCTACAGGTCTGCTGTTCAAAAGGTAACATGTAACTGAAAATGTATTGGCACCCTCTGGATAATTTTTATACCAAACTTATTTCATGCCTAATTGTAAACCGTTGTGATGATATAGAAAAAAATTTTAAATACATAAATAAATAATGAATTTTCCTCACACATCATTATCAGCGGAATATTAGTGTTTGCACACACTTTATGACCTGTGACACCATCACATAATATACCCACTTCACCCCTGTTCTTCTACATACTCCATCTTGAAGCTCCTGCTCCTGCAAGACTTTCTTGAGGGACATCATGTGAATGGGATGCATACCCTCCCAACTGAGGGATATGGGTGCATCTATCTGAGTTGGAAGGACATGTAGGGCCATATCTGTTCCATAGTCCCTCTATTGTTGCACCCAGCTCAGTTAGCACTGACTGGGACAACCGTTGTCCTGCAGCTCCTGTGGAATACATAGTCGGGCAGCAAGCTAAAGGGGTCATGGCCACATATAGGCTCTCCCGCATTGCCATAGTCACAATGTGTGAAGGTATATGTATCACCGTGTGGACCACACTTCTGTACTCCTTTATGAGTAGGTTTGTGCGGCCGTGGAGGACACAATCCTTGACAGATAGTCTGCCACTGTAATTGGACATCCGGCCAATTGGACATCCAACGTCTCAGAGTCTTCTACCTCTTGGCATACATGCTGTAAGGTGTTGCCTAGATGTCCAGTCCACTGTGTGGCCTGTGTATGTAGTACTTCACAGTCCAGGTGCAACACTGAATACTGCAATGCTGTTTGTCGGCCCCCTAAGACACAGCTTGGTACCCTGAGACATTCCATCTCAGGAATAACAGGTTGCCATGTCCAAGAATACAGCATGTATCGTTCTGACTGTTTAACGTATGCGCATCCAGCTAATGGAGCTCCTGGACCACATAACTGTGTCGCTGCATGGAGACAATTGTTAAGGATGCACATGTGCTTGGCCAAGTGGCAGGTATTATTACACTGTAGCCTAGAATGCCAGGGCTCATGCCTAGTTTGGCCTTCCTGATATCCTCTATGTGTAAATCGGCATGGTATCATGGTTGAGGAGCTAACCTGAGAGTGGTTGGTGCAGAGGAAGGGTGTGTTACACAGAGGCTAGGTACCACCTGTACCCCGATATGCCATCTTGGTATTGGCTGGTGCTGTGGCCAGCAACATAGTGTCATAATGGCTGAGACACACACCGACCTGTGGCATTTACAGAAGCTGGGTGGGATGGCCTCTGATATATTGTGGGCAGACTGGGTGGAGATTGGGGTCTGGTCACAGTGCAGAGCTAACATCATCCCAACTGTTCACCTTCCAGGCCAGACTACCATTGTACTGTACAGTATGAGGGTGACAGTGCAGTTAATCCAACATACCTTTTCACCCACAAATGGCTCCAATATTGTGATAGTGCAAGACATTAGTTTGGCACCCTGTCTGAACCCCTGTCATCCTCATCACTGCAAGTAGCAAGCGAGGAAGCAGCTGTTGCTGTAGTTATATGTGTCAGCTAGAGGTTTGTCACTGACACCCATCCACGTGCAGGTGTTCCAAAGAGCTCTGGAATATGTTGTCCACATGGTGTGTGCTGAGAGTCTGGTACCCTCTATCCAGTCACCTAGCACACATTCATTGTTCCCGCCCATTGATCACCTGTTCATCCTATACCAACACATGTTTGCTGCTGCACAGGAGTACTACACATTTTTAGGAACAGGGAGTGGGCTGTACACCAATTTACCTCTTCATCTGCATAGCCATATAGCTGGCCCACTTCATCCATACATTCCACCCTGTGCAGCCTCGTCTTGTGTTCTGCCACCTCCATATGGACGACAAATGGGTAATGCGCGATCAGGCAAAGCCTTATGCTCCAGGGACACATTCACATATGTGTATGGAAGTCCTTTATTTGGACATCAGGACCTGTGCTGGAAGGCTGTATGATCATCTGTCATTATTGGTGGATTACCCATGCACATTAGTTTGTCATCATACTCTGCAGTAAGGCAGCTATGATGATGGCGTTGGTAGAGCCAACACGGTTATAATGGACTCCATTTGGAGGAACGTGAATGACTGTGTGTCGGCTCACTGGAAGCGTGCTGTAGGGGTCCAAAGGCCTGGTCGGTGGTGCTTCCACATTACACAGCATGCTTTATGTCCTATTGAACCAACTGCAGTGGGTTACGTGCCACCAGCCACACCCAGACCTGTGGCTTGTGGCACTCTGATCCCTTTGTGGGCAGTTGTGCGGGCCATCTGCTGAGGGCCTGGGTGAACAGGCACTCTGTTACAGTCCTGACAGCCTCATTGGCAATGTACACACATCTCCATGTTTGTCTAGATTGCAGGCTGCTACTTTCTGCCCCTTATAGACATTTGAAGGGCAGTTGACACCACATTGATGGGGAATGCATCACTGTCACATCCACCTGTCAGTCCACTTGTGAGGGCTCACTCCTCAGTAATGGCCATCTATCACTCAATAGAGCACTGTACACATGCATGAGGTCACATAGAAAAAGAAAAAGGACAGCATCAGACATTTTCACCTGGCCAGATTTCTGATTGGTGCACAGACTCCCCTTAGAACTTTACCAGCAAAAATTATACTGGAAAGCCCACAACAAAAGATAAGTGTACTATATGATAGCTCCATATGAGGAGCATCTCAGAAACTACCTCTAACGTGACCAATGATTAAAAAAGATTCCTGCTGCTGAAAGCTCTTTACTGAGCCTGTAGCCTCCGTAGTCTGTTTCTCCTAAGGCACGGTACATGAGGTCACATAGAGAAATATTACAGATTTTCTAGCCACTATACACACACTCAGGATTTCTATACTGTGTATGTCCAATATTGTCCTGATTATTACGGATTCCTTTCATTGTTGTATTGCAACCTCCATTTGGCAGCCTGGCAGATCAGTTGTGCTGCTGGTGAAAGCCTTTCTGCGAGGTGGCTGCCAACAGTCAGCCCATCACCTTTTGGCTGGAAAAAGTGACATGTGGGTTGTACGCCCATGTGGCAGCTCAGTGCAGACAGCACTGCTTATAGTTTCTACAAGTGACATGTTATGACAGGAGCGTGTAAGGCCTAAATTCAATGGTGGCTGGGTGTCCCAACAGGGGACACATCTATATCATGAACAGTCAGATGGCCTATGTGTGTATTCGTACCATGAGCATGCATGGTCAGGTGGCTATTTTCTTGCTTCACATGCACACTGTGTTGTTCACTAACTCCATCAGATAATGTGTCCCATATCTGGCATGAATCAGGTGTCTGGTACGCCTTGGATGCAAGGTGTGAAATAGACACCAAGGCTCAGCTCTGCTGCTGTTCCATCAGTAGTTGCACTCTCACTAAACAGGTCGTACTGTTAGTGGGGACATGATGGCCAAGGCATAACATACTGTACTAATATTCATATACCATATACATGTACCATATCACAATGTGCACGTGAGCACCTTGGGATTGGAATTCATAAACAGGATAAATGGTGGTTGCAGCCTTTGAAGCCCCAACTGCCCTGTTTGACAGCTATGCCAGGCTGCCCATTGACCTCCACATCACTGGTTTCACATTCACAGTCACAGCCAAATACATGATGTGAGCAGCGATTATTTTCAAGTGGTAATTCATAAATATGTAGGCCTGAATATATGTACATGCATATTCAGTTAGAGGGAGGCCAGTGAAGGGTGTGTGTGAAACACAACCACCAAGTCTTGGGAGCAGGCACTGTACAAACTGTCACCGATGTTTCATGTCTGTACTACATGTGGTTATGGAGGCTGATACACAGTATTATTGTCCCCATGACAGCACAGTTGGCTACGTACTGCCATAGCAGTGTGGGAGAGCTAACTGTACATGCATCTCCTTTCCTTCACAAAGATTCCATTTAGCAGTATACAGCAGGCACAACCATTTGCATGCAACAACATAGATGGCTCTCCTTTCTGCCAGCTGCAATGACCCAAGAGTTGTGCGGATGTGGGATGCTACAGTGATAAGGGACCTTCAGATAAGTCTGTGCAGTGCCAGATGCTTTTTTATCTCACGCACCCATTCATGAGGCATCAGTATGTTGTAGGGCTGGTATGTGTTCCCTGCTGTGTATTGAGGCTGTGCTGCCTAGGCCCTAACTGATACCACTTGCAGACTGAAGGGTCATCCGTGTTGCTGCAAAACGCACATGACAATAATATTGAGGGGTCGCAAATTAGGAACGAGTGAAGTATGTAGGGTTCATTAGTCCTAATGGCCATAAATGAAGCACCTATATGCATGTGAAAGTGATGGCATTAGGGACTGACAGAGATAAGGCCCATTACAGGTACAAATGTTGTAAGGTGTTAGCAAATCTGGTGAGGCCTGTGAGTGTGTTGTGTCTCATGAGGACAAGTGTGTACAGTACTTTCATCCTTGGTGGGACGTCAGTATGTAGCAAGTGCTTAATCCAATGCCACTGAATAAGTAACACACATACAGTACCTCAGCAGTGCCTAGAGCCAGCCCTTAGGCACCCTGTTACTGGCTATACCCTCAGATTTAGAGCACCAGCCCCCAAACAGTTGTTGGGTGGACAGACTTTGCAAGTCATGCAAGTAGCAGACTCAAAAATAGGTCTGCACATTAAACTATGTCCTAACCCGTCTGTGCCAGAATCTCCCTGCTGGGGCAAGGTTCTGTCCCATGCCTTCCTTAAAAGTGGTCTGTATAAGGTGTGGCAAAGCTGGCTGCCACTGACTGTGTTCTCATGAAGTCATACATGCACACATGGGGGATCAGGTCTGAGATCTGGATCTATAGCCATAGGTATTCCAAGCTGAATAACCATATTATGGAAAACACAGCAAAGCAAGATTATTCTAGCAACTTTGGGGGGTGCATACAGTAATGCTCTCCCAGTCTTGTCCAAACATCGGAAGCGGTTCTTCAGAAGGCCGAAGGTACGTTCGATGACTGAACGTGTGGCACGTAAGGCCTCATTATAGCCCATCTGTTGCGCCGTGGCAGGCCGGAGGATTGGAGTCATAAGCCAGGGCCTGCATCCATACCCTGAGTCTCCTGTAGCAATGACATAGGCAAGCCATTACAAATAATGATATTTGTGTCAGATGGGTGTATGTGCTCAATACATGTAGTAGAACCGAATGGGATGAGGCAGGCCATTCTTATTTCCTAACACACTATTTGTGGGGCTCCATGCTTGCTTTGTCCTACAGCAGGTGTGTTGCTATTAGGAAGTATAGCATGTGAAGGGCCCCTAAACAGCGACATTTATGTCAGCAGTGTGTATGTGGTAGGTCCGTAACATCACGGTCCTTAAAGTTTATATACCTGTGTTTGTATCGTATGCATCATGCACGCTAGTCATTGTGTATGGACATATCTGCTCAACCTGACCTTTTATGTAGGTACGCATTCCCAATAACATACATGGTATAATCTGCCTGCCCCTGAATGTGCACAGCTGACTAGAAGTGATCATGAGAAGTATCATGAACGTCATGACCTCAGGAACACCTGAGGAAGTGAGTTGCCCTTACATCACAGTTGTAGAATCACCTTTGACAATTCCATTAACCATGGCTATACCTAATATGTGTAGGCTGTCCACTAGTGAGGTGAAGTGAGCAAGCCATGTCACATACAGGCCATACTGTGGCTGGTGTGCATCTGGTGCTTGGCAGCCCATAGCAACTGGTTGGGTGCAAGAGCCATTCCATCACTTAAGGTTACACTATGAACCACTGAGGCCTGTTGTGATGGGGACATATCATTCCATCCGGACAGGCATATATATCACATTTGTGTGCCATTACAGAGATAAACATTGCAAATATGGTCGATGTATGGAAACGTATTTCTTACCTCCAAGCCAACCATCACCGTACAGGCCAGCTTCGAATTTGTGAAACAGAGATGATTGCCTGAGTATTAAGGAATCGTGCGCTGATCCCGGAAACCTGGACATCACTGAGAGGATCCGCATTCCAGCATCACACACCACTTGCACGTTGAGGGAGTGGAACTGCTTTCTCTTGCGGTAGGCTGCCTCCATCTGACGGGGTGGAATGATGGCCACATGAGTGCAGTCAATAGGTCCAATGACATTTGGAAAGCAGGCAATGGCATAGAAACCATACTTGAGGTCCATCAGGTCCTGTCTGTTGCACAGAAAACCTATGTATCGAGGCATGTGCACGATAACTGCTTCAATGACCTGGTCCAGACACCGTGAAAAGGTGCTCTGTGACATCCCACCCACAACAGCTACTGTGGATTGGAAGGAGCCACTTGCTATGAAGTGCAGGGCGACCAAGAGTTTGATGAGGCCGGGGACAGCACGGCTCTTTCGGGTTCGAGGGTCAAGAGCACCTCGTATGTCTTCATATATTTTCAGGATGGCATGAGAGCTGAGGCAATACCTGGTGATCACAACGTCCTCTGGCATACCCAGCAATGAGGTTCGTGGAAGATAGATCTGCTGCCTGTACCTGCGGCAACATCGACCCACGTCCTGGTGTCTGCATTGGGCCTGCTTAGCCATGGAGTGAGCCTGCCCCATATACTGGGAATGTGTAGATGGTGTTGGGAACATAGACCTACAAAGAACAAGCCTTTTTATTGGGTAGGAATAGCTTTGTAGGTGTGTGGGGATTGGTTATATTCATTTTTGCTCACTGCAATAATATCACAGTGTGCGATACGTGCAGTGATTCAGCCTATCGCAATTGAAAAAGGTGTAGTTATTGGCCCGTTAGGAGCCGTGTAACAGTGCAGCCATTTCGCAGTTTGCGGTATGTCCGCCCTACTTTACATTTGTCCCGCCCCAACTCCGCCCCCTAATACTAAATTTAAAATTTGTATTCGCAGACCGCAATAACAGCGGTTAGCGTGGTGTGCGATAAGTCCTTAGAAAATAAGGCCTTAAGGAAGAAATTCCAATATACCGCTACTTAGCTTGCTACTGTACTCAGATCCAATGAAAGCAATATCTACTAAATATCTATAACTGTTTAACAGAACAAATTCCAATATGTCGCTACTTAACTTGCCGTTGTACTCCAATCCAATATCTGAAGAAGCCTGTGAGAAGGCGAAACATGTCGGGAGTATTATGAAGCTTTGTGAAGAAGAAATAAGAGAGTTTTTTCAATAATAACGAGGAAAAGGAATTTCACTACGAGAGAAATAATTAATAAGTATTTTTAATATGTGTGTGGATGGATGTATGGATGTTTTTTAATATTCAATGTTGTTTTTTTGGAAATATGTATTCCTTTGTATATTCAAAATATAAATAATTGCAAAGAGATCTTTTTTAAAACATTTTTTGTAATTTAAATAAAAGTTATTACAATAAATTATATGTCACTATATGATATATTTTGATTAATGGTGTGATATTTTTTTAAATTTGCCAGGATTGTTTATCCAATCCAACCCCCGACATGGATCCATGTTTCAATGGTAAATCTGCTTCAGGGGGCATCCAAAAATATAAATATTTTGTCCAATTCAAAAACTTTTTTGCTCAAACCAATCTGACATCTTCACCAAATTCTACTTCCAAAAATAATCTATTTTGCATAAAATATATAAAGAAGAACCGAGTTTGAAACATATAACCCGGTAACATTTGATCTGTGGGGTTTGGGTTAAAACCCTTTTAAGTTCCTGGATTTCCTTTACGGTTTTGGGCTGGTGTGATTTGGATGAAATTCCACCAGCCATCGCTCCCCACACCTGCCCTTAGATGTACATGCTCAATGAGCACTGACTTAAGAAGTCTTCTCTGGGAAGAGAACCTTGATGACATCACCAGCCATAACATTCTTAAAGCCCCTTCTGCAAGCCTTTCCTTGAATCAGCAACAGGTCCCCTGGTGTCCTTGTGTCCCAGTGCATGTTGCTCTCTTTATGGTTTCCTTGCCTTGCTTTCCCTGTGCTTTTGTTTCGTCTGTATCTTAGTTTGGTTCCACTTGTTTCTTGTCTCTGTGGTCCCTTGCATTGCCCGGTCCCTGTCTGTCTGTATTCTGCCTTGTCCCTCGGCTTGATACTCTGGTTTGATTTCAGCTCTGGATTGGACTTCTCTTACCTGCTGCCTGAAGCTGATCTCTAGCCTGTCTATGATCTTTTCTGTATGCCACCTGCCTCAAATGATGCTTGCTTAGATCCATGTCTCACATAGCCCTAGGGACCCATTTAAGTCCTGCTGGCCCCCAGAACACAAAAGCTCAACCTTTAAGGAACTGAGTTCATATAGGCAAAGCTCCAATCTGTCCTGCCACAGGGTCTCCACCAGCTGATAGGGTGGACCTAGTAGGCTTGCTCTCTAGGTGGTTCCAATCACCCCTCGGTAACAAGGGTCCACATTTCTGACAGGCTTTACAGGCAAAATGAATATACATGAGTTAGATTTGCATAAAATGAAGGCAGTGCATGCAAATCTCTCACATGCATATTTTTTGTGGATATCCTGAAAACCTCATTGGCTAACTGTGTCCTAAGGACAGGTTTGCTCTTCCTTGTCCCATCTCCACACTAATTCTATGCCTTTTTGTATTTTGGCAACATTTTTATTAATTCACTAAAGGGTAGATTTTTAAAAAATACGCGCGTACCTCCATTTGAGCTCGCTATCCGGTGCGCACACATAGACGCACAATTTTATAACATGCATGCACGGGGGGGGGGTAGATTTTAGTTACTTTTGCATAGTGATGCATTACTGCTTTCCCCAGTTCCCTCCCAGTCCACTCCAATTAAGGAGCGGACTTGGAGTGAACTTCCCTACCTCTTATCCTACCCTCCCTTCCCCTTCCCTTCTCCTCCCCAACCCCTAAATACAATTTTTTTTAACCTTTTTGGGCCAATTTACTTCAGCTCCCACCCCCCTATCCCGCCCCTCCCTGCCCAAAACACGTCATCTGGCCTGCCCCTTCCAAGAGGCCCGGCACTTGAGAGCGAACCGGCCTTTACAAGCATGGCCGGGTCTCTTGGAAGACTTGCCCGGCACACATACGTGTAAGGGCTGGAATTTACTCACACCGGACATTTAAAATCTGCCTTTAAGTACACTGAGAGTCTGTTCTATGTATTTACTAGCATATATATATATATATATTTTTTTTTTTTATTTTTTTTTTTAATACTTCCTGAAGCTACTCATGGGTCTACCCTTCCAATTTAATATCAAGGCATTTGTTATACACTTCCTTTCCACTTAAAATGCTTATCCTTTTATAGTTTACTTATATATTCGAGATATATCATAAGCTCCATTATACTCATCCAAAGCATATATTTAAGACTTTAAGTCTGATGAGCTGGACATCCTCAAAAGCTCATGTCTCAATAAAGTGGTTAGTCTATAAGGTGCCACCCGCCATGTGTCATTTAAGATTTTAAGGATTCTCATAGGTTTTCTGGTGCAGATCATGCACCATTTTTCATCTCTCCTTTGGCTTGTCTTTCGATGTTCAACTCCAATGATTGAGGGCCACATACCAGTTAGGTTTTCAGGAAAATGCTAATGAATATAAATGAGATCAAAATATTTTAAAAACAATAGGCAGACATGGATCTGGTGCAGTAAAACAGAAAACTGTCTTTCAGTTCACTACTAAGAAAAGGTACAGCACATGAATCATGACACAGCTATGTTTCAACTCATTTATTTATTTATTTAGATTTGTATTCCACTTTTCACAGTGCTTCAAAATTGATTCCACATCAAGAATGCAAATATAACTTGGTTTTAAGGAGTTATTCCTTGATCCATCTACCATATTTATTCAAAAACTTTCAAGCGGCTACGCTTCACACTAAATCACTGAGTGTTGACTCTTTGTGTTCATCTTCACCATAACTGTCTTTGCTTTATTAACATGTTTTCCTTTTTCTCTTTTAGGCTCCCTCCAGCAGTCAATATTTCTTATACATTCATCCTTCCATATTTAAAACAGCATACCCAAAATCCTCTCAGCCCAATTTTAAAAGGGCCATGCGCGTAAAAAAGGGAGATTACGTGAGTAGTCGGGCCTTGCGCACGCTGCATGCATTTTAGAATGGGATTGGCCTGAGAAGTGCCAGGCCCTGCAAAAGGGGTGGATGAGGAGGTGTGGTCTGGGTGGAGAGGGGTGGGGTGGGGGCAGGCCAGGACAGTGCCAGTAGCTGCTGTCCGAAGGAAGTGTGCTCTGGTAAACAGCCAGCGCACAGAACTTAGTACTGCTCAAAGGAGCAGGTAAGTTCAAAAATAGAAAAATAGGTTAGTTAGGGTAGGTGAAGGGGTCAGGGAGGAGAGGGGAAGAGGTGGGAAGGGTAGGGTTAGGGATAGGAAAGTTCCCTCCCAGTCCACTCCTTAATTGGAGCGGACTGGGAAGGAACTGGGGGAGACCCAATTGTGTTGTCATGCGTATTTTGCTAAAATCCCACCCCTCCGTGCGCAGAGCAGGCCACCTGCCCGCACATACGCACAAGGACATGAATATCTGATGCACATGTGCGTATGGGACCAGTATTTTTTAACATGCATGCGACTATGCGCGCATGTTATAAAACAGCCACATCCACGTGCGCACGCCTGGAATCGCATGCACATGGATACGTACGTGTATATTTTATACCTACCTTTCTCTTTTTTTCTCCTCAGGCACCATATTAACCTGCATATTACTTTGCCTGTAAAGCTAAATCCCTGTAACCACTACTTTAATAGTTGAAGTTTTTTGTACACTTTATGGGCTAAAAATTTAGCAAATAAAGGAATTCATTCAAATTCAATAAATGCAATCTCGTCAAAATGTTACATCTTAGTCTATTATTAGCAATATCGAAATATTACATGAAAGTCATGAATAAATAAAAATGCACCCTAAACTAGGATAAGGGTGCTACACAGCTAGTCAGAAGTGTGAATGTTTGGGCTTCAGGCAGGTGCTGTTCTCTGGTCCTTGAAAGTTGTTGCTATTTGTAATTCAGATTGGCTTTTGAGTGGCACAAATACATTTAGCTATTTCGCTATGAACTAGATAAGTCAATTTCTGCCAATACATCTACCAGAAAGTTTAGCACTGAGGGTGGGGAGAGAAAAATATAAAATAAAAGGTGACAGGAGGAGACACACAAATTGGTTTCCACCCCAAACACTGCAAAAGGTATCAAGAAACTTTCTGAAAATAGAAAAGCACGCATTTTCAACCTGCATGGGACAAATTTACCCAGCAAATCAAAAGGGTACTGGGCACACTAATTAAACAAGAAAATTAAAATACTTATGTGAAAGGGATTGTAAACATGAAAATAATACAATTATATTAGGTAAAAAAAAATTATGAAAATGTGAGTAAACAGCAAGTAAACACAGTGACCAGGCAAGCTATACCTTTGTGATAGCAATATTCTAATAATGCAAGTTTGCAAAAAAAAAAAAAAAAAAAAAGCCTTTTTATCATTCATGGAAAAAATATTACTAAGTAGTATTATTAGAAAGAGAAATCTTTTTCAGGATTTTATATACAAATTTTGTTATATGGTGGATATACTGCCTCCATGAAAATAGCTAGATATTTGACATAAGAGCTATTCATGTTACATCATTTTTTGTTGGAGGAAAACATTCCTTAATCAGAATCAATATTCTGTTACAAATCGCTCAGCAAATCTGAATACAGAACTTGGACTGTGCAAAGGATTACTCATCTTTCTCTAAAAATCTTGTCATTATTCTTGCAGAGGCTTTACTCGGAATTCTTGCACGTAGAGTTTTATTCTCTAAATAAAACTAAAGCAGGCCTTAATGCACATATAGTGCCTGTTTTAAGGAAATGAAAACCCATGCATGTTAGTCTGCATTATAACCTGTATTATCATTATCTCAGAAGAAATGCAGCCTAACATGAAAACAATGATAATGAGCTGATTAGCTTGCAAATAATGAATAAGAATTAGTGCAAATCATGTAAAGAAATGCAAATTGCATTAACATGCTTGTAACTCAAAAACTTAACTGTACCTCTGGGAGCTGTAGTTAAGCTTTTGTGTCAGTGTAGGCAGTCTAACACAAGCCTTGATGAGGTCCTCAATCCCTTCCCCCCCAACATGTAAGAAAAAGCTGTGATCCCAATCGTCTCCTCCATGGGGACCTCAGCTACATTTAGACGGGTGTCCCATAAAGACACACGACAATGCCACCAGAGGAGTTACACCTGAGCAGGCATGTGTGGCTGATATGGGCAGAAATGGAAAGAGGGAGAAAAAGTGGTGACATCTGAATATATGTGTTTAATGTACAATGTAAAGTTGCAAGGCATATTTAAAAATCTTATTTCAGTAAGACAGTATGTAAGTTCTTTCTTCATAAATAAGGTTCTTATGATAAAGAGCTTTCCAAGCTATGGTTCACTGTAGTGATTTCTAACTGTAAAATAAAAAAAACACTAAAAGGTGAATTGTAAAAGTTCAGAAGGTGCATTAATTAGGGAATGCACAAATAAGTCGGACTCATGTGCACCGAGCAGATTTTAAAAGCTGCCTGGATACACACGTGTCTCCCGCAGCACCACATCTCCAAAGTTTTCCAAAAGGGTAGGGACGTGGTCTTGGTGGGGCATGAGCATTTTGTGGCATGAACCAGAGAAGTGCACGTAAATACCTATGGAGATCCCCTGCTGTGTAACTTTACTTCTGTTATGGAGGAGGTGTAAGTTAGAAAACAAAGAAAAATAGGCAGATTTGCAGGGTTTTAAGGGTCGGATCTAATTGGGGGAAGTAAAAGCTATTAAACTAGGGTGGTTTGGAGGATCTACTCCTTAACAGGGTGAACTGGAAACAAACTGGCAATGGCGTTGGTGGGCACCACTTTTAAAAACCCCTGACTTACACAGTAGAAGCGAGATTTATGCACACATGTGGGTACCCACTTAAAATTTGGCACATACGTACATGCGGCTAGACTATTTAATAACATGCATGCATAAATATGCACTCGTATATTATAAAATGACTGCGTCCCTGGGTACGGGCCAGTGCACGTGTGCAAATGTCAGCCCATGTGCCAGTTTGAAAATCACTGTCTTAGAATTAAATATTCAAAGGAGATAGATGCATAAAAGTGGCACTCGTTATAGCAATTTTCAAAAGCCCATTTGTGCGTGTAAACTTTGAAAATTCAACCCTATGGAGTGAATTTTCAAATCGTTATGTGCGTAAAAGTAACAGTTTTTAAAAGTCCATTTAGGCACTTAAAACCCAGTTTAATTCACATAATTCCTTTTGAAAGTTGCCACTGAATCTAATATGAAACCGATAGAAACTACTTAACTTTATTGTAAGCACAGTTCAAGCATTTCTCTGAACTTCCTAGTGTAAAGCTGTTATTTCTGTTACATATATAGAAGGTAGCTGGCATTTACTGTCAATAAATCTGGCTTATTGAAAAAGCTTCTGGTGAATGCTTTGGTATTATTTTGTAATATCACTAAACAAATGCATTATTATAGATGAAATAACATTTACATTATGTTGTTGCAGATCTCACAAACTGTAAGTCAAACCATATGTCAGTATCTAAACATTCTCAACCATTAATTAAAGTTGATAAAATAGGAATGAATGATATTTGTGAAGAAAAAACAAACAGTGGAGCAGCAGTAAACATATGCAGATTGAGAAAAAGTAAAAATGCTCATGACAGGTGTTACACATGGATTCTGTAGATTGCAATACTTCTCCTTCTCAAGGCATAGACTGAAATCCTAATTAAGTAATTTTCCCATAGACACAAAAAAGTGAATGTTAAAAGCTGATTGTACACCAAAATCTGGAGATGTGCGCACATATAGCACATGCGCATGTCCACTCAATTTTATAATTGAGTGGACATGCGCCACATCTGCCCGCAAGTACCAATGTGCAAAGATCTTGCATCAGAATAAAAAGGAGCTGAATGTGGGCAGGGCATGGATGTTCTGTGGTAGGGCCAAGAGATGTGCGCACAAGTACCTACGCACCTGAGAGCATACCCAGGTATAAGAACATAAGAACTTGCCATACTAGGTCAGACCAAGGGTCCATCAAGCCCAGTATCCTGCTTCCAATAGAGGCCAATCCAAGACGCAAGTACCTGGCAAGTACCCAAACATTAAATACATCTTATATGCAGATGACGTCCAAAACCTCATCCCTATTCAAGAATCCCTCACCAAAACTCTTAAATTTTGGGAAACATGCCTCGTCTCCATTAACACCCTACGCTCTAACATTCACCTTGCTTTAAACTCCTCCAAAACTGAACTCATCATTTCAAATCACCCTGACCGGATGCCACCATCTGCTTGTGACCTCACCCTCCCCTCAAATGCTCTTCCCTACTTCGTGCGAGATCTCGGTGTCTCCCTAGACCACCAACTAAACTTCAAAACCACATTAACACAATCATAAAGGGAGGATTTTTCAAGCTCCACATCCTCAAAAAATTTAAACCCCTACTCCATTCGCAAGACTTCCGCACAGTCCTGCAAGCGACAATGCTATCAAAAATGGATTACTGCAATTCCTTACTTCTAGGCCTTCCCTACTCTACTATTAGACCCCTGCAAATGTTACAGAATGCTATGGCAAGAATCCTTACAAATATACATAAAGCCGACTACATCACCGCTATTCTTAAGGAACTCCATTGGCTTCCCATCTCCTCCCGCAACAGATACAAAACCCTCACCATTATTCACAACTCCCTGCACAACCACAATCACTCCTGGCTTGAGGATGCTCTTCGATTCCGCTCCTCCAATTGTCCTATTAGAACCACACTCTCAGGAACCCTCTACACCCCTTCCCTTAAATGTGCTCACCACACTTCCACCAGAGAAAGAGCCCTATCATCCATTGCAGGCCCCTCCCTCTGTTACACTATGCCACTTGAGCTCTGACTAGAACCATGCATTCGGAAATTCAAAACAGGGGTTAAAACATGGCTCTTTAAAATGGCCTACTCCGACTCAGATCCTACGTAGTCCCCCTGCTCCCTCTACTCCTTCAGAGAAAGAACCCTTGTCATTACCGTACTTATAGCCTTCTCCTTTATTCCTTTAATTGTACTCTGATTTGTCTGCCATATCTATGCACCTCCTTATATACCCCTTTTATACCCCCTTCCTCTGTCCTTAAACCCTACCTTTCCCTTTAGCAACCCTTTTATACCCCTTTATATACCCCCTTCCCCTGTCCTTAAACCCTACCTTTCCCTATAGCAACCCTGCTAGATTATATATAGTTGCCTTTCTGAACGTATAATTTGTAATGTCATATATAGTGTCTTTTGTATGTACTAGTTAAAGATAATGTATATTATTGTATATAATACTTTTTGGAGTGTATAATTTATATATAGTGTATAAGGTTATCCACAGTGTATAAGGTTATACACAGTCCCTTTTTGAGTGTATAATTTGCAATGTTACATATTATGACCTTCTGTTGTTTTCCATCAGGTACTGTTCCTATTCTCCTCTTTCGGTTTTTCCCTCTCTACTCTCGCCCCTTCTCTCTTCCTATCTGCTCGCCTCCCTCCACCCTGTTTTTTTGTATTTTCCTCCTTCAGTTATATTGTAAACCGGCATGATGTACCCACAAATGTCGATATATAAAAGCTAATAAATAAATAAATAAATAAATAAATCTCAATCTACTAATTGCTTAATAATTAATAGCAGTTTATGGATTTTTCCTCTAGGAACTTATACAAACCTTTTTTAAACCCAGTTACACTAAGTGCTGTAACCACATCCTCTGGCAATTTAACTATAAATTGAAATTTAATCCACAAAAGTCAGAAGCCATCTGGGTGAACAGATGCAATATGAATTTTAAATTGGTTTCATGGATTACTTTGATATATATCCCTTTAGAAGATATGGTGAAAATTTTAGGGATAAATTTAAACTGTACTCATAAGACTTGCCATACTGGGTCAGACCAAAGGTCCATCAAGTCCAGTATCCTGTTTCCAACAGTGGCCAAGCCAAGTCACAAGTACTTGACAGAATCCCAAGAGGTAGATAGATTCCAAGCTGCTTATTCCAAGAATAAGCAGTATATTTCTGCATCTCTACCTTAATAATTGTTAATGGACTTTCTCAATGTCTATGCTAATGTCCAGCATGACTAAATCTGTTTTTTAATTCCTTTGTATAATTCAGAGATTAAAAACTTTCCTAGGGAAGTCTGATCTCACAATTCTTGCATGTGCTCTTTTGTTGTCTCATATAGACCATTGTAATACCTTGCAAATGGGGTTTTCAGAGGTCTCTCTATGAATTGCTACAATTTACAAATTACTACAGCCAGGGTAATCTTTGGCATCTCAAATTGTTATCATGTAATGCCATTATTTCAGTTACTAC